>NC_140948.1:43656528-44169028 GCF_014529385.1 Adiantum capillus-veneris
GGTGGAAAGGGACAGGGACTGAAAAAGTATAGGGAATTACCACCTTCTTGCCGACATTCAGCCTGCCCTTTGCACCAAAAAGAATGCAAACTCATTCAGGAAGCTTTTGGCTTTATGATTTACCTGAACATCCTGTTTGGATTCCTCATCCAGAATCCTGATGAGGTGTTAGAGGAGCAGGATGCAGCACCAGATGAAGAATGCGAGGAGACAACTCATATACAAGAAGTCGAGGAGGTTGAAGATACAGTCGACCTTGAGGTTGAGGCAATTGAAGTATAAAGAAGTAAGATGCTCTCTGTGAAAACCACAGAAATCAAACTTCCATTGGATGTCAGTAACTTCACTGAGAAGCATGCTCAGATGATGTTGCCTGCTGTGCCTGACTTCAGGATTGGAGACAGGGCCTAGATCTTTTTACATGATGTGCAAAGCATCTTTTATTTAAGGGAGGATTTCTCCCTGGCTATTATTTCCAGAGTCCAAGAGGAGAGGAGTGGATTTGTTTCAGAGGATAGTAGTGATGATGAGGCAATGGAAACATCCAGCAATCCAATGGAATGCCTCCGAAGATGCTTTGAGAAAGCTGAAAAATACAAGGAGACACTACCTGATGAAGCCACCTTCCAAGCAATAAGACAAAGCCTAAGACCATCAACAAGTAACAAAGAAGTGGAGGATTGGTTTAACCATTTAGGTCAGGGGTCAACTACATCTATAGACCTGTGGCAGGAAAACCTCTTTCTGCAGGATGAGAGCTTCATGGTAACTCTCTCTCTCTCTCTCTCTCTCTCTCTCTCTCTCTCTCTCTCTCTCTCTCTCTCTCTCTCTCTCTCTCTCTCTCTCTCTCTCTCTCTCTCTCTCTATCTATCTATCTATCTATCTATCTATCTCTCTCTTTGTGTCACTTCTGACATGATATGTGCAGTCTTGGATTGCTGACAAGGATGACTTCCTTCAGCGGCGGACTCGAGAGTATCGTGGAAGGGATGCGGCCCTAGCGCAGTACCTTTCAAAGCTTTGCGAGTCGTCGATAGTAGTTTTTCACAATTCCATGTCACGAGAGGGTTCAATAGCAACTTACACATTCAAGACGCTATCACGCTTCTTGGGTGGATCCGTGCTGCCCAAAAGTGCAGATAAAGTCATTCTTGTGGACAAAGTGTTTGCTAGAGATTGTTTTGGTTACTGCCCGGGCTATACAGGTGGTCGGGCAGCGTATTACTACACCTACACAGCAATGGCACTAGCTCTTGGTAGACAAAACCCAGATGAACTTTTAGAGTATGGCAAACATTTCATGATTCGTTACAAGGGTGACGTGCCAGAAAACAAAATTGAACCTTCAAAATCTTGATACACTTCAAGTAGAAATTGTATAAGATCATGTATTACATAAATTTTGTACAATGTCATCCACTCAGAGTATCTTTCTCCACTTGTGATTCACATACACCATTTTCTCTCTCCACCTTCGTTGACTTTCACGAGCTCCGGAGTTGTTGTATGCCATTGATCTTTTAACTTTTTGTTGTTGTAAATGTCTGATGGCTTGTGCTGTTGCTGAATTTGCCAAGACTTCTTTTGCCTGCATTCGATGAATGATTCTATGATAGAACCATTCAAATAGTTCTCTCAAACTGTTAGCCTTGATTCGAGAGCCACCATGTCGTGTGTGCCTGAAATAAGCATTTCTCGCCATGTAATGAGACTTTTCCATCCCTTGGGTATTCCATATTGCCAGGTTCCCATACTTTTGTATACAATATGGTAAATGATTGAAGATGATGTGCTGGATATGAAAACAGATTAGTTAGAATTTTTTACACTCACATATTTGCACATAAGAGAGAATGAAATACACGATAATACCATGTAGTGAGTAATCTGGGTGTCTGTCCATGCTGTCTTGAATGATTTCTTCAGAAGGTTGAGATTCTCCTTGAACTTGTTCATATCACCTTGTGACCAGTCATCTTTGTCGCACATCAAAAATAGGATGTCTATTGATCGCCAAACCTCAACCTTCGCATTACGAGTAGTTGGTTCTTGGTCTTTGACTGCAATATGTAGCTTTTTCCAGCTCTGATACTCTACATTGCTAACATAAGATGTGTTATATATTTTTCCATGTTTTGTTAGCTTCGGATCTCTTGTACCTTGGGGTTTAGATAAAAACCTCCGTGCCTTCACCCCACCGATGGATGGTTTGCATGGGACATCCTTCTCAGCAATTGATCTCTTTTCATCCCGCTGGATTTTCACATTGCCACCATGAAGCCCCATATCCGACATTAGCATTTATAAGCACTGCAAGGCTACTTGTCGTTCTGCCGAGTTCTTAATCTTCCAAGCAAACCCGATATATAAGTAGACCAATTTCTCCACAATTCTACAAAGGGCATGCATTGTACAAATGTGGACATTCACAAGTGGTATTTTCAAAACCGGTCGAAAAGCAGGATCCGACATTACCATTTCTAAGCACCGCAAGGCTACTTGTCGTCTGCCGAGTTCTTAATCTTTCAAGCAAACCCGATATATAAGTAGACCAATTTCTCCACAATTCTACAAAGGGCATGCATTGTACAAATGTGGACATTCACAAGTGGTATTTTCAAAACCGGTCGAAAAGCAGGATCCTCAATGTGACGTGTTGGAGCTTTTCTCCACCACTTTGGGTCCATGACCTTTGCAGGCTCCATGCAGAACAAACACGGCGACTTTGCCATTGCACCCATTCCACAATTATACATGCACTTTAATGTTTTGAGGTCACCTGGAAGATGCCACTGAACTTGAAAGTCTCCCCTTCCATCTAGACGTAGTACCTCTCCCTGGTTAGTCTCTCGATCAATCACCTCCGGAATATTAGTTCGATGGAACACCCAATATAGAATCTCATGGTCTTCTTTCTTTACCTGCAACACAAAATAAATGAGACTTAAGTAGATGTGAACATTTGAGCTTACCTGAGAATATCGCTTACCTCAAACGCACCAAGCCACCATATGTTAGATTCTGATTGAACACTAAAATATAAAGGATCATCACTGGGACACTTTGAGAGGGCTCTGTTCATTAAAGTAATAGTAACACGCTCTAGCTTTTTCTCTTTAACAAGCTCACACTCATCCAGTTTTAACACAAAATGTAATACCCCTCGTGACTCTTCAAATGTGATGTTGTAAAACTCCACCATTCTCTTCTGTAATATCCACAGGTCCATAAAAATATTATTGAACTCATCATATGCCATGTTTGCTCCATGGCCACTGTAAGTTGCTTTAATATGAAAGGGCTGTCCAAGATAGTCTCCCTGTGCCTCGTTAAGCTGAAGCTCTCTTTCCAAACACTTGAGGCTAATGGTAGAAGTTTGGATTTTATACCCTTCTTAACAAAGATGGATGAGACAGACTTTTGGATAGCCGAATATCCTCTTTTGCTTACACCAAGTGAATCAAGTGTTCCTTGTATCTCTTTTGCAGGCACTGAGTTCTCTGAAATAAAGCGGTCCACTATATTTCGTTGTAGGACCTTAAACTTCTTGTCATGTACTATATCTGCTGCCAGGCTTCTACTTATAAGTGGCTTCAATCTCTTTCCTATATTGGCTTTGGGGTCAATGTTTTCCTTGTCAGGATAGATTGAATCTCTACATGAAGACAATGCATAAGTAAATAACAGAAAATTTGCTTCACTAACACTATTTAGGCACATGAAAACAATGCATAACAAGAAAAAACAAAAAGATTACATAACTAAGACAATGTAGCCAACCAAGAAGTATCACCTTAATGCTCGAATTCTTTTCTTGAGACCTCCTGATGCAACCTGCAATGTTTCAAGATTGCGCAATTTCTTCTTTCGGATACGAGCACCCAAGATGGTGTCCTTCATTTGACAACTTCGCACCTTTCCTTTCAGTTCTTGTACCTCTGTTTTATGTTGCAAAATGGTAACCTGATCTGTAGAATGTAAATGTGAAAGGAGAACAATCTCACATTGTTGAGCTTGGAGAATGCCCTTGTAAGTTTCAGCTTCTCTTGTAAGAGATTTACAATAACCCAGAAGGCCCTTTTCTCCATCACCAGCAAAGGTCAATAAGCTTGTAGGATTGACAAACGGTGGAGACGCATTAGTCATTGGATTCTTAGGGTAGAGAGAGCCTCTCGTCCAGATATCTATGTGTTTAGCTCCCTGAGCTCTGAGCGTGTCTATGGAAGCGGGAGGTATATGTGTGTTTGTTTTACTACGCTTAATCAATGGTTGGTACTCATTGTCCAAATCAATGTGAAGGTGATATGTGGCTCGTTTCTGGGTAACATTTGTGCCATTTGAGGAGTGCGCCATTAGCCAAATGTGCAGGTTTAATGGAAAGTGAATAGCGGCTGCGCCTTTGTCCCTCCATGTTAGCCTCATTCCCTCCATATTGACGAGGTTCATTCAATGCAACTGAAAAGAGGATTATCCCTCAATCACTATGAACGAATGTTCAGAAGAGTAAGGAATCTACTTAAAGTACACTTTTTGAACTTTTACTATGAAAGAACTAGCTCTATTATTTGCCATTTTTTCTAGAGAGAGAGTGCAAAAAATACATTTTCTTAGAAGGCCCTCCAAATGACCTCCGAAATTCCCTAATGTATTCTAAAACCCATTAGTGATACCATAAGCTTCATGAGACAAGATCTACCACATGTTCACAAGACCATAATCCATCCACAACATCGTCAAAAATACTTGGCAAGATGTAAAATGCTTGGCGCGATTTAAAACACCAAGAAGACCGAGAAGGATCACAAATTTTGGTAAGATAGAGAACAGTAAGCAAACAAACTTGGTACCTAAGAAAACCACTTTAGTGTGTACATAAATCATAAGCACCACAAACCCTAGCAAGCATTTGGCAAAGGCTCACACACCCTTCCGTACATAAACCACATCAAGTTCCTTCAGTGGAGTATTATCAACAAGCAGCAAAAACCCTAACAAAGTTGGGCATGAACATTAACCTCATCGACTCACTCCACCTAACCATCATACACAAGATCACAAACCTTGGCATACATAAACCACAAATACTTGCTCCAAATGAACATTACACACTAATGAACTTTGCGACAATGAGAGGAGGAAAAGAAAAGAAAGAGCAAGCCATCTACAATGGGAGAGCAAGCATCTATTGTCGCCATATGTCGCCTTACCAAAACATAATCTTCCACTTGTTCCTACAGTTGTTACCATAAACAAGTGTAAAAACACTCCAAGTGAACCCTGGCAAGAGAGAACTGGACAACAAACCAACAAGATAAATCATGAGACCCTGGCGAGATAAATCATAAAACCTTGGTAAGAACTCATAAACCCCTAGCGAGAAAGACAAACCATAATTTCAAGAGGGAAACATTGGATCAGATGTAGGCTATTTTAAACCGCTATTGTAAGTGACAAAACGCAAACACGACCCATAACCTGGCAAAACGTAGACACAACCCATAACCTGGAGACAAAAACCCTGGTGAGATTGCAAACCCTGGCCTGGCGAGACAACAAACCCTGGCGAGACAAAACCCTGGCAAGATTGAAAACTGTAACAAGACAAAACCCTGGCGAGACACTACCATGAAGTATAAAACCATAACCGTTGGGAGAAACCAACCATCAAAAAACAAGAATGGACCTTACAACTAGTGCAACTACCATAATCATAATTGGGCCCTTGCCATAACCATAAGCAACAAATAAAACCATAAACATAACCTAGCACAAGAAAATCTCTTACAAGAATTGTGAAGATTGCCATATCCATAATTGAGGACCTGCCATAACCATAAAGTGGCCCATGACCAAAACAACCACTTAAACTTGTCCTTGCCACAAGGCACATCACCAAAACCATAACAAAAGGCACATTGTCTTACATAACAGGCAAGATGGAGTAAAATAACTTACATAACCGGCAAGATGTATAGCCAATAGGCACCATAAACTTGGAATCGTAACACCATTGTGTCAAGTTCACATAACGATAACCAAAGGCAACCCATAACCATAGACAAGTTCACATAGCCATGACCAAAGGCATCTGTCATAACCAAAACCATAGATAACCATAATGCCGCAACAAAAGATCGTGCCAAAATATCACATGAAACCATATTACCTGCCATAAGACCACAACCAAAGAAACAGACCATAAGCTCAAAATAAGGGCAGCCCATGTCAGACCAGTAGCAAAGGGAAAAACCAAAAGCAAATGCAAAATCCTACCATCATCAAAGGGAAAAACCAGCAGCCAGAAGGACCAGCAAAAGGGACCAGCCATCAGTAAAGAAAAACCAAAAAAACCAGCAGCCATCTATTACCAGCAAAAAACCAGTCAACCAACAAAAAGAACTAGCCATCGGGTACAATCCATCAGCCAAATCCTGCATGTCCTGCAAAAACAGAAGTTAGAGAGTATGAGAAACTAGGCCTAAGCCATGCAAATATGACAATAGTCACTAGACCATGAAGAATGCTAAAAGACTTACATAAGATGGAGTCTCGTCGTCTAGTGACTCTCGAGCGACCATCAAAGAGAAAATCAACAACCACCCTTGCATGGTAGTCCTTGAAGCAAGGATCGGCACACATTAGCTTCTTACACTTACCACATACCCAAATAGTGCGGGACGATTTCGAGCCCTGCACTTCTTTGTGCTCAGACAAAAGCTTCTTCCATTTTGCTCAGCATAACACACAATCCCTACTTGTTGTATCTTGCAAACGAATGGGAAAATGGACATTGTATGCATCCTCTATCACCGGTCGCTTACACACATATGGCCTAAAAGCATTATTTACCAGCTGCTCATGCATATGTAGCATAAACTCAAACCTGAATACATCCCTCTTGCCATAGAGGTCTTTCCAAATGATCCAACAATTTGTGAAGGCGGAATCCATGAGACCCCAAAAACCTGTATGCCACCACTTAAAACCATGCATTGTACTTTGCAATCTATAACCACTCCCAAGAACCATACTATCAAATGTGTCACAGCCAGCCCTACATGCATTGTATTGCACCGCAACATCAGGACATACAACCTCCCTCCTCTTTCCATCACTCATCAAGCGCTTTACCTCACCTTTATGCATTCCATAACAATTAGAAGCAAACAAAATTTCTTTATTGTCCATCCATGTGCAAGCAAGGACACCTTGCTTCTTGCAATATGCAAACTGGCAAGCACCTTGTGCTTGCTTACCCAAATGTAGCATCTCTGCATGAGGGAAGTACTTTCTATTTGCCACATAAGTACCTGTACCACCTTGGCCCTCATGAAGCAAGTGCTCAAGAAGCTTAACGGAGGTAAAAAACCTGTCAAAAAACACAAGATGACCCTTCCTTGGAAGGGATTTTACCAAATTTGCAACTGCATGAAAAGACAATTCCGGGCATGGCAATTTATCATAGATTTGAAATGCAAGATTATACCCCATTGATGAATCACATAGGTTCCATACCTGTATGCCAAACTTATGCGGCTTCTTTGGATTGTAAACCCTACATGGGTTAAATTTGCATTTAGAGGGAATTATGCGCTCATCAACAGTGACACACTTGCCTACATTGTAATGCTTTTGAAAAGTGTAATTCAATCGCTCCTCCAAATCAATTAATTGCCACAACTTGTGCTCTCTACATCCACGAGGTGACCTTTGTGCATTGTCTCGTAAGTGGAGGAACCGTTTGATTTTCCAAAATGTGGTTTGGCTCATCTTCTCACCAAAGTTAGGAAACAAGAGTGAGCCTACCACGTCATCCTTCCAATAGTGTTTCTTGGAAGGCATGTAGTGAAGTACCATGCCCAATGCTATGCCCATGAAACTCATAAAAGAGTGACGATCTATAGGAACCCACCTACGCATGGAGTCATGCAAGCTCCCACACCTTCTCCTCTCTTTTTCCGCATACGTGTTTGTCTCACTTACAATGTGATCAATGAGATCTAGTGGAAACAACATCAAAAACAAATGAAATTCACAAAACTCACGAGGTAAATGACCCAAATTGGGTCCATGGACTCCATTGAAGAGAGGGAGAGTCCTAAATGTGCCATGGGGCTCTTGCTCAAGGCCATCACCACTATACCATTCCGGAGGAATAACATCAACAAAGTCATTATCCTCTTCGGGAGAGTCATCAAGTACCGGCCCTTCTGCCTCCAAGGCCTCATCATCACCACCTTCAACCCCCTCACCCTCCGATGCATGCTCATCATTGCTTTCATCCTCATCAAATACATCAAATGGGCTAGGTGAGGGACAAGCTCTATGTTTACGAGGTCGGCCACCATTTCGGCCACTATATTTGCTAAATTCGGGTGATGATCCTTAGGCATCATCACTTGTAAGCGTGCTACAGCCCTTGGGTCTACCCCGGTTTCGTGGTTTGGGTGGCCTTCCATGCCGCTTTGCAATCGGTGTGGCCTCCATCGGAGTGCTTTCAAAATCAGG
Organism: Adiantum capillus-veneris; assembly: GCF_014529385.1. NCBI lineage: Eukaryota > Viridiplantae > Streptophyta > Polypodiopsida > Polypodiales > Pteridaceae > Adiantum > Adiantum capillus-veneris. The sequence continues at coordinate 43,665,037 of NC_140948.1, forward strand.
ACTACTAAAAGGAGTATCCTCTTCAAGATGGTAGTAATGACTTCCCTCCCCCAATGCATCCTCAGCAAGCTGTTAGGAAATAAGACGTAGCTAAATAGATAATTGAGTAGATTACTTAATGGAGAGAGACATATTTACATACACAAGATTATAGAGTAGAGAGAGAGAGAGAGAGAGAGAGAGAGAGAGTACACACGATATACGTGGTTCACCCAATGTGGGCTATGTCCACGAGAAAGCAGCCACCCAATGGCTTTAGTACTTCAAAACAAGATGAAGTTTACAAAGGGATTATACCCTTAATGGAGCTCCCGCCTTGCTTCACTCTCACCACCTCACACTCACCTTGTTGCATCAACTTCACACACTATAAAATGTCTGTAGAAATGGCCTCCTTTTATAGGCCAAAAGGGCTACCCTCTCTCATGAGAGGTAGCCATGTGTAGCCGCCCTTGTGTAGATAAGTCCAAATCGGACCCTCCAATCCGCCCATGTGTGGCCGCCCTTGAGAAGACAAGTCCGCTTTTGAATTCGGCCACCGGCCATTGACTTCCGACCACCGGCCACTAGCCATTGACTATCGGCCACCGGCCAACCGACGGTTATTTTCCGACCACTTTCCGGCGCCGTCCGGCCATAATATTCCGGCGAAAAAGGAATATTCCGACAAAAAGGCCCCTGATTTTTTGCCTTGAAAATTTTGGTTTCTGGCGAGTGATTTTCCTTCACGCACGATGGCTTCTCCTCATAATGGGGGTCTTGCAAATGTGCGCTTTTACCACAGAAAATTACAAGGGTAAATCAGGCTCCATACTTTACAATCTCCCACTTGGAGACTGATTCTTAAACCAAACCTATGACTGCTTTCCATTCTGGCTTCTTATCCTTGAATGCCGATTGAAGATGAGCAAAAGCTCAACTTCTCCTTGTTGACCACCTTTGTAAACATGTCTGCAGGATTTTCACTTGTATGCACCTTTCCTAGCTTTAGTTGTCCCTCTTCCAAAAGAGTGCGTATGAAGTGATATCTCACCTCAATGTGCTTTGTCCTTGAATGAAAGGCTGAGTTCTTCGCAAGATGGATAGCACTTTGGCTATCACTGTACAAGACACAATTGTCTTGTTTGAATCCAAGCTCTTCTAAGAATCTGTGAAGCCACAAAATTTCTTTGCTTGCCTCCGTCATTGCTACATACTCTACTTCCGTGGTAGAAAGTGAGACCAGTTTCTGCAACTTTGAAGCCGAGCTTACTGTTGTGCCTCCAACCGTGAACACATAGCCAGTAGTGCTCCTTCAAGTATCTTTGTCACCTGCCATATCTGCATCAGCATACCCTTATAGAAAAATATCAGTTCCTCCAAAATACAAAGCATTTGTTGTTGTCCCTTTTAGATACCTAAGTATCCACTTCATAGCTTGCCAATTCTCTTTACCTGGGTTGTCCATGAACCTACTCACAACTCCCACTGCATGTGCAATGTCTGGCCTTGTCTAGACCATAGCATACATTACAAAACCTACCACTGCAGCATATGGAACTTTAGACATATAGGCTATCTCCTCTTGTGTCTTTGGACACATATCCTTCGTTAGTTTAAAATGACCAGCCAAAGGTGTAGAAACTAGTTTTGCATTTTGCATTGCAAACCTTTCTAGTACCTTCTTGATGTAATCTGCTTGAGATAGCTTTATTGTCTTCTTCGTTCTGTCCTTGATATTTTCATACCAAGTATCCTCTTTGCAGCACCTAAATCTTTCATTGAAAAATATTTAGACAACTCCTCTTTTAGGTCTTTGATGTCCTGCATGTTAGCACTTGCAATCAACATGTCATCAACATACAACATTAGGATGATGAATTTCCCATCTCCCAAATTCTTCGTGTAGACGCATTGATCCGAGTTGCATCTTGTGAATCCATGATCCAACATCCATCGATCAAACTTCAAGTACCATTGTCTTGATGCTTGCTTTAAACCATGCAAGTTCTTCTTTAATCTGCAAACCATTTTCTCCTTACCTTTTACTTCATACCCCTTTGGTTGAAGCATGTAGATTTCCTCCTCTAAGTCACCGTGAGGGAATGCCGTATTTACATCCATTTGCTCGAGATTTAGATCATGAGCAGCCACAAGGCTTAAGACAAGCCTAATTGAGTTCATTTTTACAACAGGAGAAAATATTTCATTGAAGTCAATACCTTTCTTTTGAGAAAACCCTTTTACCACAAGCCTGGAGTTGTACCTTTTCTTCCCACCTTCTTCTTCCTTCAGCTTGTACACCCATTTGTTTTGAAGTGCCCGCTTACCTTTAGGAAACTCAACCAACTCCCATGTTTGGTTGCGATGTAGTGAGTCCATCTCCACTTGCATGCTCTTCGTCCATTCTTCTTTGGATTCATGTTGCATAGCTTCTTCGTATGATTCTGGCTCTCCAGAATCTGAGATCAAGAGATGGTTGAAGGAAGGAACAAACCTTTCTGGAGTTCTACTTGCTCTTGTAGATCTTCGGGGAATAGGTTGAGGCTCCTCATTTGGTTGATGTTGTTGCACATTGTCACCGTTTGCAGTCCTTGAGTCTTCACCATCCTCAAGCTCCATGTACTCATCACCTGTTTCTTTTGTTTGTTTTCTTTCCAAGTAATCTTTGTACATATTTTAATCGTTAAAAATTACATCCCTACTCCTTGAGATTTTACCATCTTCAGGATTCCATAGGCGATACCCAAAGTCACCTTCTCCATAGCCAATGAAGAAAAACTTTTTGGACTTTGCATCTAGCTTTGATCTTAGGCTTCTATCTATGTGCATGAAAGCCTCACACCCAAACACTTTGAGAAATGCATAATTCACCGGTTTACATGTCCATGCCTCTTCTGGAACTCCCCCATCCAATGCCGTTGAGGGTGACCGATTGATTAAGTACACAGACGTACTTACAGCTTCTGCCCAAAGCTCAAGCGGTAGGCCTGCATGTAGCCGCATGCTTCGTGCTCGCTCCACGATTGTCCTGTTCATCCTTTCCAAAATCCCATTTTGTTGAGGTGTCCTTGGGGTTATCCTTTGCCTCCGAATGCTATTGCTAGCACAAAAGCTTTCAAAAGCTTGGCTGCAATATTCGCCTCCATTGTTGGATCTGAGGCATTTAACCTTGGTACCTGTTTCATTCTCCACAAAGTCTTTCCACCTTTGAAATATGGAAAATACATCGGATTTATTCTTCATGACATAAACCCATGTTTTTCTAGTCGCAATGTCTATGAATGTTACATAGTACAATGAGCCACCAAGTGATGGTGTACTTGCGGGACCCCAAACATCAGAATGAACCAACTCAAGTTTTTTATTTTTTCTTTCATTTCCTGATTTTTGAAATTTTACCCTCTTTTGTTTACCATAAACACAATCTTCACAGAACTCTAAGTCCACTTCTTTCAAACCTGGTAGAAGCTTCTTTGTTTGAAGGATTTGCATTCCTTTGGCACTCATATGCCTAAGTCAGTAGTGCCACACCGCACTGTCAACTTCTGTAGTTGCTGCACAAGATGAAGGTTGCGTGCTAACAGTACACAAGTAAAGTGTACTGACTTTTTCTCCCTTGGCAACCACCAAAGATCCCTTTGAGATCTTCCACCGTTTGTTTCCGAATGCAATGTTGTGACCTTCATCATCCAATTGTCCTGTAGAGATCAAATTTTTGCGAAGAGAAGGAACATGCCTAACATCTTTAAGCTTCCATTCATTTCCGTTAACAGTTTTGACAGAAACTATACCTTTGCCGACAATCTCACAAGCTTCATCATCTCCCAAGTATACATACCCAAAATTACCTTTGGTGTAGTCTTGGAAATGTTGCTTGTGTGGTGTCGCATGGAATGAAGCCCCGGAATCTACTATCCAGGAATTAGACACATTGTCTAATGAGAGAATTAGAGCATCTTGCTCTACTTTACCTGCCACATTGGCCTCCGATGCTGGCTTGTTGTCTTGAGACTCTGTCTTCTTCTTCTTCTTGGACCAGCAATCCTTCTTGACGTGGCCCTTCTTGCCGCAGTTCCAACATTCAAGAACTGACTTTGTGCGTGACTTGCTCCGCCTTGAGCGATCCTGACCCTTTTGGTTTTTGAACCTTTCCTTAGGCCTTCCTCTTGTTTCCACTGATATTGCAGCACTTGATGATTCTCCTGTACTTCTCCTTTGCATTTCTTCGCTTAGGAGAACACCCACAACATCATCAAACTTAAGAGTATTTGTACCAGAGATAGACTTACTTACAGCCATCACAAGGCTATCCCAACTATCCGGTAGAGATGATAGTATAAGGAGAGCTCGCACTTCATCATCAAAATTGATTTTCACCGCTCGAAGTTGACTTATGTTTGTGTTAAAGTCATTCAGGTGTTCTGTAACTGAACCATTCTCTGCCATCTTTAGATTGAACAAGCGCTTCATAAGAAATACCTTATTGGACGCCGATGGTTTCTCGTAGAAGTCGTCAAGTGACTTCATCAAGTCCTCCGTGGTCTTCATCTCCGAAACATTGAAGGCCACCGTTGACGCCAAGCTTAACCAGATTGTTCCCAGGGCCTTTCGATCAAGGACAATCCATGCTTCATCTGCCATCGTTGCGAGCTTCTTTGCAAGACCTCCTAGTGGCAAATAGAGGTCCTTCTGGTAGAGATAGTCTTCAATCTGCATCTTCCAATGTTGGTAGTTTTTCCCCTTGAACTTCTCAATCTTGAGCTTCCCTTCCTCCGCCATAACTCCCAGTCAATTCAAGGAATCCTTTCCTTGAGATAATTTAGCTACGAGCAAACCTTGCTCTAATACCAGTTGTTAGGTAATTATATGTAGCTAAATAGATAATTGAGTAGATTACTTAATGGAGAGAGATAGATTTACATACACGAGATTATAGAGTAGAGAGAGAGAGAGAGAGTACACACGATATAAGTGGTTCACCCAATGTGGGCTACATCCATGGGAAAGCAGCCACTCAATGGCTTTAGTACTTCAAAACAAGATGTAGTTTACAAAGGGATTATACCCTTAATGGAGCTCCCGCCTTGCTTCACTCTCACCACCTCACACTCACCTTGTTGCATCAACTTCACACACTATAAAATGTGTGTAGAAATGGCCTCCTTTTATAGGCCAAAAGGGCTACCCTCTCTCATGAGAGGTAGCCATGTGTAGCCGCCCTTGTGTAGATAAGTCCAAATCGGACCCTCCAATCCGCCCATGTGTGGTCGTCCTTGAGAAGACAAGTCCGCTTTTGAATTCGGCCACTAACCATTGAATTCGGCCACCGGCCATTGACTTCCGACCACCGGCCGGCCATTGACTACCGGCCCACCGGCCAACCGACGGTTCTTTTCCGACCACTTTTCGGCCGCTGTCCTGCCATAATATTCCGGCGAAAAGGAATATTCTGACGAAAAGGCCCCTGATTTTTTGCCGTGAAAATTTTGGTTTCCAGCGAGTGATTTTTCTTCACGCACGATGGCTTCTCCTCATAATGGGGGCCTTACAAATGTGCGCTTTTACCACAGAAAATTACAAGGGTAAATTAGGCTCCATACTTAACACAAGCTTCCTCCACATTTCAACCATAGGTGCATGACTAGATTAACTAATTTCATATGTGGAAGAAACGAGTGTACTTGCATGGCTTACCAAGTGCTTATTTTCCGAGGAGGAGCGAGATTCAGGGAGCTTTGAACAAGGTACTCCGCAGATTTCATTCCAATTTGCAGCATAGGACTTCGGATCCCCCTCAAACTGACATGCAAATTTGTGAGTTTTTGCATGGTACTTGTGTAGCACCCCAAAGAAGAACACCTCAGCATGATTATCCCCAAATTCTTGTTGTGCCCAAGAAGCCCCAAACCAGGCCGCGGGTACTTGTAGCAGGGCACCTTCTTGGGCCACGAGAAACTCAGAGGAGCATCCAGCACGGTTGCAGCCTACCTGCAAAGGTGAGTAGCGCCTTTGATTGAGCTCCATGCGCGCAGAAAAATTCGATCCCTGCACCCATTCCTTGGCCTCTATTTCTCGGGATTTTGGCTCTCCTCACGCTGCCCTACCCCAATTGCTTGAGTTGGGGCTTTCATTTGGAGCCCTTGGATCTACGGAAGATCCTACGGGCCTCAATTCTCCCCGATCTGGAGCCCCCATGCATGAATTCAAGCTTTTGGGGAGGCACGACACTCAATTGGAAGGTGGCTGTTGCATGCAATTTTCCATGCTTAGATTGGATAGTTGCTTAATTACTCAAATTAGAAGGCATGCAACAATGCTGAAAAAAATTCCAAGTTTTTTTCAAGTTTGTCCTCACCTACCCCAATTGGTCAATCTATGTTATCTAACTTGAATTTCTAGAATTAATTTGTCAAAATTTTCCAGTTAAAAGGACATAAAACTGTCCGGTTACCAACCTAGTGTTAAAGTGACTCTTTTTTTTAAGTGACTGTAATAGTGAGGCAGTCCGCGGCGGGCAACAAGAAGAGCGGCCTCTAAACACCCTTCGAGGCTCCCGTGCTGCTCAATTGGGGCTGGGGCAAGCACAATCATAGACAACAACAACCCACAGCCAGAAACCAAACAAGAAAAGGGGCACCACCTAGTTGTAGATGCGAACTAGGACGCACGTGATATCTCCTTGTACTCAAACGCACAAAGAGAGGGGAATGCAAGATAGCCACACACACCAAACACAAACATTCACCATGCCAGAGAGAGGTAAAGAGCACAAATCAACTTGAGCAACTCAGTCTGAGCCTTAAAGACTAGATGCACACAAAGCTTGATGAGAAATAGAGAGACAACACAAAACTTGACTTTGTTGCCAATACACAAATTGTCTTAGGGTCACGGGAGCCCTCTCACCGAGCACCCTCTTACAATTTACCTTTTAGGCAAACAATTCAACAAGCCCTCAAACCACCAAGCATGAAATGGCACAACAAAATTCAAGGACAATATACCTTCAACCACCTGATGAGCCAACTTATCAAGTCAATTTGGAGAGAAGAGTCGTAGTTGCAGCATACAATTGCACCCAAAACTATGAATCTTACTTATGGACAAGAGTAGGCTACAAGTGTGATTGCAGAGTATAGTATCACTCCACTCCTCTAGATGGCATAACTAACTTCAAGCTTCTCCATGCACCTATGTGTAGTGATGGAATAGAGCACTCACAATGCACACACTCTACACAGCTAGGATTGAAGAGTGGTGTGCTATGTGTTGAGAATGGTGTGGTGTAGTGTGATCATGTGATGATTTACAAGGGAGAGAAGGGCTCTATTTATAGGTTTTAGAAGCCCCGATTAGGATTAGGCCTAATCAAGTTTATTTGAAGGAATAAAAGATTATGCATTTTTATTTTTATTTTTATTTTTTTTAATGAGGGTGGGTCTCTTGTCCTTTGAGTCACATGGATGTGGGCTCAAGGGAAGAGAATTATTGAGGATGAAAGGAGAGAGGATTGAGTGAATAATTTGGGAGTGCCTACTCTAGTAGAGGGTGCATTTTACAATAAGGTTAGTGGTTAGTAGTTAGTAATTATCACTACAAAATCATTCACCAAATGGTGAGATATATGATGAGAAAAGTTAGAGAAGGGATAAGCTTGTAAAGCAAGGTTGAAGCTTGGAGAAGTTGACATTCACCTCTTTACAACACCGGTAGAAGAAGCGGTCAGCATGGCGAAGTAGCGCGTGTCGATGAAGCTATGTTATCTTCAAACCTTGGAAAATTCATGATAAAGCCTTCATTTGCAGAGGTTAACCTTGGATTTTTGCCGATTTTTTGAAGTTCTTTACAAAGCTGAAGAGAGTATGGTAATATGGACATATATGTAGAGAGAAAGGGGGACACATAGGGTGTAAAAATGGAGGATGAAGGCTATGGAGGTGTGAGAGATGTGGCAATGGTGAAGAGGGTGAATTAGGACATGGGAGTTGCAGGTTTGGGAGTGGGAAGGAGAGGGAGGAGTGTGTGTGAAAGAGAAAAATGATAAAGTGGAAGAGGGAGTGTGGCTGCATAGCATGGGCAAACTGGGGTCCACCAATAAAATCATAGCTCACAGCTCGTAGCTCAAAAAAGTATGAAAAAATTTGAGGTGAAAGTTCAGCTCATGAGCTACAACTTTTGTTTGTATCACCTTTCCAAATTCAGGGAGCATGTGATCTTTAAAAATTCAGCAAAATCGACTGTTTTTTCCACTGCACAAAGTCCTTGTGAGGTCCTTCTTTGGATGATTCTTTTGAATACCACCAAGAGTGAGCTCCCCATGGTGCATGCATGCATGCCACATACCCTTGACCTTATTTGGTAGGTCTATAATTGAAGATATTGTTGAGATCATGATATAAATGAATAGTACAACTAAGAAAATCAAATATTGAGGGGTCTAAAAATATATATACATGTCAAATATAAATAATATAGGTGAAAAAAATATAAAGGGGTCAAAATAAATCTCTCTCATTATAAGTCTACCATAAAAAGATGAATATTTTTGGTGTTCTAATTTATGAGAGTAAAAGAGAATAGATGTAGGAAGGAAAAAATCACAATAGTGAAAAAATATACACATAAATAAAACTAGTTTTTTTGGATTTTTGTTGGGATAGAGTTACACCAAAAATAAGAGAAGCTTGCATGAAATTATTTTTATATGGAATAAAGAGTATGCAAAATGGTAAGAAAAAATATGGTAATGGTGAGTCAATGTACATAGCATAAATAACACACCATAGGTAGAAATATTTAAATAAATATCAAAATAATTATGAAAAATCCTTTTATTTAGGCCCTATATACAATGAAATATTTACACACAAATGGGCCATAATATACTTATTTTTTTTTATATTTTTTTTTTTGGCTCAACTAGCCAAGTGACTAGCTAATTAAGGGTTTTTAAGAAAATATGAAAAAAGTTCCCTAACTCACACACGCCTATATATAGTGAAATGGTAGGGATAACCAAAATGTTTGAGTGATTTGATAGGGTGAGGTAGCTTACTATGGCAATTATGGAAAGCCGAAAAACGGTTATCAATAGTAATGTGCATAATGCATCAAACTTGACAGCTTGAGGGTTTCCTTGGGTCATAAGTTTCTAAGTACTAGCAAAATTCTAATAAAAGTCTGGTAATGCATCTAGAACAGTTTGTACATGTGAAATATTAAAACTGACTTCAATTGTAGAAATGAGTTGCTCATTGATATCCTTGATACCAGCAAGAAAAATATCCATGTCATCCTCCTCTTGCATTATCTTAGACTCCATCTCTTTACAAAATAATGCAATCTGTGCCTCATTGCCACTTGCATAAAGACTTGCCAGAGTATCCCAAGCATGTTTTTCTATTTGGTTGAGTGAATGTAACATTGTGCTTCATAGATAATGCAATCAATGCATGAGCTTTGCACATATCTAATATCCCAACAAGATTGCTCAGCTATAGGCAAAACAACTCTATTAGTAACAGATTTGCTAGAGCCTACAACATTCTCAACGGAGCCTGTATCCACAGAAGGCAGACAACATTCTCGATGCCCTTTGAAACAAGAACATGTGTCGTCATGTGCATTGGGTAATTATCCCAATTCAATTTATTTTCAGCAACAAACAATCTGAAAACATTTGTGTTGTTAACCATGGCGAGTGACTACACCTTATGTAAAAACTATCACAAAATGGAGTAAGACTAACACGTGTTATATAGCACAATCCAAATGGAACTGTTAGGAACCTCTTCTTCAAAAAATTGCACCGACAAAAAATTTTGCACAAAAAGATGAAATTGCATGTGCATACCGCTTGTAGTGACAGCGGAGGTTGAAATGAGGCCAAAGGGGAAAAAAAATTGATATGTTGACGGTCCGCAAAAATCTAAGAACATGATCGAAGGCATTTTAGTGATAGTACCAAAAGGACGTGACCTGTTATGATACCAATTGTTGGAATTAGGATTGCAAGGATCCATATACAACTTGGAAAAGATGAAGAAGCAAAAGACAAACAACAGAGAGTATATTTCTTAGTGTGCAAATAGAATGATAAGATAGCCCTAGTAGAGTGATGGATGTATATACAATAATGTAAGGGGAAAAAAACTCTTAGTGAGAAAAAAATGCCCCAACATCCCTAAGTGTGTTCACACACATCCCTACCACGTATATGGTAACACTTTTCTCCACAGTTTATTTAAAGAAGATTCAATAATACCATGCTTTGGAAAAAATAATTTGAAAAAATGGGTGCTCGACGGGGATTTAATATTTACGTAATTACGACAAATTTGTGTGATCACAAGGTCTTATTGACACATTTACATGATTACACTGAACATGATCACAAAGAATCCGGTTAAGGGCAACCTGGAAACGGGGCCGAAAATTGCAACCCTTCCCGCCCTTCCTTTGCTGCTAGCCCTGCACATGACGGGAAAATTTATAATAGCCCTTCCCAAGGAAGGACAAGTTGCTCGACTGGCCTTGCTCCAAGGAAGGGAATATTTTTGCAAGGCCTTCCTAGGGAAGGGCAACCTTTCAAAATGCCCTGCAGAGATTAATCATGTCAATGCTTGATATTGTGGCTTTTGGACTTATACCTAGATGATGTTCTATGGACTTTGAGAGTCACTAATGAGTATAGAATCTGATTTTGTAGGTTGTGCAAGCATGCATTGCCATACACCTTAAAAAAAGTTAAGGTGTACTTTTTAGTATAGGGAATTTCAAGTATGCTTTTTAATATAGGGAATTTTAACGTGTTGGGCAGACTGTAAAGGCAACAACATATGAAGTTTGAACTTGAGAGTTGAATGTCAATCGCTCGCAAGTTTTCTAATGAAGGCATCAGGCTTGAATGACGGGTCTCGTCATTCGTCTCTCTCGTCCACCAATTGCTGACACAGAGCTTCTATATCCAAGTTCCAAGTGAGATGAGGAGGTTTGAGGGATACCATGTAATCAAGGCTAGTGGGTTGGAAAAAGAGAGAAGGTAAGTACACTAGAGATTAACTCAAGCATGGCTAAATAATGCCTTATTGAAGGAAATTACGGAGAGAGTAAAGATTAAGCACTCTTGATGCTCCCCAATTTGATTTTCTATGCAAAATCTTTTAAAGTTGTTCTCAAATATTGATTGATTCTTACACGGGCTCAGACTCACGATCAAGTAAAGCTCCAGATTCCAGAATTTCCTAGCACTCTCCCATTATCCATGAACTACAAGCTCCCCTCGAGAGTCCCTTGGGAAACCTCTATGTTGTGAGTCCAAATGACTCCAGAGTCTACGATTGCAAAGGTCCTTCAAGCCTCAAGGCTCCTTCACAAATCATGATTCACATAGTGCTAGCCTCCTGGTTTGTTAGGCATGCTCCCAAAGCCTCTTTATAGGAACCCCTACTTATCACTTCATCATTTTTAAGATGGCACCATGTGTAATGATTAGGATGCTATATTTTATGTTGTTATATAATATTATGAGGATCTTATTTTTTGCCGTTGGTGATTCTTAGGGGACGAGAACGACTTAAGAGGGAACTTGGAAGCTGAAGTTTGAAGAGATGTCTACCCTAGCTTCACAGACAGAATAGTGATAGCGATAACTTCATGATCTCAAAATGGGAGGTTTGTAACTCGGGAGGAGACTCTTCATGGTTACAATTCTAGCAAACGGCAATCCCAACAAAAATCAAGATATATGATGTCGTCATTGCAGCTGCATTGCAGGTCATTTCAAGTTCCAAGTATTTGCATGTTCCATTTACAACTTACTACTTCTCTTGCTCATTGTGTATCTTGTAGAAAATGATTTTTAGTACTGCTACGCAATGTTTCAAAAGTGCACCCTTTCTCATTGTACTTTAGAATTTTCTTTACAAGTTACAATCGTTCAAAAACACATGCGAAAAAAATTAGATTTTGGTAAAGATTTGATCGAAGGGAAGGGAAAATTTTGCCCTTCATCTTGAAGATCGAAATGCCAAACAACCCTTCCCATGGGACGGGCACTCTTGAAAATTTCCCTTCCCTAGGATGGGTAAGGGTGCCCTTCAATTTTCACGCCTGCCTGGAAACCCACTAAATCCCACCGGGCTTACCAGGCTTTTCCATTTTTCCTGCAGGCCCGCCAAGAATACTAGAAAGCCCGGCGGGTCCGCAAAATTATATATATACGGGCCCGATCGGGCCCGCTGGCTGTTATTTCTTTGTTTCATCTTCAGGGGGGGGGGGGGGGGGGGGAGAGAGAGAGAGAGAGAGAGAGAGAGAGAGAGAGAGAGAGAGAGAGAGCTCATTGATCGCCTTTGCAGGTACGTCGAGAGGAGAGAGGAGAGAGGGAGAGAGAGGGTCGTGTGGGAGTGTGCTCTGCGTCGCAGTGTGTGGCAGTAGCGGAGTACCTGACCACATGATCTCAATATGTGTTGTGTGTGTGTATGCATTGTGTGATAGTGTGTCTTTTGTCGTATTGGGCGGCAGTCATAAGGTACCTTACCACACAATGGGGGTGTGCGCGTAAGCTGTTCTACGCAACAGTGCTTCCCACGAGGGCATCACCTCGGTGACGCGGGGAAGATGGTGTCCTTGTGGTAAGTATTGGCTTACTGTCTGGGTACTACATCGATAACGTGGCGAATCTAGTATCTCTATGGTAAATCAACTTTCCCTTCCTCTTTCCCAAAAAACATATGGGCATCGGTCGGTAACGCGGCCATATGATGTTGGTATGCAAGCCATTATTTCTCCTTAGATTCAGGTGGCACTCGATCGATAACGCGGCTAATAGAGTGTCGTTTGTTAGAAGCATCTGTTTTTGCATAAATGTGGCGTTCAGGTCGTTAACCCGGTTGTACAAATGTCATATAATTTGTATATGCATGTGCAATTAATTTTTTAAGTATTAAGTATATAAAATACTTGGTCGGTAACGCGGCTGTGAAGAGTATTTCATATACAAATTTTTGAATTGTTTGATTTTGTTGTTTTTAACTGTCCATACAAAATTATATACCAGCTAATCATATTCAAAAGAATGCTTTATTTATCAATCATTGCTGTTTTAAATGCTCCATTTATATAAATTATATGCAAAAACGTATTTGCACACAATTCACATGTTAAATATTATTTTTTATCTTTTTAAAGGACCTCAAGCATCATCGCTATTTTTAATGCTTCATTACATAAATTCTCTGTAAAAAAGAATCTGCACACAATTTGCATGTTAAATATTCTTTTGTTTTTTTTTTTAAGAGCATCAATTATCATCGCTATTTTGAAAGCTACATTTACATAAATTCTATGTAAAAAAGTGTGTGAACACAATTTGCATGTTAAATATTTATTTCTATCTTTTTAAAGAGCAAGACATTCTTTGCAATTTTCTAGTCCGATTTGTATACTTCCAATGTTTTAAATGTTTTTGAAGTCTTTAAGTCGGTGTGTCCTTTGTTTGAACTAGTATGTGCGCACGGAGAAAAATATAAGTTAAAAATTCAATAATGTTGAAATGTGCCAGATTGTTATTATGTATTGTTTGATCTGAATTAAGTTCTTATAAACCACTTGTTTGATCAACATTTTATACGTGTAACAGATTGCAATTTTAAGTGAAGATTATTTTCAAATTTTTATCAATATTTCCTTGTACATTTCTTAAAGTCTACAAGTCGTGGTTAAGAGTTTGCTTGAAATAGTGTGAGAGTGTTTCGCAACCATGAATGAGTATTTGATATGTTGTTTTTTTATTGTCCATTGCAAATATGACGCCAGATCAAAAGAAAAGTATTATGCGTGCCATTCGTAAGGAATGTATTTTGGCAATCTTGTCATGTGCAGATGGTCGCATGCAGCAGATTAGTGAAAGCGATGTCTTCATCAAAGACCTTACTAGCACTATATGGGAGAACACAGAGTGCAAGCTACGAGGTGAAGGCCAATACGAGTTGTTGATTCCAGTAGGGATTCGAGAATTTCACCCCCACCATAAGGTTAGGACAGTGTTAAACAATATGAAAGTATGTTGCAGAGACTTAAAGGAAGACATCCCACCTGTCTACGACATGTCAGAATTAGAGCTCTGGGATAAATTGTGGGAAGAACAGAAGGTAAAGATGAAGCGTGTGAAAGCGCAGGACCAGCAGCCTTACCCAAGAGATTGAAGATGGCCCAAGATGCACAAGTAGCTTTGGGAGGTCGATCTGATGCCAGCGGCACCGGCACAATCATGTGCACGGCTTTGAATGCCAAGTGCGCTCATCTTGTTGGCATCCCTCACAAAGCCTTTGAAGAAGATGTGAGGATTGGAGCAAAGTTCTTTGGTGTGTGCACATTGTACACCATCAAAGGCATCTCTTTTTTTTTTACACCACATTACATATGTGGGAAAATGTTACAAGGGAGGAAGTGAGGCAAAATTTGACAGCTTTCAGACAGAGCAAGGAATGCAAATGCTTCACCCCTCCATTGTAAGGTGCATTGTCTTTACTACCGAAGCTTCTTGGATCACAATATTCCCATACTACAATGGGGGTACCGTGGGCAACATGATGTGCCACTTACCATTCGCTCACAGATTGTTCAAACGATACATGCACATGCTACAACACGGCCGGAGGCCATTGCCTGCAGCAAATCTTCATGTACAAGAGATAGACACAACACGCATCAAAGCAGTGATCGAGCAGATGCCAGCCATTTGTCACACTTTAATCGATGGTGTTGTGGACGCCCACTCGGTTGGGATAGTGCACAGTGACCTGCACCCGTTCAACATATTATTGGACTTTACTCGCGCCAATAAACCCCACGTCGGTATCATTGATTGGGCGACGATGCTTAGAACGCCAGCTAAGTGCGCAGCAATTAATTATCTGTATCCAAGCGCACAGTCGGGCTCTACAGTTTTGGAGGCACAGAGAGGAGGGAATGTCGAGATGGCTAAGTGACCGTGGATTGCTCCATAACTATACAATCCATGGTGCACAAATGCATACACAAAAGCGAGAAACATTTATGCATTGGGCTATCTATTCGACATGCTGGCAGATTTTTGGAGTGCAACTAGAAAAGTTTATTTTTCAAAAGAAGTTTTTCACCACATGTTATAAGGGCTATTTGGATTAAAGTAGATTATTACATAAAGTTAAAAGAGCGGGAACAAAGAAGAAATTCTTTTGACGTGTTGATATTTTTCAAAGACCAATTAAAGACAGACCCTAAACCTGTCCAATGTCCCCTTGTTGAACTTGCATCATCATTTTCTCCGATCTAAACATTTTTATGATATACATGTCTTGTGTTATTCTACTTTTTATTGAAGTGTATTATGAGGTTTGAAGTGGTTTACCTAATTGAATCAATTATCTTTAGTCATTTCAAATTTATCGTGTTGAGTGTTGGTATTTTAAAGTTGCCTTGTGGTTCAATTAATTGCATTAGTTGTGGTTTGATGTAGTGGATTATGATGTCTAATATAGTGGACAAGAAGTTGCTATCTTGTGCATCTGTGAGACTGTTCAATCATAAGAATATATATTTTGCCAATGATATTGAATATTTGTCTATATGTTGATTGCAGCTCCAAGAGAAAATGACCGATGAAGAACGAGATATTGGCACATCATCGTGCCCGATGATCAATAACGAGCGATTGTTAATGCATTTCAATGCATGAAGTTCTAGCACATATATTATCAAATTCTCTTCTATTTCATCTATAGTGCATTGGGATACACCAACATTGAACTCTTCTTCATCTTCATTTTGACAATCATACAACTAGGTTGGCATTTCCTCCTCGTAGCCAGCACTTTCGATGTGATTCGATATCTTTTCGTTGCAAAACATATACACTAATTTTTTTGCTTTGTCTGCTAATAGTCTGTTGCGAACAGTGCTGTGAGCATACTTGTACATACTCCAGTTTCTCTCTGAACTTCAGTTTGTTGCACATTGTGCTAGTACTTTCATTGCAAGGGAACGTAAGATAGAGTAATGGTCTACACCATTCATCATCCACCACTTCGATGCAGGTTTCTCTTTTGCCATTACCTGTACAAAATCATTCGCAAAAGGACCTTCTTTTAATCTAAATGCACTCATTTCTTTGATGCAATCAATTTGGTCTTGAACGTTGGAGTAGAACATGTTGACCACGTGATAGAAATCGCTTACCACCTCTGTATTGGACATCAGATCTAAATTCCAATACTCTGGATCGAGCATGTAAGCAACACTATGGAGTGGACTATGAGCGCTCTTCCACCTTGCATAAAATTACTTGGCCAAAATTTTTCGTTATTTTCCAGAGAATGGTAGTCACCACTCCTTCTCTACTATAGACTCTTTCAGCTCTTCGGGATTTTCAAGACTCTGTTGGACTGACCACCATGTCATCCACACTTTGCCCAAGTTTGACGTCCTTTGATCAAGATTGCGGATCGCGAACATAACGAGCATCATTACATGGTATGCATCCATTACACTCCTCCACCAAGCAGCCTTGTTTACATTGCCACATAGACATGTAATTTTATCTTTTACTTTTTCTTTCTGCTCAAGGTGTCAATCATCAAAGGCCACGCAGTTGAATGTGTTAAATACAGCACATTTATTGCAGAGAAGTGATTCCAAGGTATAAAAGTGTGGACAGAACCGAGTTTCAGCAGGAAGTTTCAGCATCACTGACATGCACATCCTATAAAAATCGAGCACTCTTTGTCGTTTCAAGATAAATTTCACAACCTGACGCGCTGTATCAATTATATTGGCGAACCATATGGTTTCTTCGCTAGTATACCAATCTTTCAGCACCAAGTTTAAACTGTGTGTATTACAACCATTGGGAAAAATGTGTAGAAAGCACTTCTTTATTAATTTATTGGCATTTTTACAATTCTTTGCGTTGTCCATGACTACTTGAACGACATGTTGAGCACAAATTTCTTTAATTGCATTAATTAAAACCTCAGAAATGTATTTGCCACTTTTAGTTGCACCAGAACTATCAATCGCCTTTATACACGTTTCTCTCCTTGGACAAACTAGCATTACATTGATCAGCGGTCTTCTTTGAACATTTGACCAGCCATCACTCACAAGCGTACATCATGAAAGAATATTTCCAAGTATTATTTTGCCAACACGCTCTTTGACTTTGATATAACACTTGTCCAAGAAAACATTTCGTATCATGTGATAAGAAGGAGCTGAAAATCTTGTGTCAAACTCACCGATTTTCTTCCAAGCAGCCTTCCAATGATTGATGTCTACCATGACCAAAGCACTTTCAATAAATAATATTACTTTAGCGAGTGTAGTTTGTGCTTCTTCTAGAGACTGCACTCGAAAGCTTTGATGTAATGATTTTTGACGCATTTTACTAAGTCCACCTTCATTGTGACGCTTAAAAGAAACACTGCCTGGAATTTCCTCTCCCTGCATAGGTTGTTCTCCAAGGTTAGTTGGCGTCACTACAAGATCTGCGGAGTTAATATTTTGGCTCTGAGAACTCTTGACTCGAAGCCTCGAAGCTATATATCTGTTGTCTCTTGCCACCCCTTTTTGGCGAGCTCTTCTCTCAAACGCTTTGCAACTGCAAGTGCCTGAAGATGTTCACATTTCTTACAACTCTTTTTAACGCTACCCAAAAAATGATCCCTAATACGTGGTGCACCGCCTAATTTTGTTGTGTGACAGAATTTACATTGCCACTCCATATATCAGCCGTATATGTTGTGAGCATAATCCCACTCTTTGCCAGGAGCTTTTTTATTCTTTGAACTTCTTCGTACCACTTGTGCACACATTTTGCTCCATTGCTTTTAAATTAAAACTGAAGACAAAAGAACCAGATGTTCAGTTTCTGAAATATTTTTCTTATTTTCGATATATATTAAAATTTAAAAACCATTCAATATGAAAGTAACCATGATGCACAATATGAGATTTTCAATGCACGCTAGTCAATCCACATATCGATCTCCTATATTATGAGCAAATATACATATGGCAATACAGTCTATGCACGGCATAATAACTACAACAATGCTATGAATCTCTCAATGCAATTATTGTTATAATGATTATTTATATGTCCACTTTGATTTGCAAACAATAAGACACATCTAATTTCAATTGCTACAAAAAATAAACAAAAGCAATAAAATATATGATTGATCATTTCATACACAAATAATCTATCATAATACATAATGCACTCTCTGTATAAACCAATGCAAATAAATCTTCAATATAATTACTCAATTGAGGACTACTTGTACCTAGTGAAGGATTGTAGCCCCCCCATGTAACCAATTCAATATATATAAAAGCTATTTTAACCCAATTGAGGATTATAGCTCTTACAATGTGGAGTGACAAGTGTAAATCAACTCAAATCTATGATGGTGAAAAATGCAAGACTTCAAGGATCTTTATATGCTCAGTACACTAGTACAGGACATCCAGCCCTTGACTATCGACTCGTCATTTACATATGCTCATCTTCTAAAACCAATTACAGCCCTCATTTGAACCAATGGCTTCTTCGCAATGAGCATGACTCTCCAAGTTTTCAGTTGTTTTGGTTTCGTACCTTTATGTCGATAAACGAATTAAAAAGTTTTAGAAGTGGTTACCGAATTAAGAATCACGTTCAGCCCAAAAAAAGGACCTGTGACTCTGTAACCTTATGTCAATTCACAAGGAGATGACTATACCCGGAACTCGGATACACTCCCCAAGGATTTGCCTAGCTAAAGGACTAAATTTGAGTACCAACGTTAACACGGGTTTTTAGTGTGAAACCTAAGTTCACTTACGGTGCAAAGGTCGGTTGGGTTTTAATGCTCCAAATTGTCATGCAAAAGAATTTCCGAAGTTTATATACATATAAAGTTCTTCAATAATATAGAGAGAGTGTGTTGAGTATGGTACGCTCTCAAGTTTTGATCTCTCTCTCTCTCTCTCTCTCTCTCTCTCTCTCTCTCTCTCTCTCTCTCTCTCTCGTTTTAAGCATAAATATCAACTCTCTCTCGTTTTAAGCATAAATATCAACAAGGCGTCTAAAGAGAGACATTGACACTGCCTTTCAATAAAGAGAGATAGAAGGAGAGGACGCGACAGAGAAGGAAACGAAGAAGAAGAGAGACTATAAATTAAAGAGGAGAAAATTAAACATGCCTTCCAAAAATTGAAAGGGTGCTCCGTTGTACACGGGTTAAAATTCCCAAGCATTTACCCTTCCAATCAGTCAAAAGGTAGTGCTTACAAACATAAGACCTTTCCAAGAACATCATTTTAGAGCCGAGTCCTGCTGTCATTTATTGAGATTAATAGGATGAGTACTATGCTTGTTGAAAAAGATGTCCCGCATTGGTTCACTTTTTAGAAATGCTTTAACCTCATTGGTTGCACGATTATCAATCACCTTTTCCTCGATTTGAGGGGGGTGGAAAAGAAAGAGGTCCTCTTTCATTTGTTAGAATTCCGAACGGAGGGGTAATCCTAAAGAAACGTTCAATATTAAGGCCACTACTAGCATTACGAAACTTGTCCCTTTAAATGTACTAAAACAAAAAGGTGAGCATGTGCCCAGTACATAGTGATATTAAATAAATACCATTAAACTTTTAAACCTATAGCCGGACTCGGCTCTTAGATATTTGCTTTAAGTTTAGCTTGTCGAAGACGGGCGTGCGGTGGAGTTCACCAAAATAAATTCTAGTTCTTGAAAAGGTTTTGATGTCCTTCAACCTTGCAGAGCTGGGCACATAAAATATCAAGATAAGAATCCTAAAAATTCTTCATGCGACTCTTTTCATTTTAGTTTAAAGATAGCAAATGAAGTTTAAGTCAAAAAATATGTGAGTTTATCTTTGAATAAAAGATTTGAGCAGTCTTCAAGTATGACCCTTGATTTGACACTCACTCAAGTATGAAGTATGAAGCTCCAACATAACGCTATACTAAGGGCATAGGGTATTGAATGAAGAGAGAGCGGTGGGATCTACAACGGAGAACTAGGCGCACACAATGCGAGATCTGCTTGGCAACCCAATTTTACCCGGTGTGTCTGAAATTACCTTCTTTGTCCTAGTTTACTTTTGTCCCTATCCAAGTTTACTTATCATGCATTTGTTTCCCATGTGCGCTCGAGAGAGTCGGATAGGCCACAAGCCTTTCATGGCGCCTGCATGGGTTCAAATCTCACGATCACCAAATTTTTTGAGCCCTCCAATGCCCTCGAGATTCACGCGCACAATTCTCCTCCATAGATTCTACCGCTCCTCCATTTACTACCCGTGCCCTTTAGTGTGGAGGTAACGCTATGGATAACATATAAATTTTCACGGCTTTTACAACGTACCATTGGAAGCTATGCAAGTAGGTAGATGTTAAAGGCCAAGTAATCAATGATGGGAATGTGACATATGTGCCCACGAGGCCACCAGGCCAAGCAACCTATTGATTTATCTCCTTTAAAACAACCTCTACTTCTAGAGAGGAAGAGCAAGTTGCATTGGTTTCAAACAAGCATGTCTAGTTCTTAACAAGGCTGTGGGATGTCTAGTTAATCAGTGTGTTCACCTCGCATGTTGCTAATGCTCTTGCCTCCAAATGACTCCTCAAGCAATCAATTGGAAAAGATTCATCATGCCAGGGGGAAAAAAAGGAAAATTAGTTATGATTTACACAAAACTGCCTCCATTTCCACTTCTTGTGATCTCTTAATTTAGGCACAATTTTGTATCAAGATTTTCCAACCTTCAAGAATATATATATATACATATATATATATATATACATATATATATATATACATATATATATATACATATATATATATATATATATGTATATATATATACATATATATATATATATGTATATATATATATGTATATATATATATATATATATATATATATGTATATGTATATATATATATGTATATATATATGTATATATATATATATATGTATATATATATGTATATATATATATGTATATATATACATATATATATATATACATATATATACATATATGCATTTGAATGCAATGTTTTGATAGTGTTTAATATTTTTAAGATTACGCTTTTTCGATAAACATGAGCACAGGTAGCATTGTGATATTCCTTTCTCCGTTATATCCTATAATTGTAAAGGAGGGTCCCCTCTCACCTCCTCTCATCATCACTCAATGGCTGAGCTTCGAGTGCACAATTTCTACATGATTCCATGCTTCACAAGCATCCATGGACGAAGTTTGCAGTAAGGACCAAATACACTTCACAACATTCATGTAACAACTTCTAGCTGCATCAATGTCTTGCATGTACTTTTAACCTTGTTTTTTGTATGGAGTGGTTTTGCGAACCATGAAGCCATAGGATAAACGTACAATTGAAACCATATCCTACATTGAGAACCTCTCTATAAATACACATGTGAGAATGACTCAAAACATGGGACATTTTAGTGTCCTTCATTTTCCAAAACTTTAAAGGTTGCCTTTTTTCACTCAAATAAGGATCTACATGATGTTTACATTGTTCTCCATGTTCTTGGAAATGGCTCTTGCTTGGGCAAGGCTAATTGCCTGCCCAACCGAATGTATGATTTTTCTCCTCTCAGGACATAGTAATGTCCTAGGGACATTTCAGTTTCCAAATACCAAAGTAGTGCAACACCCCCTCCTGTTGCGCAATCTTTTGTGCCCCCTGCAGCCCCAGATCATCCATGGACACTCCAGATCCACCCAGCGTATTTCCATGTCCCTGTACTGGCACCTCTACCCTACAGAGGTAACGCCTACACATTTGCAATCATAATGTCCAACACAAACATGAAACCCCAATTCAAACGTTCGACATCACCCATAGTAAATATGCACATCGAACACCAAAGAGTGCTTTATCCAACACGGTTTGACAATAGCCTTAGTGGAACTTGCCAAGATGTACATTTTATATAACAGCGATGACCCATTTGAGAAACTAGCCTGTCTTTGAGCAAATTCAACTAGGTGACACTCTGGAGGCTCAAATCATTTTGTTACAGTTTTAGGGGAAAACAGAGCCTCCTCCCAATGTACATACTTAACATGTACCAGCAACACACTGTCAAATGGCACTCCACATGATACTGTAATTTTGAGCGGTGCATGCTGATTTCCAGGTAGTTTGAAGATCCCCACCTATAGCTGTAGCCCACGCTTGCCCTGCAGTCTTCAAAAACCCTTCTAAGAGCTTGCACAAACTTTTTGTACCTTCGTTCATATAACAAGCCTTCACCATCATCGGAACTCAGCATAATTCTCATGATCAACTTATCGACCAAAGCATTTCATGACTGAAGAAGTCAGCATTGATGAGAGGAATCGCATTCCAGCAGAACCACCCGGAAAATAAGACACCACATAATAGAGCAGGGCAAATACCTGGTGACAATTTTCCATGTGAGAATAACCCAAAGCAAGACTCCAAGAATAAGGAACACAAAATCACCAAGTTCACGTACTTGAACCCCAGAGAAAACTACTGATAATAGGTAGCTATGCAGCACCATAGAGGCATAGATAGTAGCTGCCATGCTTGTCATGAATCCAGCCGTAAAAGGCAGCCTCTGCAGAATGTCAAAGACAGATATTTTCAAATATTTGGCATGAACTGCATTGAGGTGAAATTCGTACAACGAACGCTTACCTCTCTTGATATCATATGCCAAAATTGTGTGCGAGGCCCTTTCAGAACAAAAAAAGAGCCCATAACAAATAAGCAGCCCAAAGTGAAGCAAATTGCAAACTTCTGAGGCATCACAACCATCACCGGAAGAAACATGGTGAATGCAATAAACACGAAGAAGACACCAGTAGCCAGTGTCAAACCAAAATACATAATTGCCTTTCTTGAAGGCATGCTGCTAGCTGCAGTCTGAACATTTCCAGGTAGCTCTCGCACACCTTTAGAGACCCTGCCAACCACAGCCACATTTGTTAAATTCTTCTTATCATCCTCTGTATTTCAAGAAAAACTACATCATATCAAAATCAACTACTGTATTTTCACAAAATCAAAAGTGAAAAAACAAAGGAGAAAAATTCCTGGGACAAAACTAAAAACTCGCACTGAGAAGCATCCTCTCAAGAGACACATAGGGAAATAGTTCGCATCCCACGTAGTACTGCTGAACCGGACTAAAGGCTGTGACAACCTGTCCACGTGGTAGGAGCCGATCGGTTCACACACACACACACACAGCTGGAAACTCCTGATCAAGGGACCCTCCTCTGAGCCTAGTCTGCCCGTAAAACGCAGCAGATTTCCCACTGGACTATTCGGATCAATGCTGATGTGGCAGCTATCACAATTGAGTGACATGGGATCCCAAGCCTGACCAGAGGAGCCAAACAAGGTCTGACAGAGCAGCCCGTAAATCCTGCTGCAAATCCGGCGGAGTTTGCGCAGCAAGAACATGGGATGGTATGAAAAGCTGCAGCATGGCATTTTTACGCTGAATTACTTTCAGGGCGACAGTTGTTAAAAAAACGTTGACTTTGCAGAGCTTTTGGGTATCCGAATTGACTTCCATTCTTTAAGCACTTGGAAAAGCAAGGATCAGGGGCCTATAACTATAAACATGTGCCTAGTTGAGGGGCCAGTGCATCTTACTAGGGACCTCTGCCACACACAGTCTCATTTCAAAGTACTTTTAAGTTTTGCAGATTTGTTCCAGCTGTGTCAAAGTCTGTTCTAGTCGGTCTTCGCCGTTCCATATGGTGCCCTCCAGATACAGGGGCAACAATTCGCTTTTCCAGCACCTACATACAAATCTACTATTGGAGCTATGGATTCAGAAGATATTACAAGGACCTTCAACAAGAGTTGCTCTCCAAGTATTCGCAAGGCAGTCCACCACAACCGAAGACTTCTGCAGATACTCGTCTCACACTCCAGTTCTTTAATTTCTCTGGAATTAAAGACACACAAAGCCTTGCAGTTTCTACAACACTTTGACAACATTTACTCTCGTGGACAGTACACTTTTCTGTTATGGTTTTGTATGCTCGAGTGGACAGCGCATGATTGCAGTGCTATTAGAGCTCAGCTTTCTTTTGTTCTTACAAGAGGAATGCAACTACAACTTCAACAGAGAGAACCTGGAGCTTCACAAAAATCTTCTACTTCCGAGGCTTCCGATCATGAATATTTGGTGGATCTCGTTCACCAAAAAATCCCATCAACATCTCAACATCTAGGACGTTACAGGCTTGGACAGTCAGAAATTGCCTTGTTAAAGGGTGGTACACTTTAGCTTTCACCCATAAATAAATCGTCCAAAAACTTCACAATTGAGCCTGTAACTAGAATTCACCACTTCAAACAATCCACGACTTGGTAGCTAGAGTGCTCCCAAGTAGACAAAGACACCCTGTTGGCCCCAAAGGTTGGCGCTCCTCTTGGTATTTCTTTATTCTTATTGCACTTGAAAATACCTCTAAACTTCTACAAGCTGTCCCACTTTTATCGGGCTGAAATTTCCCTACTCTAGCCCAAATTCAACAGCATTATGGCAGTAGAAGTCATTACAGTCAAGAACCCAAGCAAACTGTAATTTCCCACGCACTTTAGAGTGCTTTTATAAACCTGGTGAGAAATTGTAACACGCTAAACCCTCTGTTTTTGGCCTCTAACTTGCACCAAAACACATGTTCAATGATTCCCTAGCGTCCGCGAATCTCCTGGGAAATTCAGCATCAAAATGGACCAATACCAACCCTAAACCTGGAAACAAAATACAGCATCTATAATTTTCTCTTTTGTGCTCCTTTTCGCGTGCCGATTGCTCCTATGAGTAACTCTCGAGCTCTCGTACCTATAGGGTTACTTCCCCTTAGATTTAGGCGAGATTTCTCGTGAGGAATCTCTCTAAACCGTCATGTTAGCGCATGTACCTGCTCTGAATCAGTATTTAGCTGATTCAATACCTATGCAAGAGGCTTGGCAATTGAGGGGAGAATCCCCACAACTACACATAACATATGAAAAGCCCTTGAGTTGGGCATCACGAACATGTATTCAAAAGGGTAGAGAGATGCACGAGAGTGGAATCATCATTCTACATAAGAAAGAGGAGAAGGCAAGCTTTCCATTAAAGTTGTGATCACCTGTACCCACTACTCACATACACAGTAGTCGCTTAATGAGGGCTCAAAATACAGTTCGGGTTTCTTGCCAGACCCACGGAATATTCCCTTTCCGATGCCCACGTCACCCATCACGTGACGCATCGGGAATATCCGTTTCCCAGTCTCTCCTACCGAACTAACTGTACAACCCCTTCGCGATGCTTAATGTCACCCATCATATGACGCATCAAAGTTTTCTGTTCCTGATGGCTTTTAATAATTCCAATAAATCTACAGTTCCTAACCTTACAATTCAAGTGCACATATTTAAATATTCTAATTTCAATAAAAAGAAATTACTCAAAAAAATAAGAAAATAGTCCATTTAGCAACACCCTTTCTAAGCACTAAAGACAAGATTTTTAAAGACGATCAATATACAAGGGATTTGGACACTGCTTTCGCCAAGGTTCGCGAAGCTCTTGAGAAGTCTCAAGCACGACGCAAAAAGGCAACGGATTGACATCGACGCGACTTGAAGTTGAAGGAAGATGATTGGGTGCTTTTACGTTTTGAGAAGACATGCCGAAGGAAACGAAAGGAAAAGGACAACAAGTTCTACATCTTCATGCATTATCCATGTACCCGAAGGTGTACATAATACTCATATTGTGTCACAACTTTGGTGAACTCGAGAGATTTCCTTCACTTCGGAAAATTCTTAGAGTAAACTCCCTCAACCAAATGATCCCTTGACTTAGTCCCAGAGCAAACCCACTCATCAAGTAAACTAGGATTTCAATCCTAGAAATACTTGAGCATAGGCCGTCGCCGTCTCTTGCTCCTCCTCTCATAAAGGAGTGTTCATTCACTTGTGCGAAAGCACCACCATATCTTCCCTTAACGTGTAGGGGGTGTGGGGGTAGAGTCCTCAAGCTTAATGAAAACTTTTCTCCGCTCGAAAACTCGAAATAGTTCCTTCGTAATGTCCTACCCGCAGCAGCAGGTAATCTGTTGAAGAACTATTGTGACCTTTCGGATGGTTGATCGAACCAGTTCATCACATAAACAATGTTCCAACTTGATCCGGCTCTCATAAACACTTGAGAGTGATCGTCCTCGTTAGACATATGCATACATTGTGCTAAAGAGATTTCCTCAAATATGTAAACTGTGATCAAAGACCTGGCCTCTCCCTTAAAGTTTCAGGGTCTTCTGTTCAAAATCTCAGGAGTTAGATTGAATTTCCTCGCTCCAAAGCTTTCTCCGGATAGCCATGTATCCTTCGAGGAGAGATAACAAAAATTTGTTGTTTTCGTGTTTGATGGTTCCCGTCCCACTGTGGGGATTTGATTCTTCATATACTGAAGTGTACACTTCACCTTGCATGGTTGGCTCCACCATCTGCAAAGTATCTTGCAAATATATATGTATGCATCAACGAAGTTCGGATAAAAAGTTCTTCGTTAAATTTCTTTATGTTTTCTTCCTCAAACAGGTTTAAGAATGGGACCACCTTGGAAAGAATGAACCGATACATGTCTACGTAATTTGTGACTCGCTCATACTCCTATTGGGCAAACCGATCCCAATCTTCTCCAATACCTTCCTCACGGTGTAGAGGAAAAAAAAAATTGTCGGAGAATTCAGCCTTGAATTGAATCCAAGTCTTGTTTTGAATTCCTTGCAGAGCTTTGGTATACCACCACGTACTTGCAATCCCCTTGAGGTGTTTGGTCACATGACGCTTCTGAGAAATTGCGGTTTGCAAAGGCAACTTCAAACTGTCGAACACCTTCCCTTCCATCAAGAGTATCAAACTTGATTGGAGTATTCAGAGGTCTAGAGACCTTCTTCATATCCTTCCCAAAATGATGGGATTTCTTGGATATGAATCGGAATTGATGTTAATGGATATTTTTTGGGTTTTGAAGGATCTTAAGCATTCCGCTCCTCAGATTCTCTGGGTTCTTGAGCATCATGCTCTTGTCGCTTTCTCATAAAATCCCAAGTCTTGTCGACTTCTTTCAGAGAGAAAAATTTCCCCAACTCTGCCAGCTTTTTTTACAGGGCTTAGGGTTCCGCATACTTACTTCTCCCTTGGCTTGTCATGGCTTCTTCCCGTATCTTCCCACAATCGTCCTCCTTTACAGAGGAAGAGAGGAGACCATGCTCTGATACCACTATCACAAACGGGAGGCATAACAATATAAAATATACTCAGGTAAATAGAATTTATCACTTAATACTGAAGCCAGAGCATATATATATATATATATATATATATATATATATATATATATATATATATATATATATATATATATATATATATATATATATATATATATATATATATATATATATAGAGAGAGAGAGAGAGAGAGAGAGAGAAGATCAACACAGTACTAGGGACCACAAGAAGGGTTGGTCCCCCCCCCCGTAATAGTATCTTTATTACTGAGGAGAAGTCTATACAAGCACTTGAACCGAACGTATTACAACGTTCGTTCTAGAATCAGACTCGATGGTTCCCAAAAGCCTCACCTTCCTATTCCTAGGGCAAAACGCTATTCTCCTTATTCCAAATCCTCAAGAATCAAGGTTCTCGCCTCTGGATCTCACCTTCCAGACTGAGGACAAGGCATTCTTGCAACTCTTTTCTGACTTTGTTCCCCGAGCCCTTCTTCCTGCAAGATAACTCTGCTTTCCTAGACACGAAATCCTTCCTTGGGAATCTCAACTTCTAGATCACAATTCAAGAGTCGACCACTCTTGGATCCATGGATCTACTTCCCAAACTTGGGCTGATCTCGCTCTAGTTTCTCGGAACGCTTTTCTCCTGCAGAGGCTCATGCCTTCCCTTGCTCCTACCCCCTCGTGAAGAGGAAGTACACCTGCAACAAACACTCAGAGATCATAACATAAAAAACGTTACCTCTAAAGTCTCAATGCTCGAAATGCAACTCGATTCTTGGAAAGCAATTCCTCGAAAGAGATCTATGCACAGAGAATCTGTAACAAACTGCTGACGTGTCAAAGCCTTGCAGAATGGAGTCAACTTGCACATGTCGGTCAAGGGGCCTAAACCCTAAGAGAACAAGTAGCAGAAGAAGAAGTCCTACCAACTTATGGGGACCCCGTCCAATGGGGCCCCAGTGACATAAAGAAACTAAAATAAAGTAGGATACACACACACACAAAAAAAAACCTGATGACGTGGCAGATTTTTGAAAATTGCGCTGGCATGATGACGTGGCAGCTATACGGACTTCCGTAAATTACGCTGGCAGCTTTTTGGCATTGCTTTTGAACCAAAAGCTTTTGAGTTTTAAAGGCTTTTCACTGTAACTGTTTTGTAGGCCAAGGACCTTTAAATATGAGGTTAGGGCTCATTCTCTGGCATGCTTCCTAGAGAAGGTGCAGAGTTTGGAGTAACGGCTTGTACTATGTTGATGCAATATAAAGAAATACCGAAAAGGGCGCCAAGGTTTGGGGCCAATACTCTCTGGGGTGGAATTCCGCCACTCCATGTCGCGTGTCGCCTGTCTCTTTCAGTTCAGTTGTTATTGAAGTGCTAAAAGTCTGTTCAGTCTGTTCTTTTCTATTGGCACGTGGTGCCTGTCTTGTGAGAGTGGTATCAAAGCATCAGGCATGTGCTTTTCGGAAAGCATACCGGTCCCGCGAAAGAGTAGACAAAGCAACCAAAGACTTTTGGAATTTTGGCTTCGTGCTCCGACCCCGGGCTTAATAGCGACTCCCACCCTTACTTCATCACGCATCGGGCGTGCTTCCGTCTTCACCGCTCATGTCTTACAGGGCATGAGCCATTAAGATCACTTGCAAGAGAAGGATCCAAGATTTGTTTCAAGCTACTGTTTTTCTTAGAGACAGTACCATGCAGATGTTGATAGCTACCAAGCAGCATACTCCAAGTACTTGGCAAGCTTTCAAGAAAAATTTTGCCCGAAGTTATATGGTTTCTGACATCTTCCTGCAGAGTGCAGCTTCTGGCACAGTGGGGTATCCTGAAATGCTTGCCATGGAAACCCTAGCAGATTATAACTTGAAATTTCTCGACATCTCTCAGCAGATGTCTCTTCATGAGCAGATGACCTTGGAGATCCAGTGCGCTTGCTATCTTGGGACTACCATCGCCGCCAACGAAAACACTCTCTGTCCAAGAGCTTATGGACCATGCTGTGCTCGGCTACGACCTCATGGAAGGAACCTAAGCCTAATTTTTGGTGCAGGTTTCAGGATGGAAAGTCAGCCGACTTTTCGAGCTCGGCTGATGTCGAGATTGCTTTTTAAATTTGAATTTTGTCTGCGAATCTGTTTGAGAACTTGTTTGGTGATCCTGTTTGGAATTTGTTTGAAATGGATGCTATCTGTTTTAAACATGTCTTGGTGCCGATTTGAATTGTTTGACTCTGGTTTTACTACTGATTTCAATGATTGGTGATTTTACTCCCCGGTGGAGGGTGAGAAATGATGTTTGAGAATGCTTGTTCATACTCATGGCCCGGACCCTTGTGGTTATATGCAGGGGGAGTATTGAATGATTGAAAAGTGTTGTTTTTACTCATGGTCCGGACCCTTGTGGTTATTTACGGGGAGAGTATTGTTGTTGTTACTCATGGCCCGGACCTGCATGGTTATTTACGGGGGGAGTATTAAGAAGTTTGAGCAGTGGTTACTCTCAGCACCTCCAAACGACGCAAGCTGCGGTCTGGGGGGCGTTTGGTTGTAAAAGGCCTCTATATCTCATGGCCCAAACCTTTTTAGGTTATTTGCCGGAGGAGTGATGAGGGAGTCGTTGAACAGTTCATGGCCCGAACCTGGATGGTTATTTACGGGGGGAGTGTTCATCGGCGGCTTTATGTTTCTATGTCTTGTAACATGCATATGTGAGCATTTGTGTTGCATTGTGATGTGCCAACCACTGAATATTCCTAATTGGATGACATTGCCTGGATATGTAATTTTAGTGTATCAAGACACCCGTGGAAGATCAGTACGGTCTGGGTGTGATGGCTAATTTTACTACGCCAGAATATCAAGAGTTCCGATCTGGACGAAAGGAGAAGCTAACTCCTTGATCAAAAGAGCCGAAAGGAGAAGCTAACTCCTTAACAAAAAGAGCAAACTGATTGTCCCTCTGAATAACCCTCAAAAATTTTTGAACTAACTTGAGTTGTTTTGCAGGTATGTTGTAATCGCGAACGATTACTCTCTTTCAAGAAGGGGAGATGTAACAAACTGATGACGTGTCAAAGCCCTGAAGAATGGAGCCAACTTGCAGATGCTGGTCAAGGGGCCTAAACCCTAAGAGCTCCTTAACAAAAAGAGCAAACTGATTGTCCCTCGAAATGTCTCTCGGAATGACCCTCGAAAATTTTTGAACTAACTTGAGTTGTTTTGCAGATATGCGGTAATCGCGGACGATTACTCTCTTTCAAGAAGAGGAGATGTAACAAACTGTTGACGTGTCAAAGCCTTGAAGAATGGAGCCAACTTGCAGATGTCGGTCGAGGGGCCTAAACCCTAAGAGAACAAGTAACAGAAGAAGAAGTCCTACCAACTTATGGGGACCCCGTCCGATGGGGCCCCAATGATAAAAAAACTAAAATAACGCAGGATCCACACGCAAAAAAACTGATGACGTGACAAATTTCCAAAAATTGCGTTGGCATGATGACATGGCAGGCTGTACAAATTTTCGCGTTTTGCGCTGGCATGATGACGTGGCAGCTGTACGGACTTCCGTAAATTATGCTGGCAGCTTTTTGGCATTGCTTTTGGACCAGAAGCTTTTGAGTTTTAAAGGCTTTTCATTGTAATTGCTTTTTAGGCCAAGGGCCTTTAAATATGAGGTTAGGGCTCATTCTCTGGCATGCTTCCCGGAGAAGATGCAGAGTTTGGAGTACCGGCTTGTACTATGTTGATGCAATATAAAGAAATACCGAAAGGGGCGGCAAGGTTTGGGGCCAATACTCTCTGGGGTGGAATTCCGCCACTCCGTGTCGCGTGTCGTCTCTCTCCTTCAGTTCAATTGTTATTGAAGTGCTAAAAGTCTGTTCAGTCTGTTCTTTTCTATTGGCACGTGGTGCCCGTTTTGTGACAGAATCCTCTCTTCCAATCCTACACACAAAAGAGGTGTGCTTTTGGGTTCCTTCTCGTAAATTGCTTTATGAATTTATGAAGTAGTGTCTAAGTGGAACTCCGCCTTTCAAAAAATTTCAATCAAGTTCAATATAGATGCAATGTTTTAGCACCTTGTCAAGTGGCTTGTAGATTTCATCAACAATTGCTTCAAGACCAATGCTACAAGCATCACACCTTGAGCACGAGAAAACTTTTACAAATCTAGAAGAATGGGCACCAGATTGGAAGAGAATTTGATTTCAAGAATGTTGAAAGCATTAAAATATTTAGAAGTCCACTAAATTGTTCCTCCTTACTTGAAACTTCATCGTTCGTGGAGAGGGAAAGCAATTGCAGCAAAGTGCTCAATGAATCCTTTGTAACAAGAAGCTGTCGGAAGAAGCTAGAGAAAGTATGAGCTGATTTCAAATTATGCCACTCCTAAATTGCCTTACCTTAAAAAGGATCCATACAAAAACCCTCGACAGATATGATTTGTCTAGGATATTGTATCCTTGCAATAAACAACTCAATCTTCTCGTTATGATCAGAATTTTTCTTCCAAAATTTCTCAAAGACTAATGCTAGATGGCATCGATGTTCTTCTTTGCTCTGATTGGAGAATGTGCCGACAAGAATACTTGCAAATAAGTATGTTGCATCATTTTGACTGCAAGTAGCACATGCATTGGTCATAAAAGACATAAACTCGTACAAGCCAAAGGTTTTGCAAACAGGCATTTTGGGAGCATCTTTTGGCTTGATGGAGCTTGGTGATAGCCACTTCTTGTGTCAATCCAGTTAGAAGGATCCTTGAAGTTGATCCACAATACCATCAATGCAAGAAACAGGGAATCCTATTGTAACTCATCTAATACCATCTAGAGATATCCCTAGGAAAATGAGTGATAGATCTTGATCACCTTGATGAGGTTCTTCCTTGCCATCTGAGGCTATCAATCCTAGTGTAGGCTTCCAAATGGAATCAATATAGCTAGACAAAATACGCTATTCTACAAGGAATAGAGACTACATAATGTGGACATAAAGTCGAAAAAGAGTACGGATTTAGAACCCATGTCAGCATATGACATGAGAAACGTGATGCGCATGCATCTTAGACTTAGTTACAAAAAACACAAAATACGTCAAGATTTCAAACCACAATTTACTGCAAGCCTTCTGATAGTTTGCACGTATACCATAAACACACATGCACAGAAACAACCACACACACACGCAGGTACACACAACAGACTTTGAGAGCACTTACGAGCTGAAAGCACCCAGGAGTGTATTATTCGCAGATTTGAGAAGAGGAGCGATTGATTCGGGCACCGCAGCTTCAAGATCAAGGCTGAGTTGGGATGAAAGAGAATTGGAAGTCTCCTGAGTGCGCGCGGAAGCGTAACTGTTCCAATCAGCGAGAAGAGACGGTGGTTCTCCATCCCCACCCGTGTCACCGCCGCTGCTTGGCCCCGAAAACCAGGCCTGCATCTCCCTCAACCTCTCCAGCTTTGCGCGCCCAAAGACGGAGAGAGAGAGAGAGAGAGAGAGAGAGAGAGAGAGCAGAAGAGTTCAAATCTGACGTCGTCGGGGTAATAAAGTATAGCCAGAGCAAGCAAACAAATCCGACAAGAGAAGCGACTTGGGCGTCCGGACGTGGAAGCCAGCTGGCATACACGGTTAGCAGACAACGGTGGCGTCGAACCAAAAGTGGCGAG
The DNA here is from genome assembly GCF_014529385.1 of Adiantum capillus-veneris. NCBI lineage: Eukaryota > Viridiplantae > Streptophyta > Polypodiopsida > Polypodiales > Pteridaceae > Adiantum > Adiantum capillus-veneris. The sequence goes on from NC_140948.1 coordinate 43,698,066, forward strand.
AAGTCTTGCGAGAAGTTCGAACACTTTGGCCCCTAGCATACACGTGAACGGCAGCTGCAACGGTATCACAAAATCAAAGTCAAGGATGAACTGCTGATTAGCTGATTCACAAGACGCTGGCCATGAGGTACTACCTACTCACTCAGGTCTCGACCATGTGTTCTTTCACACATTAGAGGTGTGACCGTCTCTCGAATGAGAGGGCTCGCTTGACGGCTATTCTAGAGTTAGGTTCAGAGTTAGATGTCAAATATATATCAGATTAAACAAACAGAATCGACTTCAAATGACTAGTACCAAATTCAGACAGATAACTGAACTGAAATGAAAGACTTCATAATATAAGGCATGGAATGAAATATTTGAGGAATTGCATTCAGATTTAGAATGAGGTTCAATTACAATGATTCAAACTCAGAACCATGGAATGATTGACTGAAAGATATAAATGATACAGCGGTTGGCATTGAGTGCTTATGAGCTCTCCTAGGCTCTCAAGTACAAGATACAAATGAGTAGAGTAGCATAGCCCATCAAAATAGTCTTATAGGGTCCTATTTATAGGTATTCACACTGGACTTTGAATGGTCGACACAGTCGTACAATATAGCCCATCAAAATAGTCTTATAGGGTCCTATTTATAGGTATTCGCACTGGACTTTGAATGGTCGACACAGTCGTACAATATAGCATAACTGATGGTAACTCTGGCGTACAACTCATGTGCAAGGCATCTCTGTAAGAGTTGGTTCCCACCTACTACATCCTCCTCTCCTTTTTTGAATCTTATCATATACAAAATTCCATACTTTTATTATCGCACTTGTCCTTTCGTTTGTCCGGAGGGTTCGTTACCTCAGGTCTCAGAACCATGTGGACTAGTAGTCTAATATGTTTGGCCACCATCTAATTTTGTGGAGTGCTGGAAGCTGCATTTTTCTTCATGAGTATCCAGTAAATGGCCTCTTACTCCAGTTGCTCCCTTCTTTCCATCAGTATCTCCACTTGATAAGGTGTCAGCTAGTGCCAGGTCTTCGTGTCTTGATCATACATACTCTTCTTGTCCTTTGTTAGTCTTGCCCTGGCCAGCTTATGGCAGATGGATGCAATTTTTCACCACCCAATCGGGTCTAGCTAATTGGCTTTGACCCGTGCCTCAGACAGAACTTCAAACATCTCTTGAAACTGAGGCTCTGAACTAGCTTTCTTGGCTAGTTCCTTCTCAGGAACATTTAAGGCTTCGACTGACATCTGAAGTAAATTATTTGTGTGCTTTATCAATTGGCTGACCTGAGCTTTCCATTGTTTCATTATTTCTTTGAATTGATGAGGTCATCCTTTAGTTTTGAGACCTTGTCTTTCTCTTGAGTGTCGTTGAGTACCGACTTCCATGCAACCCATAAAGCATTGTTTTGCTCATACCGGTCTCTGATCTGGTCCACTATCTGAATGCACCTCATTTTATATACAGGTTCTCGAGTACAGAGCTGGGTAGAACCTCGGTAGCTCATTTTCCTTCATGGGCAAGGCATACATCAGAACTGGTGAATCTAGTATAACATTGATTGTAGTATCTGTGAAGCGCACTATTACTCCTCACATTCGCCCTTAGGATATGATCAGTCCACAAAGGGGAGTAAGCCCAAAGCTTTGTGGAAAGCTTCAAACTTCTCAGAGACAACGCCTTTGTGAAAAGATCTGCAAGGTTGTCATGTGTTGGCACATAAGCTAAGCTGGTCTCTCCTGTTGAGAGCTTGTCATGACATAGTGGTAATGCACCTCAATGTGCTTTTGCGAGCTTGAAAAACTTGGTTCCTCACAACTGCCAATGCGCTATGACGGTCAGTGTAGATAGTGTTGGTAGTGTCATGTCCAACACCCAAATCATCCATAAGGCGTATGAGCCATACACACTCAACCGTAGCTGTGAAGACTGCCCTGTACTCAGCCTCACAACTAGAAGTGGCCACAGTAGGTTGCTTCTTGCTCAACCATGATATGCATGAAGTGCCAAGCATGAAACAAAAACCACTTGTGGACATTCACGTGTCAAAACAACCAGCCCAATTTGAGTTCGAAAAAGCATGTAAATTTGGCGGCAATGATCCCCCCTTGGGATAAAACAAGCCAATATGTAAAGTGCCACTCAAGTAGCGAAAAATCCTCTTGACAGCCTACCAATGCTTAGACCCTGGGCTATGCAAAAATCTATTGACCTGTGAAACTGCAACTAAATATCCGGCCTCGTGTTTCATACATAAATAAGGTAGCCAACAGCAATTTGTTAAAGAGTGACATTGACAGGGTCACCAACATCATGAAGGCTCAACGTCAAACCTGTTTCCATGGGAGTGGCAGTAGGTTTGCAATCCTCAAGTCCAAACTTACATAACAATGTATGTATGTAACTTGTCTAACACAAGGCAATACCACTATCACACTACTTAAACTGTATGCCCAAATAATGATGCAACATCCCCAAATATTTCATCTTGAAAGTAGCATTCAAATTAGCCTTAAATTCAACAATATGTTTCTCATTTGGTCCAGTGATCAACAAATCATCCACATAGAGAACGACAATGACAAGCACATCACCCTCACGCTTTACATACAACGTGCTTTCTGTTGGACTGTTATGAAACCCTCGTTTGATCAAATGAGTGTCAGCCTTCTCATACCAAGCACAAGGAGATTGCTTCAACCCATACAAAGCTTTCTTACATTTTCACATTTTTTTCCTCTTGTCCTTTCTTAAAAAAACCGCGAGGCTACATTACATAAACTTCCTCAAATATGTCACCATTTAAGAAAGCAGTAACAATGTCTGACGGATGTACATCCCAACCAAAATGAGCTGCCACCAACGCACATAGAAAACACATAGTAGTCATACGACAAGTGGGAGAAAAAGTCATAATCTATGCCTTTTTTATGTGCATAACCCTTTGCAACAAGTGACCCTTATAGCGATCAATCTCACCATCTGGCTTGCGTTTCAAATTGTAAACCCACTTTGTACCAATGGCCTTTTTACAAGGAGGCAAATCACATAAAATCCATGTGTCATTTTCTATAAGTGCATCGTATTCTGACTGCATGGCAACCATCCAATTTTGTGGATTCTGTGCTTCATCAAAAGACAGAGGTTCTTCAACATCACATAAACTAGACATAGCCAAAGCATAACAATCTAATGCATAAGACGCATGGTGAGAACCTAAACAAGTATGACTAGACAAAGGTGCATCCAATTTACTATCATGCAAAGTATGCACTAGCCATTTAGGCATACCTCTAGCATGCTCATTCTTAGCCCTTTCCTCATCAAGTACATCATGTACATCAGCATCAGTAATAATAGGATGATCAGTAACATTTTTAAAAACCCCCATAGGTTGTACATTTGCCTCATTGGAATTTACATTGGAACTTCCACCACTGAAAAGAGGCAACAAAGTGTCATAAATGTCTTTGTGAGCTTACATTACTCTCTCTAGTACATGATAGCAAGGACTGAACAAAATCTTCCACAAACACAACATCCCGTGAAACCAAGATACACTTTGTTTGTGGATGATACAGCTTAAACTTTGCTTTCAACACTATAACCAACAAAAATGCATTTGACAGCCTTATCATCCAATTTCCAACGTTGCGTTTGTGGCACTAAAGCATATGCCAAGCAGCCAAAAACGCGCATGTGCTCAATAGAAGGCTTTCTATCATGCCGCGCTTCATATGGAGTCACAGACTGCAAAGATTTTGTAGGACACCTGTTTAGTACATAAGTGGCACACATGATGGCCTCAAGCCAAAACAAATGCGACAAAACTTGACTTTTGACCATACATCATGCCATTTCCGCAAGTAACCTGTTTTTCCTCTCAACAACACCATTTTGCCGAGGTGTATACAACACTGTACATTGGTATTTTATCCCACGACTAGCTAGAAATGCATTGAATTCATGAGACATATACTCCACCCCTCGATCGGAACAGAGTGTGTCCATAGTACATTTTTAGACATTTTCAGCCATAGCCATAAATTTTTTGAAGCACATAAATACTTCGGACTTTGCTTTAAGCGGATATACCTATGCATACCTGGAGTAATCATCAACAAAAGTCACAAAGTAAAGGTAATTGCCCAAGGACAGATTTTTCACGGGTGCACAAACATCACTATGCACAAGCTGTACATTAGGAAAAATATGGACTCTCCTTGGGCCTTTTTGATTAGTGAAGGCTTAAGGGAGAACCAATGAGAAGGCTCTTGGGATATCACCTAGAGGGGGAGGAATGGTAGGGGTGCAGCTTAGTTGTCTCCCTCTTCAATGCTTGGTTCTTAGAGAGAGGTGGGAGGTAGGCTGGGGGGGGGGGGGTAAATAGGAGGAGAGAGGTGTCATAAAAGAAGGAGGGACCCCCCAAAAAAAAAACGCGCATGCTTAAAAACCCTAAAAATTGAATTTTTAAAAAAAGTTTCAAAGTTGACCCATTTGCCTCCAAAACTGCCCCAAAAACATAAACTAACTTAAAAAAGTCAATTTTCCCTCCCAAAATCCACTTTTCTCTCTCTCCCTCACTACTTTTCTCTCCCACACTCTCCCTCTTCTCCCTCCTCCCATTCTCTCTCTACAGTCAAGGCAGCCATAGCCAAAAGCTTTCCACCACTCTCTTCCTCTCTCTCCATAGCTCCCCCATCTCACACCTCCATCAACCCTCTACAGTTCCACACTCCATAGCCCACATCTCCACTATCCTCTCTACCTCTCACTCCTCCCCTCTTTCTCTATCTCCACTGTCAAAGCCACCATAGCCACCTCACCTCATCCTCCCCTCAGCTCCTCATTCTCTCTCCACAGTACCCAACTCTTTCAAATCCCTTCCTGAGCCCAACTTCTCAAGCATGTCCACGCATAGACGGCCGAAACCAGAGATAGAGGAGATTGTGTTGCACAACACAAAAGATTTAGAGGGGGTATGGATCCCACAAATATTCAAGAAGGGTGAATGAGTCTACATGCAACCGTCACGTGCTGGACCTCATCGCGTACGGTGTCGAGGCTATTGGAACGTCATTGGAAGGGCTGGCTATTGGCATTCAAAGAAACCAAGTCCGGAATGGTGGCCATCGTGCAACACGTCTACAGTGCAGCTGAGATCCACCTCAAGAGAGCTTCAACTCAATTTGCACCTCATTGTAAGTTTTCATGGTTTAGCTATCCCATGCATATGTCATGTTTACGTTTATGAGATCATTATGTTTAACTAAGGGCATTTGTAAAGATGTTTTTCTATCCAGCTTAGTTGAGGAGTAGCCGCTTGAGTGCCTCTCAGGCACGTTCATGGTTGTGCATGCTCACATTGGGGAGCTTATGTTTCCTAATGTCTCATCGAAAAAACTTACCGAGCAGCGAATATTCATGTACTCCCACAAGTACGTGGTGCCGAAGTCAAGCCAAAGCTATGGTAGGTTAGAAGCCGTGGAGACACCCTCATTGCAGAGTGCGGAATGGCCAACTCCAGACCATTGGGCTTTGCTTTCTTTCAAGCGCAAGGTGCTGCAAGATTTCCAAGGGTCCCTAAAGTTCAGTAAGGCAACCAGATCGGTGGGTCTCAGTTGGCATTGTCCCATTCATTTGTTTGTGCATACATTCCGCTCTCTGCCGATTGTAGAAACACCAACAATGTTTGTTTGCAAAGAAGTTGACATAGCTGCAATGGACACCATTCTAGGTGTCAATTGGGGCTATGTTGACGGTTTGCCTGATGGTGACCGTTATAAGTGCAATGTGTCCCCCACACAGCTTTGCCTTCGGTATTTGAAAGCAAGGTGCACCTTGTATGCACGGTTTAGCTACAAGAGGTGGATGCACAAACGTGGCAAATGGATACCGTTGCAGCTGACAGCCGAAGAGGTTCAATCCTTTGAAATTCGTGTGCGCATGCCCAATAATGAGGTGGAGGTGGTTGCAGTGAATCCGCATTGGACTCTTACCAGTCTTCGGGAACACTTTGTCATAATGGGATTCGAGGATGTCGGCAATGCAAGTTTCAAACTGGAACAACGCAAGGTCTGCTTTGTGCTTGCTTAGCTACCTTTTCTTATTTTTTGTGGGTATTTGTATTTTGATTGCCCATTTTTGGGTTGTATAGATTGAAGGCGGATGGAGGCCACTATGCTTGTTTACAAAGATTGGGCTAAAGACGAATTTATCTTGTCTAAGTGAATTGGCTTGTAACTTTAATCGTTTATATATTGGATATTTTATTAAAGATTTTGAAAAGTTTTAAGGTGTTGTACTTGATTTTGTACTTGAGTTTTAAGGTGGTGTAAATTTAATTTTTAAATGCATATTTTTTATTTTTTTCGAGATGGAATATGTCTATATAAGGGGGACCACCTCCTCATTTCACCATTTTCATCCCAGCATTGTAGAGAGACCTAGCATACCCAATCACGCAAAGAGAAGACATGGTTGCTACTAGTGCTTTAGATGCATTCCTTACTGAGGTTGGGCATGCAAATCGCTCTGAGCTTCAAGCATTTTTCACAACCCAACCCGTTCTGGAAACCACCTTGACCCTCCACTCTCAATCTCTTGAGCACATTACTTCATACATTTCCACGTGCATGGGGAGATTCATTGTTGAGTTACCAAACTGGCCAGGGCAATGGGTCCCTGAAGGCCTTCTCCACCACATCTACCAAGGGGACAGGCCATTTCATCAGCGGCTTGCACGCTTTGCCACCATAGCACAACCCGCCGGACAATATGTGCGGCTTGAAGCTGATGATGTGCGAGCAATGCGTAAAGGAAGGATCGGAAACACTTTTTTCTCTGTTCATGCCATAATGATCTTCCTCCTTCACGAGTGCCCAACAGGCCCTGACGTAGTGCTACCACACTTGCAGATCGGCGGGGTACTGGCTGATGTGAAGGACCGCAAGCTCGCGGCCATTGACTCATCCGCAGAGGATAGGACGCTTGCCTTGACCTACCCTGTAGGGATTCAAGGCCTCTTGGAGGCCTCTCCATCTGTCGGTTATCCTTGGGACCGCCAGAAGGAACCACCACTCGGGATGCCATCCCTGAGGTAGAGATTACCCGCTTCTCCTCCATTGTGATGGGTGGGGAGGAGTTTGTGTTTATGCACGATCTGGAGAAATCCTTTGAGCTTCGTATGGATGAGTGTTTTGCCATCCTTGATGCCCATGGCAAGTTTGAGGTTGATACCACCACCTCCCATGACGATGATCTCCTACTGCCCATGGGGAATACTTTGGCGGACACAGTGGCGATCGCACAAGCCGAGGTGGCAGCGGCCGAGCAAGCCAAGGTCTCTGAGGAGGAGTTTGTGGCCGTGCAAGCCATGTGTTTGGCTAAACGCACAAGAGTGGCTTCACCACCACCTACTGCAACACCTATTCTGCTTGATCCAAAGGGGAAGTCAAGTGTGGATCTTTACTTGCACCCAGATGCTGATGAGAGGATCGTAGACAAGAGGTATAGATTGTTACAAATGATTTTGTTAATGTTATATCATAATTCTATGCCATATCAAATAAAACCTATGTTTTGCAGGATGTTCTGGAGGTTGACGCCTGGGCGCAACGGTCAGGGGGGAGGAGGACGCCGTTCGGACCTCAAGCGGCACTTGCTCACTACCTTGGCACACTTTTTGACTGGTGTCGTGGTGTTTGTCCATGCCGACTACTCTCCCAATGGTCGCTACAACATTTTTGCTCTCCGTTCACTCTCCAAGGCGTTGTGTTTAACAACACTTGCCCAAACGGCCAATCTTGTAGTGCTTGTAAAGAAAGATTTTGCAATATCCACTTTCTGTGTTAACTTTCGCGGGCGCCTTATTGCCCATGTCAGCATGAACCAAGCTGTAGGGGTTAATGACACCCAAGAAATCACAACCACTTTACTTAACAGGGAGCCACCCCAAAAGGCCAAGCGCCAGAAAATTGTAATTCGAACGATCCTAAAGCAAAAGACGGATATCATGTAAAGCATTGCTTTCTTTAATGAAACTACTTTTTGGTGTCTACGACTCTCTTACTTGCAAGGTTTTGAATTTCTTATATGTTGGGCTTCCATTGTGTATGAGAAGCACCATGATTTCTGATATGACTACTAAAGGGTTTGGTAGGTATTAAAATTAATAAAATGCATACTTTGTGATATCTAGGCTTCCAAAGTTATAGATGTGCCTACTGAAGGGCTTGGAAGTCCCTAAAATGGGCTGCCACAAGGGCGCACATTGGGGCCTTCCATCAGCAAATGAAATGGGCAAATGCGCGCCCTTGTGGCAGATGATTTTGGACCCATATAGAAGCATACTCAGGTGCAAAACAGAGAGACAAGACATTAATACCCAGTTGCAAAACAGAAAGACAAGCATACCCAGGTAACCTTAAGCCCATCTTGCCCCAGATACTTAAAAGTTGTATTAACAAACCCCAAGAGAAAACTATGTGGCAATATCAAGCCCATTTTGGAGTATAGGACTGACTTCACAGATGCAACAACCATCCTTCAAAATTTCTATGCTACATGGACTAAGGGGGGATGATTGCCACAAGCATCTATGCTAATTGAAGCATTGAATCAAACAAAACATACTTATTGCTTGTGAAAATTATCTGGTAACCATTGGAAAGTGTTTGGAATGCACTAGAAAAGGCTGCCACAAGGGCACACATTGTATCCATCCATATGCCTCTGGAAGCCCCAAATGCGCGCCCTTGTGGCAGCTAGTTTGGGGGCATTCCAAGCCATTTTAAACACTTTGTAGATGCTTTTGCCATGAGTCACATAGCATGGATGCATTAGGAAGTGCATGCCCCACTTAGCCAAGGTGCTAAACATAGGCAAGTTTTCACAATAACAAGCTAATGGCTACATACATACAATAGAAGGTAGACAAAACTTGGACCAGTGCTACATCGCATGCTACAGAATTAAAACAATACAATGCGCAGTGGGGTATACAATAAAAGACGCTTATATTCAAATTCTTCCCAATACAATGCACAGAGTGGGGTATACAATCAAAAGACGCTTGTATTCAAATTCTTCCCAATCTTGGAAGTTCCGTAAATACAAAAAGGTTTGATGCCTAATTACAAGCTACTCCTCATGGCGCAAATGGCAAGCAAGCTGCATATCCTTGGGCATAATGGTTACAAGCTTTGCATGGATGGCACATAGGTTAGAATCCTCGAATATGCTAGTTAAATACTACTATGCTGCCTCTTGGACTGCCTCTATGGCCACGGCACCCATCCGAAACTGAGTGTTGTACAATTGCAAAACCTCCCTGCATAGCCTTGCAAAAGGGGCCCTCCGAATCAAGAGCTCGCTGCTCTTTTGATAGTGTCAAATCTCCGCAAAAGCACGGCTGTGCTTTCGTACCTTCTGAGGTCGACGTGGAGGTGCATTTTTGGCACGAGTTGGGGCAGCTTGCTTCCTCTTCTTGTAGACAATGCTCTTCCTCTTTTTTTTCTGCACAGGCACTTCCAACACCTCATAATCTGATTCCACCCACTCTCCATCTGATTCATGCTCTTCACTATTGAGCGGATGTGATGGTGTAGGTCCACTCCCTTTAGGAAGTGTCTTACCCCCAATAGATATGTGAGCCTGATAAGTTTGTATTTTGACGCCAACCCATGGGGCATCTTCATCCGTTTGCGTCTCTTCGGAGCCTTCTGACGGCTGCTTTTGGCTGTTTGTTTCTTTGCCTTGGTCGCTCTTATCCTCCCTGTTGCCATCAGAATCGTTGGAGTCCGATGAATAGACAACAAGGCGATGCTTCCTTCTCTCTTTTGCTGCTGTAGAGGACTGGCCATGCTGATGTGAAGCTCCAGCTTCTTCTGTGTGGACTTCACCTTGAGCTTGTGAAGTTCCAGCTTCTGTTGCTGTATTTTTGAGTCGTTGGCCATCCGACCCCGCTGGATATGCAATCCTTGCCGTTTGTTTTGTTCTTGCCATGGTAGCACCTAGTAGGGAAAATGACAAAATGAGCGCCTTCAACCTTTAAATAGGTTTTTTTGAGATTTGGGCCCTTTCACACTATGCGGCCAATTGAGTGAAACCAATTGAATTTAACAACTAAAACTGGATCATGCGGACGGCTGACGCAACGCCCAAATGATGCCTTTTCGATACTTAGTTTCACGCCAAGCTTCATGGCCCAGGGACGCTCGCGAGCGTTTCCACTTCTCGGATGTTGCAGTACGGGAGGCGTTGTGTAACTGCTTTGCTAACATCGACTCTCTTGCTTTCTCAATAGTGCGAGTTCTCCCAAAGGTGTGCCTAAAAAACCAGTTAAACATCTGTTGGAGGTAGTTGGAGTGTGAACTACCACCACCATGCCGAGTATTCTTGAAGTACACTCCTTTTGCTCGATAGTGGGACTTCTCCATGCCTTGTGTACTCCATATATCAAGCGAACCATAGCGGTCCATGAAGTATGCACCATGCGCATAGAGAATGTGCTAAAACAACCAAAAGAAGATAATCCAATAGAAAAGTTGCATTTTCAAACATTGCATATGTATTAAGTCCGTTAAAACAAACCATGTAGTGTGTAATCTTGCTTTCAGACCATCCGTCCTTAGCGGCCTTTGTGAATTCATAAAGCACCTTCTTGAACTCCTCTCACTGCTTAACGGTGGTGCTTGAAAGATTCATCAATTGCACAACATTTTGAAAGGATGACCATACTAGCTTGCGTTGGTTAGCAACCTCCACATTGGGATCTTTGTCCGTCGTGCATGAACACAAATCTTTCCACAACTCCCACCGCTTCTCACTTGCTAGATCGACACTTGCCTTGGATACCTGCATTGGAGACTTTGACATCTTCTTGAAAAATCGACGTGCCTTGGCTCCATTCATGGAAACCTTCTGTGCCACCTCATATGTCTTCTCCCTACAAGTCTCTGCTACAATGTTCACCCTTGATCGGTGACATCCAATCTCATTAAGGAGCGTCTCCATCCCCTGCAAGGAGTCTTTTGACCGTTGAAGGGGCTTCATTGTGAAACCATAATCAATGCGATGCTTTAGGATCCTATCAAATATTCGCATAAACGCATGCAATGTACAAAAGTGAACATTGTTGAGGGAGAAGGGAATTATGGGGTTCCACCCAGGATCTTTGCTATCCCTATTGGGCACCTATAGCATATCACATGAAAGAACCGAAGTTTGCCACTCCCTATTTATATGGTCATCATTATCTTCGTCCTGACCTTCCACTTGAGTTGCTCAACTTGTCTTGTGCCCTTTCACACAGAATGGACAGGGAAGTAAAGAATTTGCACCTTGTTTGCATCCAAGCATGCACTTTATGGTCTTTAGATCACCACCTAAATGCCATTCAACATCAAACTCCCCACGTCCTCGAACCATGAGCTTCTCACCGTTTATTTGAGCTTTAATGACCTCTTTGAACCATGGGATTCTGCTGAAAATCCATGCAAGGACTTCATGTGTCTCTTTCAGAACTTCAATTGCACCAAGCCACCATATATCCTTCTTTGATTGCACACTAAAAGAGGGCTTTGTCGCTTCACTCAAACTGCAAGATTGCTTGGCATAAGCTAGGGCTTCATTCATAAGCGTGATGCTCATTCTCTCCAACTTTCTCCCTTTAACAATTACACACTCATCCAACTTCAGCACGAACACAAGCTTGCCTTCAAGGACTGCCAACAATATAAAGCCTCAGAATGCATGTTATGACACATCATAGAGCATGTAGGCAACCCTAAACTAACCTGCATCACTCAAATTGTAGAAAACAGCCATGGACTGCTGCAATCGTATCAAGTCCACAAAGATATTGTTGAATTTGGTGTAAACAAACCCTTCGGTCCGCAACACACTGTTAGAAACAGCACCGCTTCCCTTCTCGCGGCCCTTCCTTCCTTGTGATTTGCTACGGAGCGGCTGAAGAGGCATCGTGTCTTCAATATACAAGTAGTCCTCTAATCGGTGAACAACATCTTCATTTGACACCTTCTTGGCAATCGCCACTCTGTGAGGAAGTGGGAATAGGTTTTCCGTGACTCCTCGACTTCTTAATGCATATTTTACACTTGATGTATTGCTTGATAGCCCTTCGTACTAATCCCAAGAGCATCACAAATATCCTGAACATCTAGATTAGTGACAATATAAGAAAAATCACTAAGAACTCTCTTAGTGATTGCGTCTTTCAAGTGTTTTTCCTCTAGAGCATCAAGCATCCCAATAAAATCCTCTTTGTTGAAACAAGAATGAAGTAAAGAAGCCCTAGCTGACGCATTCTCACCGCCGCACGTTTCTTGGACGAAGTTCCTATTACCCAAAACAACAATGATGAGCGGTATTAGACTTAAACAACATGAGGGACATAACATCTTACCTCATAGCTGTCACCCTTCGTTTTCTTGCACCTCCACGTGGTGCAAGAGTTTGAATTTCGGACAACTCTCGTTTCCTTACCCTACCTCCCATGGCAGTACTCTTCATGTGTGAAAGAGTATCCTCAAGCTTTTTAATTACATTTTCCTTGGTTGTGATGGTGCTCTTTGCCTCCTCAAGCGCACTAGTAGCTGTTTGCATCTGATCTTGAAGATTGTGGAAACTCCCATTCAAAGCCCAACAAACCTTGCTCTCCATTTCCAACGTATTGCAACAGTGATGGAATGTTTGTAAAAGACGGATGAACATTGAGAGAAGGATCCTTTGGATACAAGCATCCGTCTGTCTGGAGATCCACATTCTTCTCCCCTTGAGCGCGGCGTTCGTTGGCTGAAGGTAATGTACCCAAGCATGTTTTCTTTGTCGGAACATACTCTTGAGGTAGGCGTAGGAAAAGCCCTGGAGACCTACCGCGTGAACCGCTTGTTGGGACATTGGTCACGTCGTCAAGAGGCATTGTAGGATGGAGAGATGGAGCTTGAAGGATGGAGAGATAGAGCTTGTAGGATGGAGAGATGGAGCTTGAAGGATGGAGAGATGGGTGTGTAGGTACAGCAGTAGGTGCAGGTGCAAGGGGGATGGGTGTAGGAGAGGAGCTTAGATTAGGAGGGAAAGTTTTCAATTTTGGGGGAAATTTCCTAAAAGTTTTGGAGGGAGTCAAAAAATGTTGAATTACGAGTAATTTAACTTAAAAATCTTTTTTTTAATATGTCTATATGTTGGGGGTACTTTTTAGGGGGGAATAGAGTTTTTTTGAAGGTTTTTGAAAAAAGTCATTTTTTAACCTCTTTGACCCACGGATTTGCTTAGGTGGCATGCGAGAGTTAAGAGGCCACTTACAAGTTGGCCAAAAAGCTAGAGAGAGAAGACCCCCTACCCCCCTACTTTTCAAATGGTTTACTCCCCCCTTCCCTACTTTTTAAATGGTTACCCCCCCCCCCCCCCCCCCCCCCCCCCCCCCCCCCCCCTTCCCCCTACCTTTTTAGGGGTCAAAGGTGGAGGAGACCCTACCAAAATAGCCCCATTCAAAGCCTTTGTCCCCCTTAATCTTGGCAGGCTTCCTTGAAATTAGGGATTCTTACAAGGCCCATGGAGAGTCCATTTTTTTCCTAATGAATCTGCATGTGGCCCTAACCAAACCATCCTTTGGAAACTTCGAATGCTGCATCTTAGCCAAAATACAGCCTTCACAAACATGTTTGACAGGTGCTTCAAATGGGGGCAAAGAAGCAACCATATCAGATTTTTGCAATCGGGCAAATTGACAAAATTCAAATGTCTAAAACATGCATGCCAAAGTTTTGCATTTGAAATAGCCTTAGAATCCACAACTGCATTTGCAAAATTCTACCCACATTTGTCATACAAAGTGAGCTTATATATCCCATGGCATAAAATGCCAGATGTAACAATTTCATTACCAAAATTGAGATCATGTATTGAACATCTGTCATCCACGAATTTGACTACAAGTCCAAGGCTAGCAAGTGCAGATATAGACACTAGATTCTTCTTTATCCCAGGTACATACAATGCATCAACAAGTGTGAAAGAACTTCCATTCGCAGCAGTAAGCACAATCTTTTCAACTCCCTAAACTAGATAAGAGGCAGTTACAGACACTAGATTCTTCTTTATCCCAGGTACATACAATGCATCAACAAGTGTGAAAGAACTTCCATTCGCAACAGTAAGCACAATCTTTTCAACTCCCTAAACTAGATAAGAGGCATTGTTGGCACAAGTGATTGAATCTCCATGAGGGACATTATCGAGAGAGGTAAACAAGTCACGATGAGAGGTAATGCGTTTTGTAGAACCACTGTCAAAGTACCACACATGAGCATCTGCAACAATTGACAAACATGCATCATGGACAGAAGGATCATAAGTGCACTCTGCACTAAAAGCCTATTTTGCATCAACATCAACATCACAGTCTCCTTTCACAGAAGACTCAACAACAATAGATGCATTTGTAGTGGAACCAACATCAGTAGTGGAACCAGCCTCTTTCTTCTTAGCCTCTTTGGCCTCCAATTTAGGACACTGCTTAAGTGATCATTAGCTTTACAATAATGGCAACACATCTTCCTTTTGTCCTTATCACCAAAATTCCCAGACAATTTGCTGCAAGCAGAAGCATTAGGAACAAGTGATTTACCACTCGCAAAAGAACCATGAGAAGTGGCTACGTTGTTGTTACCACCTTTGAGCAGCAATGTGTATAATGCATCAAATTGAAAACTTCTAGATTTCCTTGGGTCTCTCCAAGTACTAGCAAAAGTCTGGTAAGAATCTGGCAAGGTATCAAGAATAGTTTGCATAAGGAAACTGTCAGAAATGACTTTGCCTACAGAAATAAGTTGCTTATTGATATCCTTGACACCAGCAAGGAGAGTGCATGTCATCTTCCTCATGCATAATCTTTGACTCCAGCTCTTTATGCACCAATGCAATTTTAGCCTCATTGCGACTTGCATAAAGACCTTGATAAAGATTGACCAGAATATACCAAGCCTGCTTTGCAGATTTTGCTGAACGAATGTGAGGAGTAATAGTGCGCTTCACAAACAAAGCAATCATTGCATGATCTTGCGCATCTTTTACATCCCAATGAACTTGCTCAGCCATAGGCAAAACACCTCTAGCAGTAGAAATCCTACCACCAAAACCTGCAACATCCTCAACATCGCCTATATCCTCAGAACTAGGACGTACATCAACGCCTTGCACAATATTCCAAACTCCCTTCGACACAAGGACATGTTGCATCATGTAAGCGCACATAGGGTATCCAATCTATCCTCAACAGAAAACATATTGAACACATCCGTGTTGTTGTCAGCGAGGGCGAATGCTACACCTGATCGAAAAACTGCCCGAAAAAAGGATAAAAAAGTGGTAACAACACATACTATATAGCACAAACTATAGAAGACTAAAAGGGACTTATTATGCGGAAAACGACATTGATAAAAAATTTGCACAAAATGACAAAATTACCTGTGCAGCAGTGTCTGTAGTGGAAACAGAGGCCGAAATGAGCCCGAATCAGAAATCTGACCAGAGTGTGCTCAATGAGCTGACCCAAAGTATTTGTTGACCTGCTGACACTCTCCAAAGCTCACAAAAATCGAAAAAAGTGAGCAAGCATTTGTTGGAGCTGTTGGCAACTAAGCCAGGGAGGATGCAACTTGCTCTGATACTAATTGTTGGAATTAGGGTTGTAGAAAACACACACAACTTGGAGAAGATGAAGGAAGATCAAGGCACACAACAGAGAGTGTATTACTTAGTGTGCAATGGAAAGATAAGATAGCCCTACAGTGATGGGCGTATATACAATGCACGGGGGAAAAACCTCCTAGTGAGGGAAAAAAGACCCTGGCAGTCCTAAGTGTGTTCACACACATCACTGATGGGGTTATCCTGGCTATGGAGGGTGTAGGCGAGTAGGATCCATGGTGAGAGAGGAAGCAAGCATAGATTGAGAGAGAGAGAGAAAGAGAGAGAGAGAGAGAGAGAGAGAGAGAGAGAGAGAGAGAGAGAGAGAGAGAGAGAGAGAGAGTCGACACCACAAACAAAATTAACGCTATTCTTATATTTATTTGATTAAAAATCTACATATAGAGCTTAAACTTTCCACGCAAACTCTATTGACAACTGGAGATGTGTTTGCATGCTTATAGGAGTACTTTCCCATGGGTTGACATGACTTTACTTGAGCATACTTGGGCTTGGAACCCAACAAACCCCCCCCCCCCCCCCCCCCTCCAGCCCAAACCACTGACTATGGAATTGATACAGACCATGGCAGAGTCCCAATCACCTGAAACTATGAGTAGAAGCCCGCCCCCCCCCCCCCCGACAACAACATGGGTGTCTGTGTGTGCACTTTCCTCAAACAACCATCAGTGTGAGACAACCAAAACTCAGGACCAAACATAAAAGGACGGTCTTACCACTGATGTGTGGCAATGTCTAGAACCCGTACAAATTTTGACATGGTTGTTATTGATAATTTGATAGGCTAAAAACAAAGCTTTTGACAGAATATATTTGATAGTTGATAAAATTGACTGACAACTAAGAATATAAGACATAGAACAGGGTAACAAACTTATCAAAAATGTTTTGATATATCGTGTACTCTAATCAAACCATTGCATTAGTCTTCACTTACTTTCTTTCTGCATTAGCTTTGAATTTGAAGTCGTATACCGCGTTCTCAAAGCGAATATCCATGCATGACAGCTGATGCTTCATATAAAACAACACGGCTCCAAAATCTCCGCTTCTTCATGTGCCTCGAGCACAACTCATATGTAAATCGAGAAATTACCAAAACAACCTTCGTCACATACAAGGCATGTTGTTTTTGCCAATCTTTGAAGTCTTTCCAGATATTTGAAATTCCCAAATCCTCCTTTTTTGCATCCATTACAAGTTGATGGCACACCACAGAAGCGAATATCTCTAAGATGGGGTTGTGATACTTAAAGGAGCATCGCCCTTTGCTCTGAAGCAGCGTTTGAGTATGCCACACCGTTTGCCTATACCCTGGGCTTGCCAACGACGAGCTCTGTGGACAACATTTTAGAATGCAAAGGATTGTCTCCAGGTGTTAGCGCATCTGTTTTGCAGCCTCACACCATGCTTGCACAAACACCTCCTAGTGCTCTAATACCAGTTGATGGGGTTATCCCAGCTATGGAGGGTGTAGGCGAGTAGGAGCCATGGCGAGAGAGGAAGCAAGCATAGAGCAAGTAGAGAGAGAGAGAGAGAGAGCACAAAAAAATTAAAGCTATGCTTATATTTCTTTGATTAAAATTTACATATAGAGTTTAAACTTTCCAAGCAAACTCTATTGACAGTTGGAGATGTATCTGCATGCTTATAGGAGTACTTTCCCACTGGTTGACATGACTTTATTGGACCGTACTTGAGCTTGGAACCGAACAATCACTACCACATGTATATGGTAACATTAATTGTACTCTGTGACTTTCATTGATGATTACTCCAGGCATTCATGGGTGTATCCACTTAAAGCTAAGTCCAAAGTGTTCATGCGTTTCAAGCAATTTTTGGCTATGGATGAAAATGTCTCTAAATGTACTATGGGCAAGGCAGGCCAAGGGCCAGAGGCCAGGGACCAGTTTGAACTGAGCTCGAGGGTGCCTATATAAGGGATAGAGATTGGGTGGAGAGACAATTTCTAGACTCCCGCTGGTCTCACAATGGTATCAGAGCTAAATTGGAAAAAGGAAAGTCGTGGATCTATTTTGGAAAGGGGTGTGCATGAATGCTCTCTATCTTTGGCTCACGAGGAAGAAGGAGGGCATTGCCATGGCTACTTAGAGGGAGGAGGAGGAGCGCCACCACCATATTGCGAGGGGCCAGACCCGTTGGATTCGTACCAAGGAGGGAAAGTGTTTTCGACGCAGTCGCTCTCTCTCTCTCTCTCTCTCTCTCTCTCTCTCTCTCTCTCTCTCTCTCTTTCTTTCTACCTATGGCAAACACGACGACTCCCTCTTCTTCCCCCATGCTTCTCGCCATCGACAGAAGCCTGAGAGTTTGTGTTTTTTTCACTTGAGTGCCCAAGGCAAGGCCATCTTAGAAATTTTTTCTCCTAAGGGAGGGTGTCCACGGCACACCCCTCCTCTATCCTTGCAAGCAAAGAACAAACCAAACAGTTAAAGGTGGTGAGCAAAGTTCAGGTCCAAGCTTGGGTATTGAACCTTTGCAAAGCTAAAAAAATTCCAAGAATTCAAAGAATTTTAAAAGTCAGCGTCTTGTAAGACCCTAGGGAACTGCCATGAGGATTCTCCGCCCTACCACCCTTTATATAGGCCCTTGGTTATCCTTATTTAGAATCCCCTGTCCACACCTAGCAGTCGCCCCTTCACCTGGGTTTGTGACCCCCCCTGGGTTTGTCCTTGGCATTACATTACTCTCACCTTGGAAAAATGTTTTTGTCCTCGAAAACAAAAGTGGTGATAGTGTCATAAACAACACTAATGTTTTTTGTAGTGGCATCCTTTATGAATTCAACTGTCTTTTTGACCGGAATACAATTCAGTAGGAGGTTCAATGAAATCGAGACGAGCATCTTGATGTTTCACATTGTTGTCCCTTCGCGACCGTCTTGTGCAAATTGTTTTATACTAGCGAACATAGCATACAGACTCCATTTAGAACTCACTTGAGTATGCTAAACGAATTATCACAACTAAGATGTACCCAAAAAGAGTACCTCTTTTCACTTTCCATGAAAGTTAGTGGCTGACGTAACTCATCAGTAAAGTATAAGTCCTTGACTTGTTATCAATCTTCATCAGTAAACAACCCCACCATATCCAATGTTCAAGGCTGAGAACATGAATAGGCTAAACTTAGTTTTGCAACAGGCTTTGCCTCATGGTAAGCAAACTCCAAAGAAAGAGAGAACCATTCCAATTGGATTTCTTGGTGCTAATGTAAGCGCTTAGCACATCCTTTAGCACAAGATGAACACTTGTAAACTGCCTATCATCTCTGGATAACTGACAGTACTAAGGTGTGTTCTTGTAGAAATAGTGCATATAGAGTGCTAAAAGCTTTAGAAGCTATAATGTCATCGTGCACGCCGCTCCAAATCAGCCTTTGCTAGCACTAAGGCCCGTAACACCTAGTGTGCATGCATTTAGCAAAAGAAGATTCGAACCTGCATATCCATAACCGTACTTGCCAATGCTTATGGCTATTGTTATGCTCATGGGTCATGGGAAAAGAAGTAAATACTTTCCATATGAAAAGCATGCTAACATATTTGGACCATAATGAATGTGAAAATCCATCACATCTAGGTACCAAAGGAACTAGTTCATCAATTGAACACAACCGTACTAATCAACCCAATACCAAAACTTGGCACACCTATTCGCTACTCTTTTATTTTATTCAATTCCTTATGAGATTATGCCAGAATCTCTCTTTCCTCTCAAGATTTACAGCCCTTTCAAAAGGAATCCTGGGGTTTGAACTCACGCCTACAACACATCAATCTGTTGATCTGTCCTCGTAGCCACTCCAACAGGAACCTCAACTGCTAGCAATGGCCACGCATGAAAAAAAAATATTATAAGTTTGTCTCCGCACTCTACCTCTGAGCGTCCCTGCTCGTTCATTTGCCATCGCCCTAGCTCTACGTGCACCTGCTCATACTCTCTTGCCATCCTCCCTGTTGTGCCGCTCGACCTGCATAATGGATGTCGCTTGATCCGAAAAAAAAGTTCTCCCAATCAATATATGTTGCATGCACTCCAAATCCCCCCCCCCCCCCCACCACCACCACATGCACGCGACTTCTAATTTTGATTCCACTTCATTTATTTGATGGTTTTTTTAAGAGCGAGAGAGGGGATATCTCTAGATTCTCGTTCACTTTTTATTTTTGAAGTGTGTAGGTTCTACTTGTAACCTCAACAAGTATGTACTCAGCACCCGACAATTTCTAGCCACTAAAATTGTTCCTGATACTGTGTGCTCAAAATGGTCAAACCAATGAATGTTACCAGCACCTAGGGACTCTATCTTGACACACCATTAGGAAACAGGCGCCAATGTCAGTCCTAGAGACTCATATTCTCCACATGTGGAATATGTCTCAGACTCGTCTCAGATAAGAATGTCCAAAAAAGAACATCCTACAAGTACGAGATGTACTTATGTGTGGAAGTAACTATAAACATTCTGTGACATGAGTGTTAACCTTCACGGCTCACGGACACCCCATCACCTACGACGGACGTGTATTATGTATTTGGTAGAGTCAGGTACCGGGCTTGTCGGACCAATAAGAAAAGGGTAAGAGTGATCGCCGATGAGAGGCGCACTCTAACTGGGACATTCAAGGGATTAGTTGGCTAAGCATGGGCGCCCAAGTGTGAATGGGGTAAGCTCATATAAAAGCCAACTAAACCTAAAATTCACTCATTCTCTCATTTGTGCAATAGAAGAGTGCTCTTGCTCCATCTCCATCTCCATCTCCATCTCCATCTTCTTCTTCTTCACCTCCTCGTGTGTGTGTGCATGTGAGAGAGGGAGAGTGTGTGTGCGATCGAGCATTACGAAGGCACGACGGCGGCGAAGGGGTTGAGCACGGCACGACTGCAGCTTCTTCTTCATCGCGGCGAGGAATCCTCCACGGCAGGAGCATAGAGCGGTGAGTGACACACCATTGCCCTCTTTTGAGCTTACTAGTTAAGCTAGTTGTGTGCTTGGAGCCGTCTATGGCTCGCACACGGTGTAACAGCAAGTCCCTTGCTTCGACAGTGCGGCAAGGAGCGCACATTTTTGGCGCCGCTGCCGGGGAATTGCCCTGCACTAAGCCCAAGAGGCACTTTGTGCTTCTCCTATGAGTTGTTTGTAGTAGGAAAGAAGAGGAAGAGGAAGAGGAATGAGTTGTTTTTTTGTAAGTTGTTAATTTCTGTGTTGTCTGCAAGTTCTATGATTTCTGCATAATGTTGTGTTTTCTGTTTGCACACAGTCTTTGCACAATTAGTAGTCGTTAGCTTGTTTGCAGTGAATGAATAAGTAGGAAGGCAGTTAGCAATTTCTGCTTGCACACAGTCTGCACACAGTTTCTGTCAAGGTTTCCCTGCACACAGTCTTTGCACAGTAAGGTAGTGAGAGAGGAAGTAGGTGGACAGTTAGCTCACTGTCAGTAAGCAGTTAACAGATTAGTTAGTAGATTAGTTAGTGGTTAGCAGCACTGTTAGTAAGTATCAATAGGGAGGTTAGGTAGGTGACAGTGTGTGTGGCCAAGAAAGGGTCACCAAAACCACGCGCGGTCGTCGCCCAAAAAAAAAAAAAAAAAAAAAACGAAAATATTTAAGCGTGAGTGACTGGGGGGCTACACTAAAATTTTGATCGGGATCGGGATCATTTCCCCAACCGAAAATATTTAAGCGTGAGTGACTGGGGGGCTACACTAAAATTTTGATCGGGATCGGAATCATTTCCCCAAGCCCAAGCCCAAGCCTCAGTCCTCAGTCTTATGATATATACTAGACTCACTCTTATATATATACCCTCCCCTCAAGAGGGAATGAGAGCATGTGGGGCAAGTCCTCCACTCTCCTCCCTTCTCTTCCCACTTGCACCCTTAGACTTTCTAATTTGGGCCTAGTTCCCTACCAGAAATTGACGGTTTTAGGGATTCCGAGGGCATAAAGTGACCAAATGGAGGGCTGTAAAGCACAGCACGCCCCTCTGACCGAGAAGCTCGTTTTGAGCTATCATACGTTCTATTCTATAGCTGGGTTAGAAAAAAAGGACCAAAAAATCAAAAAATAAGAAAAGACTTGGGTTGCAAAACACCCAAAATTACTAGGTGAGCAGCCTTCACGGGCCCTCACTGACACTTTTAGGGGATCCAAGTCATATGAACCTACGCTCTGGACGAGTGTTAGAATAGGAGCATATTGGTAGTGCCTCCATTTACGCAGGCACCCATTATTCCTCCACCCTAGGTTCTGGACCTTCGGCCGGGACTCAAGGTAGCGCGGCCCAAGATCCTCATATCGCATTTAGTGATTCTTCCTCTGACTACGAAGTCATGGAGGGGTATCCTACACCAAACCCTGATAGTTCAAGTCAAGACATGCATGCCATGGGCCCACGGCCCGGGTCCAGCGTGTTTAGCCGCTTAAAAGAGACCCTTAGTAGAGCTACTCGCTCCGAACATGCGGTTAATGAAATAAATGAAGGGAGTGGGGAAGTAAATTCGTCATTCATGCCTAAAATGGACCCTATGCTTCTTGAGAGTGTGCATGTGAATGTTCCATCCACTGCACCTCCTGATCCTTTAGGACTATCTCCCTCTGAGGTTTTACTACCCGAGGGTAGGAGTCTTGCCGAAGTGCAAGAGATCGAACGCTATATGCAAGCAACAAGGGAGAGGGAAATTGAGAACCTACGAAAGCTAGAACAAAGTCGAGCCCTGAAAGCAAAGGCTCTTATGACAACAATCATGCCAGTCGAGCAACCGAGTGCTCCCAAGGTGGCAGTCACGGAGGGGCAAGCTATGGGGAGCAATAATGCTTCCACTTCAAGGGAAACCTCCAGTACGCCAGGCCTAGATGGGATATTCCTAAACGAAAATTGGGAGTATGACCTACAAGAAGAAGCTTTAACTGATCGGTACACAGGACACACCTATCATGTGGGTTGGTTAGATGTTATACAATCCACATCGGGTGCTACTAGCATAGATGAGCAACAACAGAAAGTCTGTGATGTCCTCCATAGGATTGTCGAGTTAGAAAGACAGAACACAGGGATCAACATGCCTTCAACAGGCCTAATGAGATTCTTGGATACGGGAAAGGCCAACCAACCAACCCTGTCACAAATGGAGACTCCCTCAGTGAGCCCCATTGATCCTCCATATGTTGTTTCCCCTATGAGCCTCAGTACAATCTGAGCCCACAAGTGGCAGCTTTACCTTCCCAGATCTAGCTCATCTTTCTCTTAATGACACTACGGCTACCATGCATATCCCAGTGGTGAGCATGACAAGAAGTACACCATGGAGTTCATTTGTTAACACTGCGCCGATGCCTAGTAGCACAGTGCCCCCAACTATACCTACATATATGTATCAATCATGTGCACCTGTCGTACCTCAGCCTCATGTAGCTCCTACACCTCCGATTATTCCAAGAGCTTACAATCCACAATGGAATTATCCAAGCTCTTATACAAGTGGAGCCATGCCATTTAATAATAACATGCCATATCAGGCACCCCCTATGCCTAGGGCCACGCCTGTAAACTTTGGACCACCGTCTGGTACACCACCATACGAAATTTGGGACCCAAGAGCCGCGCGTATGCCAAGGCCAAGGCCAACTCCCATCTCACATGTGGTTCCAGGAGCACATACACCCATTATACCTGCTCAAATAGGAGATTTGGCAGAATTTGCTCAAACTATCGGTCGCTCTATTGCGGAAAACATGCGTAGTGCACCTGATAGAGAGCCTAGGAGCAAGGCAGTTCAAGTAGCTAAGCTCACACAGAAATTCAGTGGAGACGGAGATGCTAGAAAGCATATGGAAGTCTTTGAACATGTGTGCGATTCCTTGGAAGAGCACAATGAGCTACATAAGTGTAAGGCTTTGAGTTTGACCCTAAGCGGAAAGGCTGGAGATTGGTATAGAACCTTAAGAGTAGAAGAGAAAATGATCTACTCTACTCTTAGGAGACTGTTCTTAAAAGAATACATACGAGAGGGAGTACTTTGGGGTGTAGCCTCTCAGCTCCAGAAAGCCCAACGAGAAGAAGGTGAATCCGTGAGAGACTTCATTAGTCGCCTAAAGAATTTGAAATCTCGATGCAATCCAAACGAGAGATTCAACAACAACCAATTGCTCGATAGATTCATTAGGGGACTACGACATGAAAGTATCTATAATGGCCTAGTCATTAGAGGTATCACTACTTGGGAAGCAGTCACCATGAATGCAATCCAATTGGAGGATAATTTAATGATTGCAGGAGAAAGAGTGTCTGCCGAGCCGAAGTCTAGTAGCTCGCAAGCATCAGGGCATGAGCCAATGAAGATAAATCCAATCGTGAAAGAGCAAACGATATCTGAGATGACTTTGGCAGATCTCACAAAGGCCATCCAAGAAAGCCTTAGGGGTAATTGTGCTCCCCAAAACACTCATATGTATCCAAGAAGGGAGCAACAATGGTGATCAATTTGCTTGGGCCCACATACTACGAGTGAATGCCCTACTTTCAGAGTAAAGTTTAACGGGACTTGTAACGCGTGTGGTAGGTATGGCCATCAAGCGAAGGATTGCCTAATGCTTAAACGCATCATGGAAAATAGACCGCCTATAGCTTGGGCAGACTCACCTCGAGTTCCTGCATTGATGCCTACCCCACACATGGAGCAACAGTTGCCAGTACAGCACATGGTCCCTAGAACCCAAAATGTGGTCCAAACCACACCATTGCCACCTTCAGTGCTAGGACCGCAACCCCCTCATCCAAGAGTTACACCTATGAACCAAATAGGTTGCGAGTCATCTAGTACTTATGTAGATTGCGAAGAGGACATAGACTCTAGTATCACCTATGGAGTCGACATGCTTGAGGAGTGTCCCATGTACTATATGGAAGACCATTGGGGACAAATCAAACCGGTATATCAAGCTACTGCGCTAGCAGCAAGAGGCCAAAACATTAATAGTTTTACCAAGAGACCACCTCTTCAGTGCTACGAATGTGGTGGACCACATCGAGTAGCTGAGTGCCCCATTAGAATGCAAAAGAATGCCGCACTAATGCAAACAAGTCAAGGGAGTGCATTGGCAATGCGAATACTCACTTGTAATCGTTGTGGCATAGATCATTTGATCGCACAGTGTCCTAACAATCCAAACACACTGAAAATCACACCATTGAACATAATAGAGATTGTTGATGGGACACCACCAACTATAAACATAGCACCAGTGAATGCACTCACACGGTCGATGCTCCAAAAGAAAAATTACATCCTCGAAGAGAGAGATGCTGCATCCATTGGCCGAGCGAGAAAGAAGAAAACACGAAGAAAGAAATCCCTTAATGCTTCTAGCTCAAAACCTAGTTCAAAGACTAACATAGGGACATGATAGGATCCCGTGTATATGAATGACCCTGAGGATGACTCAGATTCGATAGAGACCACGGAGACCAAAACTGTTACTACAAAGGAAAAAGCCAGTGAGGAGGATCACAAGAGGGAATCACGACGAACACCAAAAGAGTATTCAAAGTTAAACTACCCATTTGCGAACCCCCAAGATAAGCCACGAGAGACGAAAAATGAGGATTGCAAGAGAAAGATTGGAACCTATCCAAACCCAACAGTGGAAATTGAACGAGTCCAACAACTGAGGGGTTTGGTGGAAGAAACTCAACGAACATTAGAACCTGAACCCAAACATATCCAGATGTCGGACACAGTGTTTCCCACACAAGTTCAACCTCACAAGAACTACAGGCCGTTAGCTATATCCAGTATCATTCGGGAAGAGAGTGAGGGTAGGACATCTGAAAGTGGACACACACCTTTCCTACTAGAGAGAATGTTTGGTGAGGGAATGCCCGACCCCCTTGAGGAAGTGGAGATTCCATCTTCACCATTCTCTTGTCAGGGTCCTACGTCCCACAAGATGCCATTAAATGTTGCCAAATTGCTGGATTTCATGTCTTCAGAAGTTAGAACCACCATCATGTCCAAACTATATAAAGACCCCGAGCTAGTCTCAGCTCTTCGAGCCTTCCTCAATGGAGAATTACAGGCCGGATTACCACAGTTTGCACATATGAACAAACCTGACTCGGTAATGAATGATGAGGAACATTTAGCACCACCATCTGACCTAGCGGGACATGAATTTGTAATTGAAGTACTCGTTAACAAGTTGGGGCAATACTTTGAAGGTAATGAATCTAATGCTACTCTGCCAATCACTACTAAAGGATTAACTATAAAGGGAGTCCTTGACGGTGGTGCGGGAGTCATCATGGTGACAAAGAGTTGTTGGGAGTCTATGGGGCGACCTCACCTTGAAGCCACAAGCGTAGTGGTAAAAATGGCTAATGGATCTATTGTTACGTCTATTGGAATGCTAAAGGATCTCAGAATCAAGGTCTTGGGACACAAGGTAAGGCAGACTTTCATTGTTATGGATTTTTCCAAGCATCCTATGTCATTTGAGATGATCTTAGGGCGTCCATTCATGAGGGAAGCAAAAATGGTGCATGACTGGTCCAAAAACCACGTCTACTTACAGTTCCAAGACTCTGTCATTCGAGTTGATCTTTTAAGTGGTCGAACGCATCCTCTAGGAAATAAATTCATCATTGATAATCGATCAGACACAACAATTCACTCAGCTCCATTACAGTATTGTTACACATGTAACGAAGACACGGATATTGGGGAGAACTCTCCTTATATGGATATCCTACCTGGGATGACTGAGTCGGACAATGTGGATTGGGTCCACCTAGCAGCAACCATAGACACTTGGGGAAATAAGGGGACGACCTGGGTAACACCTGAGGGGGATGAAATGCATGTACCCTTAAATATGCTACAAGCAATGCATATCGCTTCTGACAAGACTCATCCTAATGTAACGAAGAAAACATACAAGTGGGTCCCTAAAGCTTCTTTAGTGACCATAGCTAGTGCTAAAAAATAGAAGCCTTGTAAGAAACGTACCACTTGATCCAAGAAAAGTAAGAAAATGTTGCGATGGATCCCTAAACGACTATTGGAAGCCCAAGGCTACTATCAAGGAAATGATCAAATCTGTGTGCCAAAACGTAGATTGTGCTCTTACCTATCACCTGACCCATGTGAGCCCAATCCCGTAGCTCCAAAACGAATCAATGATCGTGGAAAGAAAAAAATCACAGAATGCTACACACCCGCTCCCGAGCTAGTTTGGGTACCAAAGAAAGAACGATTTGTTCCACCTAGCTCAGGAAGGGGGGAGTCCCATGAAGCTTCTAGCTCCTCATGTAATGCATCCGTAGAGGTAAAAACTTCTCCACAGCCTCCATCTACAATAGTGGACCTCCATGAAGCTACAAAGGAATCCACACCTCCCAGTGTTCAAGAATCACCTGATGAACTACTTCAAGTTCGATCTTGGGAGAGTACCTTACCACCCTTGCAACTCGACGAGGCGCCTAAGGTAATAGAAAACTACTGGCAAAAATCTCCACCTATTACCAACTGGAACAATTGGTTTCAAAGGGTGACAAGCTCATTTCAAACGGTATGATCTACCCAAGGAAGGGGGGAGTGTTTGCTGACAGTCATCATTCATTTGTTTCCCTCTCTACCTTTTTCCCTGACCTCTCAATCACCAATCTTAGGGAATGTACATATAAAGCTTTATACTCACAAAAAACAAAAAAATAAAGAGCAAGAGCAATTAGCAAACGAGTATGCACAATAAAAGTCAAAACATTGACCCAGACCTACACATTTACATCCGGTACACTGAAATAGAAACCTATGTCATGAAACACCTTTGATCCTCATCACTTGAGTGATGGAGGGTAGGTAAGATTAGTACGATAGGAGTGTTTCTGTTTTAGAGTTGAGTGACTAGCAAAGTTCTCTTTTCCCACTAATGTGCCTCCTGGAGGTATTTCTTTTGTTTCCTAGTGTGTACAGGAGCGTGTTGCTATTGATAGGATTTGGACCTTCATGGAATCTTTATCTCGACTCACTCTTCAAATCAAGCGCGACCATCGACACAAACAGGTGTTTCTTGTCCATTAGCATTGCCCCTTATCTTTTTTGCATCTATGATTGTCTGCTTTAATTGTGATTGGTAGCCTAATATTCAATGCATTTGCTTAGTATCAAACATTTAATTCAATGTAATCTTTTGTCATAATCAGTTGTCTAGGTTTAAAACTCAAGCAGTCCGACTAAGCTAAATTGACCAATTTAGGTGTTAGAGATCTCCTCTTAATACCATGGGGAATGCCTTCCTAATAATTAATGGTTACTTAGGTTCTTAATCCGATTTAGGCAGCATTGTGTGAAATGTACTAGGGCTTTCTAGTGGGCTTGACCCTATTGACCTTTAGCTTAAGTATTATAAAGGGAGTTTACTAGTGTGATGAGCTGGGGAGGTGTATCAGTGTTATATGACCCCCCCAAAGTTACAAAATTAAAATGCTGAAAATGAACAAACAAAAAATCAAAGTGCCACACTGTAAAATCTTAAGCTGGAAGAGAAATCTCAGCTTGATTTGGTACTTCACTCACATGTATTGCCTATGGTACTAGAGCCCTATAGGTTCCCAGTATGGGCGCTTTTACTTGAAAAGCAAAAAACCCAAGGCATACAAAATAAGCACACACATCAAAATTGAATCACTGTGAAAAGACTTTGGGGGGTCAAAGAAAAAGTAATCAGTCAGGCGATGATTTCATGAGAAATTCCTTTTATGGTAGCTTAACTACAAGGTCTTCTAGATATAGCCTCTAGTCAGCCCTCGAACATGAATACTTGGCTCTCGCGATTAAACAACTTAATTGACCACAAAAAATTAAGAAGCTTACCCATGGTATTAATATTCGATCTCTAGTGCGTTTCGACCGTCAAATTAGCGACCCCAGACTTGTTTAATTTTTTACCTTTACATCTGTTTATGCATTTGATTACATTGCAATTTAATGTTCATTGCTGACAAATTGTTTGAAATTCTTTTACCAATCAATTTGTCTACCTAAAACTGCATATGCTTTTTAATCACTTATGAGAATGCAATTACTGTGCCAATGTTGTTTGATTTTGCAGTGACTAAAGAAGGCTAAGGACATTCATCTCAAATGCTCTTCCACCTCGACAACAAGCTTCAACTCAATAGCTTCCGAGGACGGAATCTACATCAGGAAGGGGGGCATGTTAACCCTCACGGCTCACGGGCACCCCATCACCTACGACGGACGTGTATTATGTATTTGGTAGAGTCAGGTACCGGGCTTGTCTGACCAATAGGAAAAGGGTAAGAGTGATCGCCGATGAGAGGCGCACTCTAACTGGGACATTCAAGGGATTAGTTGGCTAAGCATGGGCGCCCAAGTGTGAATGGGGTAAGCTCATATAAAAGCCAACTAAACCTAAAGTTCACTCATTCTCTCATTTGTGCAATAGAAGAGTGCTCTTGCTCCATCTCCATCTCCATCTCCATCTCCATCTTCTTCTTCTTCACCTCCTCGTGTGTGTGTGCATGTGAGAGAGGGAGAGTGTGTGTGCGATCGAGCATTACGAAGGCACGACGGCGGCGAAGGGGTTGAGCGCGGCACGACTGCAGCTTCTTCTTCATCGCGGCGAGGAATCCTCCACGGCAGGAGCATAGAGCAGTGAGTGACACACCATTGCCCTCTTTTGAGCTTACTAGTTAAGCTAGTTGTGTCCTTGGAGCCGTCTATGGCTCGCACACGGTGTAACGGCAAGTCCCTTGCTTCGACAGTGCGGCAAGGAGCGCAACCCTCACGGCTCACAGACACCCCATCACCTACGACGGACGTGTATTATGTATTTGGTAGAGTCAGGTACCGGGCTTGTCGGACCAATAGGAAAAGGGTAAGAGTGATCGCCGATGAGAGGCGCACTCTAACTGGGACATTCAAGGGATTAGTTGGCTAAGCATGGGCGCCCAAGTGTGAATGGGGTAAGCTCATATAAAAGCCAACTAAACCTAAAATTCACTCATTCTCTCATTTGTGCAATAGAAGAGTGCTCTTGCTCCATCTCCATCTCCATCTTCTTCTTCTTCACCTCCTCGTGTGTGTGTGCATGTGAGAGAGGGAGAGTGTGTGTGCGATCGAGTATTACGAAGGCACGACGGCGGCGAAGCGGTTGAGCGCGGCACAACTGCAGCTTCTTCTTCATCGCGGCGAGGAATCCTCCACGGCAGGAGCATAGAGCGGTGAGTGACACACCATTGCCCTCTTTTGAGCTTACTAGTTAAGCTAGTTGTGTTCTTGGAGCCGTCTATGGCTCGCACACGGTGTAACGGCAAGTCCCTTGCTTCGACAGTGCGGCAAGGAGCGCACAATGAGTGAGAGGGACTTTTGTTATCCATGCTCCACACTGGCTAAACCAAACTCCAGGAGTTCCTACACCATGTTTCTCCTCTTGTAACAAAATGTGCTAAACAAAATGTTACCATGTAGGTCCTTAAGTGCATAATGCAAAAAATGTATCTAGGACACTATACCGCAAAATTATTTGCTCCTACATTACCTTGTCATGTCTCTGAAGAGCAAAGTGGATGAAAGCATTGAAGCTTATACATCCTATTTGGAAAAATTAATCAAAGCATATTCAAAAATGAAAATAAACCAAATCAGATGCATACCTGGAGGTTAAACCTTAGTCAAATGCACATGACCAAATCCCCCACCTGAAAAAAGCTTAGTAACACTAGTTGAAAATTAATGAAAATCAAGTAGTACTATGCTTGATAGCCTTGGGTGTTTCTCTTGCAATCCAAACCCCTTGGTTAAAAGATGGACTGTTAAACCCCTTGATTTATACTCTATTAACTACCCCTTGATAGATTGCGAACTTCTTTCCTTGAAAGTACAATTGTGATGAGATCATAAGATCATAGCACTAAAATTACCACTCTTAGAGACACAATCAGTGTTGCAACTAAGCATAGATCATCTCAACATTGGAATGTTATTCACAATTAGGTCTTGAAGAAATCATATCTCACCACCACGAACACGAGAGAACAATTCCTAACACCCAAGAAAGTAGTCATACGAGATTTTATTAGGTTTGTAACAAGAGATTACCTACTTTAAGGCTCTCTCAATCTATTCATGTCATCCCATAAATTATTTTCTTGATAGAAAAACCATGCCTATGTGCTATCCACCGAAAGCATAATGTATTGTTAGCACCTTGTGAATAGAAATTGCTTGCCGCTATAGTCATCTACAATGATCACAAACAAATATATGAGCCTCAACTCTTTCTGATAGAGTAGCTGATGTTATAGCGAAAGCGTAAACCATGTGTAATGGAAATGGCCTATGAACTCTGAGAATAGCAGAATTAAGAGAATTAGAGTGAGCATTTTTGTGAGATCACTTTGAGAACGTAGAGGGTGAACTTAATTGATGGTGATCCGAGCCTATCACAAATTTTTGTTTATCATATTTTGTTGGTTTTCCTTGCTTCTAGAGGTTTACAATAAAAGAAAGAGTGAGAAAAACCTCTTGGAAAAATTTATAAAAAAAAGATTTTTTCTTGACTAGTTCACCGGAGGTGAAAGGTAGAGGGAGAACCTAGTGGTAAAGGGAAGGGAAAATATGTAAATGTGAAAAGAAAAGATATGATGTGGTTGTGGAGCCATGCACCCATGATTCAAGGGTCATGAGTGGCTCATATCATCATGGCTTTGGAGCCATATGATGATTCAAAAAAATGGGACCCAAGTGGAAGACTTGGTAAAGGAAGAAACCAGACACATGATTTTGCTGAATTTTTAAAAAATACTTCCACTCCGATCCAAGAAAAGTTGTCTTCATCAAAGTTGTAGCTGATGAGCTGGAGAGTCTGGCCATATTTTTTTTATAATTTTTGCATCTACGGTCTAGGAGATATGGCTAAAATGGTGGACGCCAGTTTTTTCAACTGTGGTGGAGACCACCCCCTCTACCTTTACACACACACACCCTTCCTTTTCCACATTGAGACCTTCTTTAAAATCAGCCATTAGTCTTCTCACCCTCCTCTCCTTCCTCCTCTCTCTCAAGCTCAAAAACCCATCAAAGTTCCTCTTCTAATCACCTCTTAAGTCATGCTTAATCTTGTTGTAATTCATAAGTTCTCATTCAACCCCTTTCTATTATTACTAGATATGTATTGATTTTATGTAGATTCTTTACATTTTAAAATAAGGAAGCTCTTGGACTCAAGCTATGGAGGAACGAGTGAAGACAACACAAGTGATGATGGAGCTAATTGGTCAACAAATCACTTGGAAGGAGCTTCTTCATTGGTTGAATGTCCCTAATCAAGCTTCATTTGTACAAATTACACTTGGATCTTAACCTCACTCCTAATCACTCTCTTTTCTATATAAAGAGGCCTTCCCCTTTGTAATTTCAAGCCTCCCTCAGCCCCATTGAGCCTTTGTATCACTCACCATGAGCCCATAAGCACATTCATTCACTCTATTCTTGCACATCCCAGAGTGCAAATTGTTTCATGCTAGTAACCTCTCCTCCTCTTACTTATGTTAATTAAGAGAAATGTTTTATATGCGTGTGAGAGTGCTTGATGTGATCTTGGCTAATCCTTGAGTGATTGTTTGGTAATCTATATGCTATTTGTGTTGGGAGTGTTTGAAGTCATCCATTCCTTGTACACACACTACGGTTAATGCTTCATTCATAGTGATCTCTCTCTCTCTCTCTCTCTCTCTCTCTCTCTCTCTCTCTCTCTCTCTCTCTCTCTCTCTCTCTCTCTCTTTGTGTAGCGGTCCTAGTCCACGCTTCCAAGACTAGGTGGTGCCCTCATCTCATTTCCCTTGTGGCGCAATGGAGTTTGTTTTGGTGTAGAGGCCGCCATTCCAAATTTCCTTCGTCAATGGCAGCAACATAAACATAGTACTTAATTAACTTGGCATGAAAAAATACTTTTGTAAGAGAGAGAGAGTATTAGAGAACATGACAATAGTTGAGGACCGGATTTACTTGGAGTTGGTCCCCCCTCCAAAAGGCGTTTGTATTATAGATTCTCCCATCAAGAGAGACTTGGTACAATACAATCTTTGTGTTTCTTGTGACCTTGGTGATGCTATGAAGATGGAAATCTTCATGCATCACGAGCATAACATAAACTTTGCAAAAAGCATTAACTATCCCCAGCCCCAGTCCCAAGGCTGCAAACACCTTCAAAGGTAGAGAGAGCTAGCGGGGAATGAGGGTAGAGAAGAGGAAGAAGAATCATCCATAGGAGAAAGAAATATTTCTTCACTTATCATCGCTCTTCTTGCTTAGCATAACATAATAGCATAGTAATGAAGATGAAGAAGATGACAAGCTTAAGCATTGAAGCATGGCTCTTGGTTGGATTTGCATTCCATAGCCAAGATTGTTGGTGTAGGCTCTCAACTTCTCAACAAGCTTGGAGAAGGAGATCAGGCTCTTGCACTTTGCACTCCACACAATGAGAGAATGTGTGTGTGTGAGAGAGAGTATACCCCTTCTCAATCTTGGTCCACCTCTCTCTCTCTCTCTTGTATTATTTAATTATATTATTTGGATATGTGTCCTCTTTTTCCTCTTTGAGAGAAAGAGCTTAATTATTTATTTTTATGCATCGAAATTCTCATTGGACCCCTTTACCAATAGGATTCAAGCACATCATGAGAGCCACATGTGGAGGATTTTGACATGTGTCTTTTATGCTTCTTAAGTCATTTGGTTTGAATTGAACACTTCAAGAACCTTAGTCATTTAAGCATGAGATCCACCTCAAGCTTGGGCAAGGTTCCCACAAACACTTTAAGCACTTTAGTTAGCAAGCCGACAAGTACCTCATGCTTGGGTAGGATTCCCACCTCAGTGCTAGCTTGCCTAAGGTCAAAGGACTTTTTAACACTAACTTTTGGAGGTCTTTAATGAAGCTAACCCTAAGGTCTTTTAAGCTCCATTAGATGCACATTGCTCTTTCATAGACTACCTCCTTTTGGACCCCTATTGAGATGTAACCATCTCTCCTCTTGGTCCTTTACTGAGGTAAATCTAGAAGCACTTAATGCACATTGCTCTTTGGTAGACCGTCTCCTTTTGGACCCATATTAAGATGCAACCATTTATCCTTATGGTCCCCTGTTGAGATAGGTCTAGAAGCACATATATATATCCTAACTCTTGCTCCCCTTTTATTTTCCCATATTAAGTGATCAATTTAATATGAGAAAATCATTTGGTAAAGTTAGATGTTATATTTTATGACATTACCTCTCTCTTGAAATCATAGTCGTCCCTCAACTATGAGGTAGAGAAGATAAAGCCTAGTCATTATTCCATGTTTCTTAGTGGGTAGAGGATCCCTTTTTACCCTATGACATCATTCCAGAATAGATGACTAATCCATTTGGTGCTTGGGAGACTTAGCTGCTGCAAGCATGTCTGCTCTTTAGTCCATATCATACTTCCAAAGTAGAGTGACAAGTTCTACTTGGTGTTTGGGAGACGTCATCACCACAAACATGATCCTAAGCATGCATACTTCTTAAATTTTATGCGCAATAAAAGAAAGAGAATGAGTTTTATAAGACAAAAACATTGTTCATTTGAAATGCATTTTCATTTGTTAGTCTAGTATAGCATTGTAAGCATTGACAAGGTTTATATTATCCTAAAGCTAGGTTCCTTGCATCCATCTAACATCTTTAAAAGGATAATTCTTAAACTTAACAAGATATCATTGGATAACATTACCGTTTCTTAGTACCTTGTCTTCGTGTGTCAAAGAATCGATTCGGGCTGCAACACCTCTTCTTGATCTTCGATCTCTGGCGGATACTCCATTATTGGTTTTTTTAGTGGCTCTCCTTTGTAAGGCTTGAGTAGGTTCACATTGTTAGCATTATGAATAATCCAATGGTTGGGCAACTTTAACTAATAAGCCATCTCATTGATTGGATTAAAAACTTTAAAAGAAAGGACCATAGTATCTTTTTGTCTAGTTTAGCATAATACTCTTGGTGGCTTGTAGGATTCTTGCCCGTAGTATGCCTTAGACAAGCCTTGAGAAACTGTAGCAAGACCCAATATCATTTTTCTTAAAGGCTAAGTCTCTCCTGTGTTTATTAGCAGTAACCCTTTTTCCCTTTGCTTTGAGATGGATATAACCTCTTTAATCCTTGGAAAAGATTCTCGTTTTGGCTATATTCATCGGCAACAAAGATCTTCCCATATACTTTAAGTAGCAAGGGACTTTTGGATCTTTCTCTTTATCCTCGAAAGGTACTTTCCCAATAGAAGTATGTACAATGTCACTGTACGTATACTCTATAAGAGGTACATACTTCTCTCATTGAGAACGTTGATCTACTTTTATGACATAGGCCTTTTGTAGATTCAAGAATCTTTAGATTAGTTATTTTACTTTGGTCATCCGTTTGTGGATGATAGGCTGAAAGAGAAATTTAATCTACTTCCTAGATTCTCAAAGAGACCCTTCTAGAAATTACTGATCATTCTAGAATCTTTGTCCGACACTATGGATTTTCGCAAGCCATGATACTTGAAAATTTGAGATCTAAAGAGGGTTGCCGTTTGATGTGCCTTAATAATCTTTTTGACAGGCATAGAGTGTGTTTTCTTGCTAAGCCTGTCGACTGAAACAATCCAAGTTGCTTTCCTTGATCAAAATTCAATTTTTGGGTATACCTCGCATTTTGAAACATACTCTTGTATGTTTAATTTTTATGGTAGACCAACACAAATACATTTCTACTCCTCGAAGTGTAAATTATGGAATCCTTCTTTGCCCCGCATAATAAGAAGCATGGGATTCATACATGACTTTCTTATTGTATGGGTGAGTAACACATAGCCTATTGTCATTTGGAAGGTAACCATCCTCCAAGGTGAATGATTCTTTTTTTCTCCCCTAATGCAAAGGCTGTAGTTACGTACTTAAAGTCTCGGTCAGTAGCATACTCATCTATCATAAAAGATAGATCATTGTGAGTTGCTATAGACACCACATTTATCCTTGACCGTTGTGAAAGTGCATCGACCACTTGATTGTGCTTGCCAACAACGTGAGCAATATGAAATTTAAATTGCAAAAGAAAATTTTCCCACCTCATTTGTTTGTCGGAAATCTTGGTTTGCATCATGAAGTTCTTGAGGATTTGTGATCCATTCGTAGGATGAATGGAGCCCCCAAGAGATAGTGCTTCCATGTGTCTAGGGCCTGTAGAATAGCTAGAAGCTCTTTTTCATATATGTCCAAGATCCATTTATCGGCATTGAGCCTTCGCCTCTCATATGGTATGGCATGCCCTTCTTGAAGCAAAACTGCTTCAAGGCAATCACCACAAGCATCACATTGGACCTCAAATGGCTTTGAGAAATCCAAAAGCATAAGGACTGGTTAGAAGGTAACCTTCTCTTTGAGCTTGTCAAAAGCATTTTTTTCTTTAGCAGTCCATGAGTACTTAACATTCTTCTTTGTTAAGTCATGCAATGGTCCTACTATTTAAGAGAATTTTGCTATGAAGCATCTATAGTATGCACACATACCAATAAAGCTTATTAGCTCATGTAGATTCCTTGGATTAGGCCATGCTTTTATTACCTCTAACTTCGGTGGATCCATACGCATACCATCTTGAGAGATAATATGACCTAGGTATTGAATCTCTTGAAGGAAAAATTTGTTTTTCTTTTGGTTGAGAAAAAGCTTGTTCTCCCTCAATGCTTGAAAGATTATCTAGAGGTGTCCCTTGTACTCCTCAAGAGAATTTGAGTGGCATGAAGATTTTTGTCCATTGTGAGTTTGAATGCGGCTGGAGCATTTATTAGGAAAAAACTTGTAGCTTATCAAATAGATCTTCTACCCATGGCATGGGAAATCTTTTTTTTATAGTGATCCTATTTAGTGCTCTATAGTCGACACACATGTGATATGTGCCATCTTTCTTTTGCATTAAAAGTACCGGTGAATAGAATGGAGAGGAGCTAGACCTCACCATCCCTTTTTCTGCCAATTCATGCACTTGCCTCATGATCTCCTCTTGTTGAGCTTGTGAAACTCAATAAGGAGATTTATTAGACGGTGAGCTTCCTAGTAGAAGCTCTATTGCATGGTCATCATCCCCTCGTTTTGGAGGTAGCTCACTAGGGATGTCATCAATGAAAACATCTTAGAATCGATTTAGGAAATTAGACAACTCTACTTCCTCTTGATTCCCTTTATTGGTACTTGTGAAAACATTAGAATCATTTACAGATCCTCTAACAAAAATCATATTCGCAAAAAATAGATCTTTTAATTGATTTATCAAAAGCAAGCATATTTACCAGGGATATGGTGTTCCCCGAATTAGTAGCAATTATGTACATGCTCTTTTCCCTGTAGGTGAAATATATTCTCTTTTCAGGGAACTTCATGTTGGTAGCCATGCGATTGAACAATGGTGCCCCTAGGATAACATCCTCATGTTGGAGAGGAGAGATTAAAAAAAGTCTTCTTTGTGGACGTAGCTTTGGACATGAAACCTCAACTTCCCAAGCTTTATAGATCCTTGTTTTCCATGGGCTTGAAATTTCTTCTCGCCCCTTGTTGGGAATTGATCCTTGAAGCAACCATAGTGTGATGGATGGCTTCGGTGATAGTGCTAGGTCGTTGTGAGTTGACACACTCGGCCATTTCTTCAGGTAATACCGTAAAAAATTGTCGCTTTTGTTAGACGAAGTCTATCCTTTGAAAGAGTGTAGCTTTGATATGTAAATCCCATATTTGTGGATAGACTCGTTGAAGAGTAGCTTCAAACTTCGCCATTCAGTGAGCACTTTGTCCTTGGCATCGCTTGCAAGGAATTGCTTCATTATGGAAACTCGTAGAATTTTTCATGTCTTTGGGGCTTTGTCATTGCCACGAAGGCTAGCCCACCATTGACGAGAACATTTCTGGAAGTGCATAGCTACATGGTGTAGCTTGGAGAACTCCGTGAATCCCTCGTCTCCAAAGGCCACATCAAATTGTTGAATGAAGGCCAATACTTTGTTGATGGTACCAAAGGTGTCATTATAGGTGAAAAAAGAGATACTCTTTCCTCCCTCTTTCAATTTCTTGAGCTTTTGGGACCTTCCATGCAGGGTCAGTTTTGCGATGTCCTCTCCTCTTTTATTCTCTAAGAGAATAGTTGTTGATTTCATCAGAATAGGAGGAAGGTGAAGAAGAAGAAGAAGAGGGTGACCTCTTTCTTGTCTTTTTCTTTCTTGTTTTCCTCTCTTCCCTTTTGGAATGACGAGGAGAAGGCCTATGGGTTGACCATTTCCTCTTGGGAGGAGTTGGCAAAAATTTAGACCGTCATCATTGTGGAGCCACATCTTTAGAGGAACTCAGGGATTCACTTCTTTCTCGTTCTTTGGCTTCCTCCTCTCTTATGGGAGAGAGTATTTTTTTGGGAGTCTCATCAAGAGGCCTCCTAAAATCTCTCTCCTCTTGGAGAGGAAGGGAAATCCCATAAGCACAAAGTTGTTGGGTAACTTCCGCTTGCAAAGTAGGGTTTCCCATAGCTTGATGCAACCTAGTAACGAGATAATAGATAAACATGGGGGCATCATTAGCACCTTCATGTGTAAAATCAAAGTTATCAATGTTCATTCTACTCTCTTGGTTATTGTTAGCCATGCTAATTATACTTATGTGTTTACTTAGTGTATCCTTTGGCAATTCAAAATCTTAGTTGCTACTCCTCTTGCCTTTGAAAATAAGCACTAAAGTATCTACACCCATGGCTCCAATTGGTTCATTATAGAGAGTAGTGGGATGGGTCTAACATAGCAGAATTGCCAAGGGATAGCTCCTTTCAGACTCCTTATGGCTCAATAATGGTAAAGCCGTAGGCAAGTCTAAAAAGACCCCATTATTAAGACCAAATCTCCCGAGGTGTGCACCATATCCCACATAGTGGGCTCAACAAAACCGATAATAGATCCCAGTCCCACTTATCCTAATATAATTAACAAAATCAACCATTAATAGGATAGTTAAGGACCTCTCTTCTTAAGCAAGAAAATAGAAACCAAATGATATGATACCAATGTAATGGAAATGGCCTATGAACTTTGAGAATAGTAGAATTAAGAGAATTAGAGTGAGCATTTTTGTGAAATCACTTTGAGAACATAGAGGGTGAACTTAATTGATGGCAGCAACATAAACATACTTAATTAACTTGGCATGAAAAATACTTTTGCAAGAGAGAAAGAGTATTAGAGAACATGACAATAGTTGAGGACCGGATTTACTTGGAGCCCCCCCCCTCCAAAAGATGTTTGTATTATAGATTCTCCCATCAAGAGAGACTTGGTACAATACAATCTTTGTGTTCCTTGTGACCTTGGTGATGCTATGAAGATGGAAATCTTCATGCATCACGAGCATAACATAAACTTTGCAAAAAGCATTAACTATCCCAAGCCTCAGTCCAAAGGCCTCAAACACCTTTGAAGGTGGAGAGAACTAACGGGGAATGCGGGTAGGGAAGACGAAGAAGAATCATCCATAGGAGAAAGAAATAGTTCCTCACTTATCATCACTCTTCTTGATTAGCATAACATAATAGCATAGTAATGAAGATGAAGAAGATGGCAAGCTTAAGCATTGAAGCATAGCTCTTGGTTGGATATTCATTCCATAGCCAAGATTGTTGGTGTAGGCTCTCAACTTCTCAATAAGCTTGGAGAAGGAGATCGGGCTCTTGCACTTTGCACTCCACACAATGAGAGAATGTGTGTGTGTGTGGGAGAGTATACCCCCTCTCAAGCTTGGTCCACCTCTCTCTCTTTCTCTCTCTCGCTCGTAATATTTAATTATATTATTTGGACATGTATCCTCTTTTTCCTCTTTGAGAGAAAGAACTTAATTATTTATTTTTATACATCTAAATTCTCATTGCCCCTTTACCAATAGGATTCAAGCACATCATGAGGGCCACATGTGGAGGATTTTGACATGTGTTTTTTATGCTTCTTAAGTCATTTGGTTTGAATTGAACACTTCAAACACTTAGTCAATTAAGCATGAAAACCATTTATGCCTCTTGAGAGTTTATCTTTGAATCGAACACTTCAAGAACCTTAGTCATTTAAGCATGAGAATCACCTTAAGCTTGGGCAAGGTTCCCACAAACACTTTAAGCAATTTAGTTAGCAAGCCGACAAGCACCTCATGCTTGGGTATGACTCCCACCTCAAGGTCAGCCCTAGCTTGCCTAAGGTCAAATGACTTTTTAGCACTAACTTTTGGAGGTCTTTAATGAAGCTAACCCTAAGGTCTTTTAAGCTCCATTAGATGCACATTGCTTTTTGATAGACTACCTCCTTTTGGACCCCTATTGAGATGTACTCATCTCTCCTCTTGGTCCCTTGCTATGGTAAATCTAGAAGCACTTATTGCACATTGCTCTTTGGTAGACTGTCTCCTTTTGGACCCCTATTGAGATGCAACCATTTCTCCTTTTGGTGCCCTGTTGAGATAGGTCTAGAAGCACATATTGATAGCCGTTTTTTGGCTATTCAAAATTTCCATAATGAGCTTCCTCACCCTATCAAATCACTCAAACATTGTGGTTATTGTCACCCTTTCACTGTACATAGGCGTGTGTGAGTTAGGGAGCTTTTCCATATCTCCTTAAAACCCTCAATTAGCTAGTCACTAGGTTAATTGAGCCAAAACAAAAAACATATTATGGCCCATTTGTGTGTACATATTTCATTGTATATAGGGTCTAAATATAAGATTTTTCATAATTATTTTGGTATTTATTTAAATATTTCTACGTAAGTGTGCGTTATTTGTCTATGTATGCTATGTACATTGACTCACCATTATCACAATTTTTATTACCATTTTGCATACTGTTTATGCCATATAGAAATATTTTCATGCAAGCTTCTCTTATTTTTGGTGTAACTCCATCCCAACAAAAATCCAAAAAAACTAGTTTTATTTGTGTGTATATTTTTCCCTTCCTACGTCTATTCTTTTTTACTCTCATAAATTAGACCACCAAAAATATTCATCTTTTTATGGTAGCCTCATAACGAGAGAGATTTACTTTTGAAGTTGAGCCCTTTATATTTTCGACCTATATTATTTATATTTTGACATGTACATATTTTTTAGACCCCTCAATATTTGATTTTCTTAGTTGTATTATTCACTTATATCACGAGCTCAACAATATCTTCAATTATAGACCCACAAAATAAGGTCAAGGATATATGGCATGCATGCATGCTTTATGGAGGTCTCACTCTTGGAGGCATACAAAAAAATCATCCAAAGAAGGACTCTACAAGGACTTTGTGCAGTGGAAAAAGACAGTCGGTTTTGCAGAAATTTTAAAGACCACTTACTCTCCGAATTTGAAAAGGTGATAAAAACAAAAGTTGTAGCTCGTGCGCTTAAATTTAGCCTCAATGTTTTTCATATTTTTTTGAGCTACGAGCTGTGAGCTATGATTTTATTGGTGGACCCCAGTTTGTCCATGCCATGCAACCACACCCCCTCTTCCACTTTATCATTTTCCTCTTTCACACACACTTCTCCACTCATCATGCACATCTCTCTCATCTCTCCTCTCTGCACCCTACTCACCTTCTCCTCAACCCTGAAGAATAAGAGAATCCGTGGTGAACTCATGCCTCCTATACACACTTCCATTCCAAAATTGACCACCTAGTCTCATTTTTTCTCCTCCAAATTATTCATATCTATCAAAAAAAACTACAAAATTCAGCCTCTTCTCTTTAAAAACAGCATGATGGTGATTGATTACTCATCTTCAATTACCTTGGCTCCCAAGGAAGGCCAAGAGTGGATAAAAAATGCTAAAGCTATAGAATAGTGCTCTTGCTTATGTCTTCCCCCTCTTTGTGCTAGCTACACCCTCCTTTTCTAGCATTTTTTAGGGCTAGGGTTACTCCTCTAACCATGGCTGGGTTAGATTTTCAGCACTTTATCTTTTTTTTTTGCTTGGAATTATCAAGAAGTTGGTGGGCATAGATGAATAAAAGAGAGAGGAGAAAAATGGAGGTGATATGACTTTTCATAGTGGGTTAGTGCTAGGAGATTAGTAGAGTTAGTATTCTTATTAATTTACAAAAGGATTTGGATATTTACAATGGGAGTATCCATGTAGGATACAAATAAGAAAGAAAAATTCTTAAGAGGTAAGAAAAGGTGGATTTTTTACAATGTGGATGCTCCAAGTGTCTTGAATATGGCCAATTTTGACGCTTGTTGACGGTCCACTAGAGCTCTTGAGTGGAATCTCATTGGCTTATGCACATGCATGCTATGTATTAGGGGTGATTAGCAAGGGAACTCTATGCCATTGTAAGAGAGAGTGATCATTTAAATGAGAGTGGAAAGCCTATATTTCTCCTACAAGTGTAAGCCCAACAATTGCTGAATCAAGGAGGGTGGGTTTGGACTAAGCATGGCTACTTTGTCTCTCTTCTAACGCACAGTCATGAAAAACAATGATGTGTAAGTGTCTTGGTGTTTTATTTAAGTTCTTGATAGCTTGTCTCTAGGTGTTGTTATCAATTTAGCCATAAATCCCACATGCTGTAAGAGGGTGACACGGTGGAGAGGACTCCCCTCGCCTTAAGACAGTGATTGGGGTGGCTTGTTTGTGATGTGTTGCGGTGCACTTTACTCAAGCTATGTTGAACAAATGCTAATCTCACTTTGATTGGTCATGACTGATTTGTAAGTAGGTATTTAGGGAAACAAGTACTCCCATCTCCACTCTCTCTCTTCCTTACGTGTATATTCGTGTTTGCTTGATCATTGTCGATACATTTCAAGGCAGCACGAGCAATCTCTCTCTCTCTCTCTCTCTCTCTCTCTCTCTCTCTACGCGTCCTAGTTCACATCCAAAACTAGGTGGTGCCCCAAATTTGTGTAGGGTTAGGTTGCTGTTTTGTGTGGGTGTGTTTGTTGTTTTTTTCCAACCGCAACCCAATTGAGCAGCATGGGAACCTAGAAGGGTGCTTAGAGGCCACTCTTCTTGTTGCCCACCCCGGACCGCTTCAATATCTATATCCTAACTCTTCTTCCCCTTTTATCTTCCCATATTAAGTGATCAGTTTAATATGAGAAAATCATTTGGTAAAGTTAGATATTATATTTTATGATATTACCTCTCTCTTGAAATCATAGTCGTCCTCAACTATGAGGTAGAGAAGATAAAGCCTAGTCATTACTCCACGTTTCTTAGTGGGTAGAGGATCCCTTTTTACCCTACGACATCATTCCATAATGGATGAATAATCCAATTGGTGCTCGGGAGACTTAGCTACCGCAAGCATGTCTATTCTTTAGTCCATATCATACTTCCAAAGTAGAGTGACAAGTTCTACTTGGTGTTTGGGAGACGTCGTCACCACAAACATGATCCTAAGCATGCATACTTTTTAAATTTTTTGTGCAATAAAAGAAAGAGAATGAGTCTTATAAGACAAAAACATTGTTCATTTAAAATGCATTTTCATTTGCTTAGTCTAGTGTAGCATTGTAAGCATTGACATGGTTCATATTATCCTTAAGCTAGGTTCCTTGCATCCATCTAAAAAGACAATTTTTTAACTTAACAAGATATCATTGGATAACATTACCGTTTCTTAGTACCTTGTCTTCGTGTCGAAGAATCGATTCAAGCTACAACACCTCTTCTTGATCTTCGATCTCTGGTGGATCCTCCATTATTGGTTCTTTTGGTGGCTCTCCTTTGTAAGGCTTAAGTAGGCTCACATGGTTAGCATTATGAATGAGCCAATGGCTCGGAAACTTTAACTAATAAGACATCTCATTGGTTGACTTAAAAACTTCAAAGAAAAGACCATAGTATCTTTTTGCTAGTTTAGCATAATAAGGATTCTTGTCCGTAGTATGCCTTAGACAAGCCTTGAGAAACTTTAGCAAGACCCAATCGTTTTCCTTAAAGGCTAAGGCTCTCCTGTGCTTATTAGCAGCAACCCTTTTTTCCTTTGCTTTGTCTTTTGCCCTTGCCCATTCATGCTCCTGGAAGCCTTGCTTTCCTCCTCCTCTTGATAGCACAAAGAGCACATATCAAAGGGATACTAGTCAACGTAATACAGAAGCCAATTTCTTGAGTGTCTTTATATGGAACCTTGCTCCCGTGATGCATCTTATGGCATTGGCATACTTGAGACAGCTAAAAGAAAATTAACCATGTTGATTGTCGACCTTGTCAAGTAGTATACTAGACTAAAAACTTAAAAATACCTACAGTAATTGCAGAAGCATAAGCGTACCTGCGTTGCCCAATACTACTAGCATTTACCTTGAAATCCTGTTGGATCTACCTTGTTGACAATGGGTTGAGAAAAACCATTTCTGAATGCATCGGATTTAGTAAACTGGTTTAAGAGCCTTGCCTCAAAACTTAGAACTAGAAGAAAAAGCTGCATGGTGGATTCTTAGAATTGGAGCAAAAGGTCGGCCATCCTGAGCACGTGTGCCTCCTTCATCAAGGTTAGATACAGGCTATGCTCATCTCCTTGAGAGTTTAAAGTATTACTATTTGGTCTTGCCTTTGCAAAAAAATGTAACCGTTGATGAGCATGCTCTATTGAGGTATTTAGGAGAATCCATGCTTCTGATTGAGACTATTCTTTACTCAAGCCGTGCTTGACTCTGGTATTCAAACAGTCATTGGTCTTTGCTAGCAATGTATTCAACAAAGATGTGATGCTTATGGTAAATGTCACAAGGTGTGCTTGTGCTTTGATGAGTGCTTAGAGTGCAAACACATCTGTTGCATGCCATTACTAACGAGCATAGTCTCAAAAATAAAAATAAAATTCAACTGCATACCTCGTGAATAACTCGTGCCGATGTGCCTTCCCATCATATTAATCCGTCAAATTTCAATCAAGAAGATATCGATAATTTTTTGCCTTGCCACTTGTCCTGGGCCTTTAGCACCT
Organism: Adiantum capillus-veneris; assembly: GCF_014529385.1. Lineage (NCBI taxonomy): Eukaryota > Viridiplantae > Streptophyta > Polypodiopsida > Polypodiales > Pteridaceae > Adiantum > Adiantum capillus-veneris. Next base: position 43,742,880 of record NC_140948.1, read on the forward strand.
TGCTGACTTTGTATTCTGATTTTCATGGCCCTTGCATGCGACCTTGAGGACCTTCACCATCCTCGCATGGCCATGTGTTAGTCGTGCTCGAGTAAACGTCCATGAAAATTGTGAATTTTGATGATGTTATCGGTCATACTAACCGAGGCCCTCCCCGATTTGTTGTATACTTTCTTTTTACTACTTGAAACTCCGAGCTTCAAGTTGTAACGAAGCATCTCTTGTTGATTACTTTGATCGTTAGTAACTACAAAGCCATGCTTCACATTTAACCCTTGTTTATCTTGCACAATTGCTCAAGAATCCATGCATTACCTTTGTGTGAGCTAAAGGCTCCCTGTAGTCTTGCATGGTTTTGATCCTTTCAAGTGCTGGAGCTTCTCTGCATATTTCTAGGATTTTTTGCACTTATGGAGATTTTGCTACAAACTTTGCTTGCTATATTTTATAATGGAAGCTTGCCCTACTCGTGCTTGAAGAGGAATGGTGAGAAGGGTGTGTCGCATGGGCACCCTCCTTTGAAAAGAATAATTTGCAAAGGGTAGCCTTGCCTTGGGTGGCCATCGTGTAAAGGTAGAGGTTTCTAAAAGAAACCTGCGATGGCAGTGACGCAGGGAGAAGTTGTAGGTGAAGACACCGTGTTTGCTACATACTTCCAGGGCCTGAGTGCAAGAAGCAAAAAATGATCCTCTACCCCGCACAAACCCAACAAGCCTGCCCAAGATGGATTATGTACATGTCGCCATCACCTTCTTGTCCCACGCAAGGGGGCTTCCCCCCATGGTCTCTCCTCCCCAAAGAGTGTTGGAAATTTTGGAGGATAACAGTAACTTTCCTGAAGCAAAGGAATACGTCACACAGGTTATGATCTTCGAAACTTTGATGACCGATTTCTTAAATTAGGAGTACACGTCAATTGCTTGCCACTCAGGTAGAGACACTTACTGTTGGGGTATAAAGCCCAATGTGGTCGCCCAGGTAAGTGGGCGGGCCGCCAGGTATGTACACATATTCTTTTGTAAAAACCTAATAAGAACTCACTATGCTCTACACATTACAGTAGAGCGAGTTCACCATATCGTCGTGCTCTTCTTCTCGCACTCTCTCTCGCGTCGCACTTCCGCTCGTACTCCTTCAACTGGTATCAGAGCTCAGATCGAGGCTCGGGGCAGCACTGCAGGAGGCTAGAGTCACCAACTCAGATTGGAGTGAAATTCGACACGCGAAGACACGGCCCCAAATCTCGTGGGAAAAGCCCAAAGGACTTGGTGTTGTCAGAATTTCATTCTGAGGTCATCTCAGCCACCGTTCGGCTTCGACAAAGGTCTGCGCAGGCCATTTTCGACTACGTGGTCTCGACGGGTGCAGATCCGACTCTGCAAATTTGGGTTTTTTCAGCCTACGACTGCAGGTGCTGAGGATATCGACACTCCCAGAGTGTTGATTTGTGGCTGTCTACACATCGAAGGACGGCTCACAGTTCTTGGAGGCGTGTCACATACGACACGGGCGCATCTACACACAGACTGTAGGCGACATCCACTAGTTCATCAGGTAGCTTGTGTTTGCTGCTTGATATTCCAGATTTCATCCTGACATTGCAGGTACTTCCACATGGGATGTATTGTCAGAGATGATGTATGTCTGTTGAGGGTTTGCTGGCTGTGAGTCATGCAGCAAACAACCGCCGCAACGGTTACACCATACAGTGTGAAATTTGTGGATGTATGACTTTGTGGGAAGTCTATGTACTGTCAGATTTACTACAGCCTTTGTTGAGGGTCGAGTGAGGTTTTATTGAGCTGGGGGATTCTCGAATGTTGAGATCCTGTCGGTGATACAGGTCTTGGAGCGATCCCTCAAGCACCCTTAGATAGGCAGCTAGGATGTATTAACTGTGAGTTAGACAGTTGGGATTGCATCTTTGCTTTACTGCCGTTGAGGCATTGTCACAGTCTATGCTTACAGGACAGTGACAGGACAGTGACAGACAGTACAGGTGCAGGACAGGTTTACCCGCAGCTTACAATGTCAGAGAGACAGTGTTTTTTGAGCTGCTTTTTGGTCTGTTTTTTGAGTACACCAGAGCCATTTTACAAAGGAGACTCTGCCGAAATTTATGCAGAATCTGAAGCTTTCTTGGTTCATTTGACAGGTTTATATTGGTTCAGAGGTCAGTTTACAGGGGAAACTCAACCGAATTTTTCCCAGAAAAGTAAACTACTGTGAAGCGTAGCTATGGCTGGATCACAGGACACTGCTCTTTACAATATCAAGAATCTGGATGGAGCCAATTTCCCATTGTGGAAGAAGCAGATTTGGCACGTGTTGGTACAAAAGAAGCAGATAAAACCTATAAAGCTCAAGGGGATAAAACCAGAAGATATGGACGAAGATGAATGGAGCGAAACGGATGAATTGGCACTTTCTACCATTATGCTGACTTTGGCAGAAAGTGTGTACTTCAATGTAGTAGACGAGATGTCGGCAGAATATGTGGAAGATATCCAAGGGTTCTATGACAGTAGCACATGGAGTAAAGTCTGGAGGACTTTACATGATTTATGTATCAAATGTCTCTAAAAATGTAATCAATATAATCGAGCAGCCGAACGTTTCTTTGTGGCATAGCCGGTTAGGACATATGTCCAAGAAGGGAATGGAAATCTTGTCCCGTTCTGGTTATTTGCCTGGCTTTTCATTTAATGATTTTGAATTCTGTGAACATTGTCTGTATGGTAAGCAAACACAGCAGCCACATAAGCATAGAAGCAGTAGAAGAGATACACAGTTGGCACTTGTTCATAGTGATTTGTGTGGACCTATGCCTAACCTATCTCTAGGGTGAGCTTCTTACTTTATGAAATTTATAGATGACTACTCGAGGAAAGTATGGGTTTACTTTCTCCAGCACAAGGATGAAGCGTTTAGTGTTTTCAAAATTTTTGTGACACTTGTGGAGAATCAGAGTGGCAAGAAGCTTAAATGCTTACGCATTGACAATGGTGGAGAGTATGTTTCAAAGGCCTTTCAGGACTTTTGTGAGTCAAAAGGTATAAAACGTGAACTTACTGCTCCTTACAATCCTCCTCAAAATGGTGTTGCTGAGAGGATGAATAGGACCATACAAGAGAAGGTCAGAAGTATGTTGTCTAATGCACAACTGCCAAATGGGTTTTGGGCTGAAGCTGTATCAACAGCTATTCATCTTGTAAATAGATCTCCTAGGAAGGTTTTGCAGAAGGATTCAGTGCCAGAGATGGTATGGTCAGGCAAAATGCCCTCATACAAACATCTCAGAGTCCTTGGCTGTGAGGCATATACTCACATTCCAAAGGAATTTAGGAACAAACTTGAGCCAAAGAGTAGAAAGTGCATCTTTCTAGGCTATGGTAATTCTGGTGAGATGGGGTACAGACTTTGGGATCCTGAATCCAGAAAGGTTGTCCGCAGCAATGATGTTCACTTTAATGAATCCAAATATCATTCTAAACCAGAGAGGGTTGAGGAGATTAGAAGAGTTGTCTTCCAAGAAGATGGACCTGGACGTGCAAGATAAAATGTCAGGGCTCAAGAGGAGCAAGGACAGGATAGAGTGGAACCACAGGTTGTGGCTGAGCTTGAGCCACCTATTGTGCGTAGATCAAGACGTGTCACGCGACCTCCTGATAGGTTTGTTCCATCTATGAACTATGTCATGTTGACTGATTGCAATGAGCCTTCATGTTACAAGGAAGCAGTGCAAATGAAGGACTCCGGGAATTGGCAATTGGCCATGCAGTCAGAGATGACAGCTCTGCATAAAAACCAGACATGGAAGCTAGTTAAATTACCATGGGGCAAAAAGACTCTACCTTGTAAATGGGTTTACAGGTATAAGATCACCGCTCATGATAGTCAGCCAAAGTACAAAGCAAGGCTTGTTGCCAAGGGCTTTAAGCAAGAACAAGGCATTGACTTTGATGAAGTCTTCTCTCCGGTGGTCAAGATGACTACATTGAGATGCTTTCTTGCATTGGTTGCCATATTAGATTTGGTGTTGCACCAAATGGATGTCAAGACAGCATTCTTGCATGGTGATTTAGATGTGGAAATTTACATGCAGCAGCCAGAAGGGTTTGTTGAGAAAGGCAAGGAAGATTTGGTATGCCAGTTGTTAAAGAGTCTTTATGGCTTAAAACAATCACCGAGGGCATGGTACCATAAATTCCACAAGTTTATGCTTTCTCAAGGCTACAAACGTAGTGAGCTCGATCACTGTCTATATACAAAGAAGGCTAAGGATGGCAGTTGGCCGATCCTTATTTTGTATGTGGATGACATGTTGATTGCTGGCAAGCACTTGGAAGAAATTTCAGCTTTGAAGTCAAAGATGGCAAAATCGTTTGACATGAAAGACATGGGTGAGGCAAGTCATATACTTGGTATGCGCATTGAGAGAGACAGATCAAAGAAGTTGATTTGGTTATCTCAAACAGAGTATATTGACAAGGTTTTGCAACGTTTCAATATGGAGAAGGGAAAGGCACTGAGTGTTCCATTGCCACCATATGTGAAACTTAGAAAACAAGATTGTCCTGTGTCTGAGGAAGAACATGCTGAAATGGATAAGATTCCATATGCGTCTGCAGTCGGTAGTTTGATGTATGCAATGATTGCTACTCGCCCAGACATTGCATTTGCAGTGGGAGTAGTAAGTCGATACATGTCAAACCCAGGCAAGAAACATTGGGAGGCAGTGAAAGGAATATTGAGATACCTGAAAGCTACAAAGAGTATGCGTATATGCTATGGGAGTCAGGAGCTAAGTGTAAAGGGTTTTACAAACTCAGATTATGCAGGTGACTTAGACAACCGAAGGTCTACGTCAGGGTATGTCTTTACATTGGCTGGTGGAGCAGTATCATGGCGTTCTAGATTACAAGATTGTGTTACTCGGTCTACTACAGAGGCTGAATATGTTGCAGCATCAGAGGCATGCAAAGAATCAATTTGGCTTAATCGACTAGTAACAGATTTGGGAATCAAAGAAGAGATGCCTGTGTTATATTGTGATAGTCAAAGTGCTATACAATTGGCTCGCAATCCAGTTTATCACTCAAAGACAAAGCATGTGGATGTGAAGTATCATTTCATTAGGGAAATGCTCGAGGATAAGCAACTTTAGCTTGATAAAGTTCACACCACAGAAAATCCTGCTGATCTACTTACAAAAGGACTTCCCTCAGAGAGCTTTGCGCATTTTCGCAAGCAGTTAGGTGTAGGGTAGTACATCACTTCTCTACATCTCTTGTATATTAGCTTGTATAGTAGCTTCTCTCACACTTAAAGTACCACATTGGACTTTAAGTGGGAGGTTGTTGGGGTATAAAGCCCAATGTGGTCGCCCAGGTAAGTGGGCGGGCTGCCAAGTATGTACACATATTCTTTTGTAAAAACCTAATAAGAACTCACTATGCTCTACACCTTACAGTAGAGCGAGTTCACCATATCGTCGTGCTCTTCTTCTCGCACTCTCTCTCGCGTCGCACTTCCATTCGTACTCCTTCACTTACTATGTTGGTCACCTCTTTCATCTTGAAGGAGGAAGTAGCTACCCAAGGGGAATCATTCTCGATCAACGTGGAAAAAAAGAGTCTGTCAACTATAAATTTTCAAAGAGCAAAGGTGCAAATGTTATGTGTTAATTATTTGGGACCACATCAGAATAAGCATTGTCCCCATGCCCTAGATCGACAAGGATTTAATGGATTTTGTTAATGAATTGCCACCATGATTTGCAATTTGTACATTAGGTATCTAATTTTTTAGGTATTTGTATATGATGCAATAGACGGATAGATACATGACATGTAGTTAAGAATTTGCAAATGTTGCTTTTCTTTTTGCTTCTTGAAGGTTTGTTTTCCACATCCATCTGGTGAATATTTTTGTGTCGCTTGGATTTCCTTTATCAAGCATTTCTCTTGTGACATTATGACATGGTGTGCCTTATCAGTCTACATTGTCTTTTGAGGACACAACCCATTGAACGACATACATTTTTCCTAAAAATTTCATGGTAGGTGTATGTTTGCAGAAGCATCAGATGGCTATGAGCACATTAACTTAATGAAGTTTTTAACATAATATTATATGCAGCAAGGCTTCAATTTTGGGCATGTTGCATAGAAGCTTCCAACATTTGGAATATGCTATCATCATACGAACTTGGGGAAACTTTGTAATATGTATGAATGATATTTTTGATAGCTTTGAGTTTGTTAGCATCCATGGCTATGAGACAGATTCAAAAAAAGACAATAAAACTGGAAGAGATTCACTTTCCAACAAGCATTTGCTAGGCTTTTGCAACACCTTGCCACAATTTGGCAACAAGGTTAGCAAATTTCAAGTTCTTCTTATTTTTTTGTTTTTTATTTATAAATTGGACAAGATCTTCTGCTTTGCAAAGCAAAGTGCTTTGTAGGCCATATGAGCAGCGAGGCTTCTACCCCATATTGAGGTACTACTCATTGACTTGGGATCAAGAGCAATGGAAAACATGTTTGGGGCATTGGCAAAGAGGATATATCTTGATGGTTTTGTTACTGCTCTCTGCTTGACCATTGCACCTAGGATAATAAGGAGTTGATTTCCTCTGCTTAATTAAGAGCATTTCCATCAAAATTTCCATAGTATCATTAATAAAATGTGTCCCTTGATCAGACACAATCTCAATGGGGCATCCATAGCGGTAGATAATGTTTTCAAAAACTTGATGAAACTTGGCTAGTGACCTTAACTTGAGGTGCTTAACAGATCTATCTCATAGTTGGGACAAAAGTTTGCAAAAATATAGATGGAGTAAATAATCGCGATTATGTACATCTGCTTCAAAACTTGAGAAATTTGCACATTTGAGTATACCACAAGGTCAAGCATATCAAGTATACCTCACAAATCAATTTTGGTGAAATTTGGATCACAAAAGAGAGACTTAAGCCAGATTCTTGAAATCAGAGTCTGCGGACACAAAGCAGTTGATAAACTTGATCAAATTTTGTCCAAACTTATTGAAACTTGTCCAGGGACTTTAACAAGTTGTATACTTGCCAAACCAATCCAAAAAGTGTAAAAAGTTAGCAAAAATAAATAATTGTAATTATTTACTACTGCTATCCAGAGACATCAATTTGACTTTTGAACTTATACAGTGTTAGACCAACATAATATAAAGCCACCGGGCAATTTTGGGTTCAATCGGATCAAAATTGGTACATCTTCACTCAGTTTCCAGGTTGCAGATTAAACCTTTGATTTTTTGCTAAAGTCGAATCTGAAAGTCAATTTTTGACTCTCATAGCTCGATTCGAAGTGGTACACATAGACCAATCACGAGAGTTGGCAAAAACTCTACTGTCTTTATAGAAGAATAGCTAACTTGATCAAATTGGTACACCATGGAGCACAGGTTTACTTGGACCCTAACGAGGAGTATGCAATTCGCATTGATGACCATGATATTGAGTTTGAAGAAGAGATTAAGGCAACCAAACAAGGAAAGATGTCATGGACAGAATTGGAACTCAGTATGTACAAGTCGAAAACCCTGATGTGATAGACAAATGGGGGTTAGAATTAAACACCATAATCCCAGATATGTCAGCAAAAGAAGGACCACCAACTTTAGACTTCGAGGGATACGATCAGGTAGATTTGAAGCCTTTGAAATGGCTTAGTACGGATAATCCTAGGATCGGATTCTATTGTTGGGAAGATAGAAACATAAAAGATCTTTTGTGGACTTCGCATGCCAAACCAAGACAACTAACGACCATGAAGATCAAGATCAAAGATAAGGGATCAGTCGACCTACCAACCTACTTGTTTAGGGATTGTTATAACAACAACTTTGTTATGATGATGATGGGGGCTTTTCACAAGCCAAGCTCCCATACCCCTCTTCTCTCGTCCCCACCCCATGAAAACCCCCTCTTAGGGAGGGAGTGATAAAAAGGCATTGGAAAAAGTAAGAAAAAAATAAAGTATGATTATGTAAATATATAAGAAAGGTAAAATAGGCCATCTCATGCCTGCGGGGTAGTCCATCCCCACCTTGCCTCCTTTTTCTTCACTGTTGCCCCGCCGTGTGTCCCTTTTCCTCTCCTCCACTCAAAAGGTCAACCCCCTCTCTCTTCCCCTTGTCCTTTCTCCTTTCTCTCTCCCCTCAAGCTACCCCACCTCTCGCCAACAATGCATTATAACTCACCAATAATGCACCCTAACTCACATGCAACTTACCCTATCTTCCAAAATAGTATACCCCATCCCCTCTTTCTCTCTCCTATCATATCCCATGACCCAAATACCCCCCTCTCTCTCTAAAGGGCGCCATGTCTCTTGTCTTGTAGCTAAATAACCTCCCCCACACTCACACACACTCAGTTTCACTGAAAAAGGTGCCCATAGACCCATCCCCACCCGGTGGTTACCTGATTTTTCTTGTGTTCACACACATCTGCACACAAATTCACCTCTGAACACACTCCCCTCTCTCCCCTCTTGTAATTACTTTATTCTCCATGTCACCTCTCACTATTTTTCATCAACCCATCTCTCTCTCTTAGTCTCTCTCTCATGAGACTGCTGTTCTGGCACATATACACACAGGCAGACAAGTGGGGCCCACAGTCACATGGCCTATGTAGATAATGATTTCTTCATTTCTAAATTTTAGAATTTCTCCCCCCTCCTCCCCTATATAAAGAGGGGTCACCATCACACTAAATACACAGACAACATCACCAAAGAACACACTATGCACTGTGTGTGCCTAGTGCACACACACACACACCCACACCATCACCATCACCGCAATCACCATGCTTGTCTTGAGCATGACCTCTACACCCTTGGCTATGGAAGATGAAGGGAAACTAAATGAAGGATGATGGCCATAATCCTCGTGCGAGTCTTCGCCATCAACTCCCACCTATCCGCCATGTGCTCTACCACTCTCTCCCTTCTCATTCCCCTACCCTATGCTCCCCATTTCATTGCCTAATTCTCTAAATAAAGCTTGAGGTTTTGTGAGTATGTTTTCTTGCAATGTTTTGTCCATGTGAGGTGTGCGGAATCGCCACCTAGTCTTGTGTTTTGGAGTGAGCTTGTGTATGTGTGAAGGGTGTGCGGATTCGCCATCCTTTTGTGATGCCTAAGTACTAAGCCGCGATACCCCCTCCCTCACTCTCTCTCTCTCTCTCTCACTTGATCTCATTCCCTTTCCTTTTCATCATTACTCCCAAGCATCCATCTCTCTTGGATGAAAACTTTGTTATGGTGGTGTGTTGTTTGCGTCCTAGCCGCTGAAGCTAGGTGGTGCCCCCTGTTTGCTTTACCATGACAGGCTCGAGGCCCGCCATTCGGTCCCCGGTGTTTTAGAGGGCGTCGGGATTCGGGGTTTGCTTTGCTCCCGTCATTTGGTGCCCCCACGGAGGATCTTTTCATGAAACCCTTCAGTTTACAAGACTGAAACCCTTAAACTATTGTGAATGGATGAATGGCTAGCAGGATTTGCTAATTGGACTACAGAAGAAGAAGAGCTTCAAGCACAACTAGACGAACTCCGCATCTCCATCGAAGCTCGAGTGCCAGGCGTAACGGTAATCGATTTGCAGTGGGAGAGTCAACCAACACGCCAAACCGAGTGGATATACATAGGCCAAGTGCCAAGAAGAAGAAGGAGAAGGTCGAAACCATGTCCGCAACGTACAACCAACCCACAACAGCAAAATGGAAGGAGCTCTACACAATAGAGAATCAACACTATTCTACTTTGAGAATCGGGTAACTCAAGTCACCGAGGTAATTATCACAGTCAGTTTTCAAGTCGCACCTGATGCTGCAGCACAGATAACGGAATCATTGGCTCACACTCTCACTAGAGAAACTAGGGATCTACTGAGTTTGTTTCAGGAAAGAACACCACCCTCTCCCACAAGCTTGGACAGTGACTAAGCACCTCTAAGCTTCACATGAATCAGTACAACCTACCTCAAGACAGATCACACATACCAACACGTGTACGCTCAATCAAGGTAATACTGGATTTGAAGGCTCACTACCAGCACGTCATTGACAACATGCCGGGTGTGGAGCGGTTTTTGGAGGTTCTGGCATCAGATCAACCATTTGTTTTACCTTTGGTACAAGGCAATGTACCGTTTGAAGTTTTAATCTATGTCCTAGTATAAGAGGGTATACACGCCTCCTTGTAAAGAAGAAAAAACTTTTGCAAGTTAAGCAGTGTGTCTTTCTAGCTCTCTCTCAGTAATCATGGCAAGTGTAGCATTTCCAACATTTAAAGGAAAGAAGGGGGAGGATTTGGTAACAGACTTCCTAGATGACTTTGAAGTAGCATGTGTAGTGAGCAACAAAGATACGGATGAATCCCGGGTTAGAATCTTTAAGCATCTCATGAAGCTAGAAGCTAGATCATGGTACAATGCACTTCCACAAGCAACCAAGGATGACTGGGAACCCTTAAAAACCGCTTTTAAGAGGCACTTTGGGGGAGGTACCACTTCAGAAAAGTTGTGGGACAAGTTGAGAGACTTGAAGCAGGAGGGTCTTTTAGAATATGCCACCTATGAGTCCAAATTTGTGGATTTGTGGGAACGGTGGGTTGAGTCACTGGCTAGGGGGGAAGCTGCACCCGATTTACTAAAAAAAGATCGGTTCACGCATGGCTTATGGCCACTTCTCAAGGAGAAGGTGAAAGGTAGATTCCCGGCTACGTACGAGTTAGCCGTTGAGATTGCTCGCCTTAAAGACAAGAAGCTGCGAATGAAAGCCAAAGAAACCGAGTCAACAGGATCAGGAACATTGCGTCGACCAGCAACTACGACAACCACCATTCCACCACCACCACCAGCTCTTGGGGTAAGAGATGACCAACAAGATATGTTGGCCCATATTACTGACCAACTGCAAAATTTGTCTGTCCACTTAATACAACAAGGGAGGAGTCAAGAAAGAAATCAAGACCCTGGAAGAGCACGACGACAAAACAGGGAGTATCATTGCTACAACTGCGGAGAAGACGGTCACGGTATGTACTACTGTCCCAAACCACAACAAAACTATAATAGAGGAGGTAGGAGGAACCAATTGTCACCCCCTAGAGAAAGAACACCCCCGCCCCGAGCACCACCCCCACCAACACAAATTCTACGTCCACCCCAGACACCACTACAAGCATCCATCCCACCTCTTCCACTAGCCCCACCACCTGATCGCCCTGTAAACATCATAAGGCTAGAAGAGAAAGGAAAATCCGTAGTAGTGGATCCACCCAGAGCAAAGGAGGGGGACAAGGGTAAGGAGAAGGTAACTTTTTTAGAACCACTTGAGGCCATGACTGTGAAAAGAGCTAGGAGGGAGAAGGATACACAATCAGATGATGAGAGAAGCATGAGAGGAGAAACTAGCAAGAGGCCATCCAGGCCACGACGGAAATTGGGCATCACCGACTTCCAACTAGGGGAAAGTTCAAAGCCCTATGATCTAACATTGGATGTGGCAGAGCAAGGACCGAAGATTACATGGCCACAGCTGCTACATCTTGTACCTAAAGTAAGGCAACAATGGTCTAAAATGGTAAGTACAAGACGCTCCAAAACAAAGGTAGCCGGAGAAATTTCGGGATGCAACATGGATGACATCCTTCCAATTGTCGACGTAAACATAAAAGGAAAGAGGGTTGGAAACACCTACATTGATGGAGGTGCACAAATCTGTGTAATGAGCGAAGCTATGATGCTTCGATTAGGGCTCGAGGTTGACAGGCCTTCTCCATGCAAGGCAAAGATGGCAAACAACGCAAAAGTAAAGTGTGTGGGTGTGGTAAGTGCTGTGAAAATCAAAGCTTTCAACACTGAGGTAGAGGTAGATGTTTTTGTAATGCCTACTAAGGGGGAGGGCTATCCACTAATTTTGGGAAGGCCATGGTTGATGGCCATGAAGGCAAAACAAGACTGGGTACTGGCCTTCTACGCATGACCGGTAAGAAAGGGGAGCCAATCTACTACGACATGAGGATTGGCAAGCAGAAGCAAATGAATCTGGAAACATCGGCAGATGAAACCACTAGCGAATCTTCCAGTTCTGAGGAGGAGACCACATCCACCGACGAAAGTGACAGTTCCATTGATGTGATGGGTATCATTATGAAGGATCCACAAAGGGTAAGCACAACTGGTGATCCATCACCAAAAGGGCAACCCAATGAAGAGGAGAGAAAATCACCTGGCCTAGGAGGAAGTAGGTTGAAGGGTATGTTGTCTACGAAATTAACACTTGAGGAGAAAGATAGTTTTTTTCAAATGTTGATGGGATTTCCTAACCTGTTCATTGACAACTATGAAAGAATCACAGGCATTATAGTGGTGGAACATCACATTAAGCTGAAGGAAGGGGTAAAACCAGTTGTGCAAAAGCTACGACGATTGGGGGTCATACAAGAAAAGGCACTCTTGGCCGAGGTAAGGAAACTGCTGGAGGCGGGATTCATCTATCCTGTAGAAAACTCAGAATGGGTGTCACCCGTAGTGGTGACGCCTAAAAAGAATGGTAAGTGGAGGGTCTGTGTTGACTACAAACCACTAAATGCAGCTACAAAGAGAGACCACTTTCCTCTCCCTTTCTTGGATGAAATTCTGAATGAAGTAGCGGGTTTTGAATGCTATAACGTCTGTGATGGTTATTCTGGATACTTTCAAATACGCATAGCCTTGGAAGATCAGCTAAAAAGCACTTTTATCACGCCATGGGGTTGTTTTGCATACAGGGTTATGCCATTTGGTCTCACAAATGCACCTGCCACATTCCAAAGATATGTCACATATGTTTTTCAACCGTTCTTTGGAACATCCATAAGAGTGTTCATTGATGATTTTTGTATATATAGCTCCCGTATTTCACATTTAGAAAAGGTAACTGAAGGTTTGGCTAGGTTGCAGAGCCTAGGTGGGCAATTAAATGTGGATAAATGCCACATTGGGGAGAGTAAAGTCATTCTACTAGGCCATGAAATTTCAGCAAAAGGTATCAATGCCGACCCAAGTAAGGTGTCCGCACTCATAGCCCTACCTTCACCAACGACCGCACGTCAACTGGTCTCTTTTCTACAGAAGGTGAGGTACTTAAGTAGATTCATACATCTACTATCACAACTTGTTCTACCACTGCAACAACTCACTCAAAGATCAACTTTCACTTGGGACGAGGAAAGCGAACATCACTACAACAAGGTAAAGGAGGTCTTAGCCACTCTGCCAACTATCTCACCACTTACGTGCGATGAAAAATTCTATGTCACCTCAAGTGTTGGTAATGACTCATTGGGGGCTGTGCTACTCCAAAAGGATACGACGACATCTTTCATGAGGCCAATCTACTTCTCTAGTCGAATGATGACAGCAGGAGAGAAAGGTTTCACCCATGTGGAACACTTAGTCCTAGCTCTTAGATTTGCAACTACAAAGTTTATGTCATATTTGCTGCCTAAGCAATTTGTAATTCTAACCACGGATGAAATATTTCCCTATGTTGTACAACACATGGATGTGTCTGCTAGAATTACTAAATGGCTAGTTCGTCTGCAAGAGTTTGACTACACGGTACAGGTAGAAAGCACGACAAGGGCAAGTTTGGGGGGACTCATGACCTACCAAGTCTTTGAAGGGAAGGAGAAGCAATCTAAGGAAGGAGAAGTCCGATTACCTCCAGTACCACTGATGGTAGAAGGAGCATACTCTCTCTACTTTTATGGAGCCTACAAGTGAGCGTCCGACAAAGCAGCTGCAGGCGTAGTGGTCTTTGATGACAAAGGGACAAAGGTATTTTCGTTGGGCCAATTGTTAGATTCACATTCTAACAATGAAGCTGAGTATGCAGCACTAACCAAGGGTCTACAATGGTGCGTCTCACAAGGTGTACAACGCCTTAATGTATTTGGGGATGCTCTACTTCTGGTAAGGCAAGTAAATGGAGCATGGACATGCAAGAATCCTAGTTTAAGGACTCACTTAAGTGGTGTGAAAACCTTGTTGGGTAAGTTTGAAGAAGTTCAAATACACCATATCCCAAGGGCTCAAAACCAAGAAGCAAATGCCCTAGCAAGTGAAAGACTACAGGAAGTGGTGGTTGGAGCAATAAAACTAAAGCTCCCTCTATTTCAAGGCAGTGATGCAAGGCTTGCCTGACATCAAGCATTTTTTGGAAACAGGGGAATGCCCATCAAATTTAACAAAGGGACAGAAGCAATGGCTGACGCGGAAGGCCACAAGGTATCAACTCATCAATGATGGTTTGTACTGTAAGGGTAAGGACCAAATACTCAGGAGGGTCCCTCTCTCTCACGAAATCATTGGAGTAATTGCTAGCTGTCACGACGGGGATTGTGGTGGTCACTTTGCCCTAGACATAACAAGTAGAAAAATCTTGCAGGCAGGCTTCATATGGCCTAGCCTCAACTGTGATGTACACCATTGGTGCAAAACGTGTAAGTTGTGTCAAAAGGCCGGCACTAGGTCACTTATGCCTGAACCACAGACACCTATTCTCTCATATGGCCCATTTGAAAAATGGGGTATCGATGCCATTGGGCCATTACCTAGGGCCAACTCAGGAAAATTCTACATTATCATGGGGGTCGACTACATGACTAGATGGGCAGAGGCTACAGCCACAACTAGAATCACAGCGGTAGAGGTAGCTAAATTTATCTACGAGCACATATGCTGTAGGTTTGGCACACCTTTAGAGATCATCTGTGATAGAGGGCCAGGTTTCAGAGCAGACTTGGTAGGAGAATTAATGCAGAAACTGGGCATTACAAGGAGGCACTCTTCACCATATTACCCTCAATGTAATGGCCTAGTTGAAAAGGTAAATGGAATGGTTTCTAAAATTATTACCAAGCAGGTAAACAATCATCCCGGAGACTGGGATAAGTATCTACTACCAGCTTTATGGGCCTAGAGAACTTCATTTCGTACATCCTTGGGATTCACACCGTATCATCTAGTATTTGGTAAGGAAGCAATCTTGCCCATTGAAGTGCAACTACAAAGTCTCAGAGTAATGGCAAGCCAACTTCAACAACCCAACATGCATTTGAGAGATCACATCATCAACTTGGAAAGACTGCAGTTGGACAGAGAAGAAGCAATAAATTATTATGCAGCACAAGCAGAGCATAGACGACTTAGCTTTAACGAGCATCTCCGGAAAAAAGAATTGAAGAAAGGAATGTTGGTGCTCCGCTACGACAATTGCTTCGACACGCGCAAGGATAAAAAACTCCTGCTCCGATGGGAAGTCCCTTTCATCATCAGGAAAAAGTATGCCAATGGAAGCTACCAGCTTATGGACGCTGATGGAAAACTGCATAAAACCAGGGTAAATGGTTGGCGACTTAAACCTTATTTTCTTCGATTTGACCAGGCTCCACCAATTGACATTCCAGATGAGGACACACCATCAGCCGCCACCTCCGACGATAATGATCAAACAGATGAGCTAGAGGCATGAATGACTCTAGCCAAAAGGGGTATGATGATGATTGGGGCTTTTCACAAGCCAAGCTCCCATACCCCTCTTCTCTCGTCCCCAGCCCATGAAAACCCCCTCTTAGGGAGGGAGTGATAAAAAGGCATTGGAAAAAGTAAGAAAAAAATAAAGTATGATTATGTAAATATATAAGAAAGGTAAAATAGGCCACCTCATGCCTGCGGGGTAGTCCATCCCCACCTTGCCTCCTTTTTCTTCACTGTTGCCCCGCCGTGTGTCCCTTTTCCTCTCCTCCACTCAAAAGGTCAACCCCCTCTCTCTTCCCCTTGTCCTTTCTCCTTTCTCTCTCCCCTCAAGCTACCCCACCTCTCACCAATAATGCATTATAACTCACCAATAATGCACCCTAACTCACATGCAACTTACCCTATCTTCCAAAATAGTATACCCCACCCCCTCTTTCTCTCCCCTATCATATCCCATGACCCAAATACCCCCCTCTCTCTCTAAAGGGCGCCATGTCTCTTGTCTTGTAGCTAAATAACCTCCCCCACACTCACACACACTCAGTTTCACTGAAAAAGGTGCCCACAGACCCATCCCCACCCGGTGGTTACCTGATTTTTTTTGTGTTCACACACATCTGCACACAAATTCACCTCTGAACACACTCCCCTCTCTCCCCTCTTGTAATTACTTTATTCTCCATGTCACCTCTCACTTTTTTTCATCAACCCATCTCTCTCTCTTAGTCTCTCTCTCATGAGACTGCTGTTCTGGCACATATACACACAGGCAGACAAGTGGGGCCCACAGTCACATGGCCTATGTAGATGATGATTTTTTCATTTCTAAATTCTAGAATTTCTCCCCCCCTCCTCCCCTATATAAAGAGAGGTCACCATCACACTAAATACACAGACAACATCACCAAAGAACGCACTATGCACTGTGTGTGCCTAGTGCACACACACACACACCCACACCATCACCATCACCGCAATCACCATGCTTGTCTTGAGCATGACCTCTACACCCTTGGCTATGGAAGATGAAGGGCAACTAAATGAAGGATGATGGCCATAATCCTCGTGCGAGTCTTCGCCATCAACTCTCACCTATCCGCCATGTGCTCTACCACTCTCTCCCTTCTCATTCCCCTACCCTATGCTCCCCATTTCATCGCCTAATTCTCTAAATAAAGCTTGAGGTTTTGTGAGTATGTTTTCTTGCAATGTTTTGCCCATGTGAGGTGTGCGGAATCGCCACCTAGTCTTGTGGTTTGGAGTGAGCTTGTGTATGTGTGAAGGGTGTGCGGATTCGCCATCCTTTTGTGATGCCTAAGTACTAAGCCGCTATACCCCCTCCCTCACTCTCTCTCTCTCTCTCTCTCTCACTTGATCTCATTCCGTTTCCTTTTCATCATTATTCCCAAGCATCCATCTCTCTTGGATGAAAACTTTGTTATGGTGGTGTGTTGTTTGCGTCCTAGCCGCTGAAGCTAGGTGGTGCCCCTTGTTTGCTTTACCATGACAGGCTCGAGGCGCGCCATTCGGTCCCCGATGTTTTAGAGGCCGTCGGGGTTCGGGGTTCGCTTTGCTCCCGTCAATGACTCCTGAGGAGGTAGAACAAATCAAATACTAAGGGTACTCCATAAGGGATTGGATATTGAGACAAGGACTAGAAGCAATTCCAAGAGATGAACACCGTGAGAGATCATCTAAGAGTAATGTGAAGAAACCAGATAGAATCTAGGGCTACATGAGTCACTATTTCCAACAGACTGGTTTGAAGGACTCGAAACAGTACCAACTGCCAGGAGACCGGGATTTGAACCAAACAGACGCATCAGACCAGCTGATTTTCAGAAATGGGTCAAAAAATACAGTGGATCAGGGGATCCATACGACCACTTAATAGCAAGCTTTAAGTAAGTGCTAAGAGCAGTACGTATATTCGATTTCCATACTCAATTCGAGGAGTTTGGAATGACATTAGAAGGAAAAGCATTGACATGGTTCCAAAACATTCCACCAAGGTCAATCATGGACTTGAACACATTAGCTCAAGGATTTGTAGCTTCTTGTTCCAAAACGGGGATCAAACATAATACGGTAGGTCAAATCTACAACTTTAAACAGAAACATGGTGATTATGTTAGGGATTGTGCAACTCAAATGAAATAATACATTGCCAAATGTCCAGGGCTAGAGATACCTGTAGAAGAATGACTCGTATCTTTGTTTCTAGAGGGACTGCTAAACAAAGAACTTCATGCTATACTTTATAGTAAAAAGCATACAACACTAGAAGAGTGTGTGTTAGATGCTATTGACTTAGGAGACAATTGTGATATTTTCAATGAAGAAGATGTCCCTAAGGATAACCAAAGCGATAAAACAACATCCACTAAACTAGAAAAAGTGGGAACGACTGCTGCAGCACCACTTTCAGCCATAGAAGATATGCTCAAAAGGATGAACGACATCATGAACAACATGCAAACAGCATCGATGAGGGGACCAGGACAAGGGATACCTCAACAGGGACAACCAATTAGGCCACAAAAATGGTGTGCAATTGAGGGTAAATGGACCAACTATGAGACCCACGAGTGCTACTTCATACCAAAGTATGATGGGAATGTTCAGTATGTGCCCATGAGAGCACAAGGACAACCCATGTACAGATATCAGCCTAATATGGCCCAAGATCAAAGACCACAAATGGGTATGGAAAGACCTCAACCTGTGTTGGGACAACAACCTCCATACCCAGGACATAATGCAATGCCTGTAAAGTACATGCACTCTGAAGGAGTCATAGATGAACACGCATTAGTGTATGTTACACCCTATGTGGAGCCTAGTCCATCTACAGTAATGGTAGAAGGAGATTGGTATAATTCACATCCACCACCAATGGAAGAAACCGTGACTTATGCTCCACCAGAGCTTGCACCAATATATTATGTAGCTAATCAAGGTGTCATACCTCCCATGGTGAGACCCATGATTAAGCCAAGAACAGGAAACTGTCATAACTGTGGTGCAGATGATCACTGGAAAAATGAATGTCCAGAGCTTGACAAAAACCTCAAACCAGTTGAAGCGTTGATAGCCGTTTTCGGCTCTCCGTAATTGCCATAGTAAGCTACCTCACCCTACCAAATTCACCCAAACACTATGGCTATCCCTACCATTTCACTGTACATAGGCGTGTGTGAGTTACGGGACTTTTCCCATATCTCCTTAAAAACCCTCAGCTAGCTGGTCACTGGGCTAGTTGAGCCAAAAAAATAAATAAATTCAAAAAAATAAAATATATTATGGCCCATTTGTGTGTAAATATTGCATTATATATATGGCCTAAATATAGGGATTTTTATAATTATTTTGGTATTTTATTTAAATATTTCTACTTAGGTGTGTGTTTTATTAAACCTATATACACCTTCTTTCATCCTCTTACACCATAAGTATATTTTTTGCCAATATGTACATACTCTAACCTTATATTTTTTCTTTATACAAATCACTCCCACATTTTCACCCTCACCCTCGTGAAAACAAAAAATTGATTTCTACTCATTGGTCACGTTTATTATATTATTTACTTGCATACCTTTTCCTCTTTCACCCAAAATAATTCAAAGAGGGACCATATCATATGATTCCAATATCTTTCCATATCCATAACTCCTCCATATTTTTATTATTATTTTTACTCATTATTCTAACACCATGTGCTCATTGAGCTAAAGTCCATGAATAGTCCATACACTAGTCCCACCATGTATATATTTCTTTATTCACCAATAATCCTCCTCCATGCATGGGTCAAGGGCAACTTGGATGCTTTGTATTATGATATGACAAAGGAGGGGCTCACTCTTGGATGCATTGTACAAATTCAACAAAGGAGGGGGCCACTAAAAGACTTTTGCAGGCATAAAAAAAGGCTTTTTGGTGAGAATTTTGGCACCTATCTCCACTCCGAATTTGGAGCAGTGGTCAAAAGAGAAAATGTAGGCCACGCTCTGAATAATCACCTCAAAGTTTTTCATGATTTTTGGAGCTACCAGCGGTGAGATATGATTTTTTGAGTGGACCCCAGTCTTCCCACTTTTCTCACAAGTAGCCCATAGTCTTCTCTCACCTCTTTCCACACTTCTACACACACACACACACACACACACACACACACATTCCTCTCAATCCCTCACTCAAACCTGCACCTTCAATGGTTTCTCTCACCTTCTTCACCATTAACCTCCCCTCTTACTTCCATAGCTCTCATATGAGCTCTCCATGTACATACACCATCTCTATGCCTCTCTCTATTATCTCCAAAGTACAATTCCATCTTAACCCTTATATATATACATAAATTCAGCATGTGTACCATGCTTAACCTCTGCAAATCAAGAGATCTTATCAATGGAATTACCATTTTCATCGTGATAATCAACCTTGGCGGCGGTGGCGTAAAGAAGAGAAGATGAAGAAGAAGATCGATAGTCATTTTGAGAACCTACACAAGTAAGTCCAAAACTTCTTCAAGGTTCACCATCACAAGGATTTTCTCACTTCATTCAATCATCTTACTTCAACCATCCACCCCATTCTACCTATTGTAAATATATCATTAACTTTCTAATGATTACTAACGACTAACATACTAACACAAAATAGCATTGACCTAACCATAAAAGACACCTCACCTCAAGACATGTGTATAGTAACTCTCTCTCTCTCTCTCTCTCTCTCTCTCTCTCTCTCTCTCTCTCTCTCTCCCCCCTTACTTACTTTCACCTTATCTACCATCAATAATGCTCTCTTTTGAGCCCACACCCATGACTCAGGCAGACAAAGAAGGCCCGCAATGTTTTGATATTCAAATAAATCATAATCCTGATTTATTAGCTTGTAAATTAGGATTTCCAATAATCTTAATGAGGGGTCTCCAACCTATAAATAGGCCCCTCTCCTTCTTGTAAAACAACCTCCAACAACTCACATAGCACCCCAACACTCTATGCGTGAGGAGAGACTTAGGTGTAGCAACCACTTGTGAGCTTCACTCTTGGTGTGAGAGAAGCCTTCAAGCTACACATTGTAAGTGAGAGAGCGTGAGTTCCACAAATCTCAAAACCACTATTGTATATGCTCCTTCATCATCAATAAATTGAGGTTTGGTGCATCAAAGGCGTGATTCGACGTTCAAATCTTCGTCCTTCCATTTGTGCAATACGGTTTGGTGAATTCAAGGTGACTTGTGTATTTTGAGTTTTTATCGGTTGATCTTGATTTTAGAAAGTGTTTTAGTGTGTTTTTCATTGCCATTTTTTTGTCCATTGTAAGAGGGTATTGTGGTGAGAGGTCTCCCACACCCTAAGACAGTGTGTGTGTGTTTTGGCAATGTTTAGCAATCACTAAGCATTGAGTGAGTTTTGTACAAGTTCTATGATAGCATCATAACAAACCATCTCCATTTGCAAGTCACAAATAAGGTATTACGCAAGATCCTTTCCTCTCTCTCTTCCCTTTTCTCTAGCTCTCTCTGGTCCATTTCATGTGTGTCTTGGTGTGAGGTTGCTTGTGTGTGTTGTGTGGTGCATCTTCTTGGTTGTGCCAAAATCTCTCTTGCGTCCTAGTTCGCATACCATAACTAGGTGGTGCCCCTATCTTGTTTGGGTTTGGCTGTGGGTTTGTTGTTGTGTTGTGCTTGTGGTTGCCCCAGCCCCAATTGAGCAGCACGGGAGCCTTGAGGGGTGTTTAGAGGTCGTCCCTCTTGTTGCCCGCCCCGGACCGCCTCAATTTTGGTGCCCCCACTGAGGAGCAATTGTGTGCTTTTTGTTGTTGTATTGCATGAATGCTTGAATTTCAGCATAATCAAGTAGATTATATGAATCATGAAAACATGTATGACCGAGTTTAATTTCAAGGAAACAAAAATTGATCTAGAATATGGTTCGGATTATGCATAACATAAGAAAGGAAAAAAAACATTTTTACATAAGAATCTAGAATTCATGCTGAAAGACCTTTCAAAACTTTGTGTAGTTAGTTGATGATTGTTTGGAACTAATCTTTGTGTGGTTCTAGCATTGAGAGACTATGACACGCTATACCTTTGGTGATATCCCAATCTTCTTTGGAAATCCAGACGAAGATGTTGATGATTTTCTTGCTGATTTTAGAATGGTTTGTCATATCCTTGCCAAAAGGGATGACATTGAAAAAGGGGATTTTCTATTGCTATACCTTAGAGGCAACGCTGAGCAATGGTTTTGGAGTATGTCTTCTCAGATTGAAGATGGATATACCCAAATTTCCAAAGCTTTGAAGGCTAGATTCTCTAAAGTTCCAACAACAGAGAAAGCATGGGCTTCACTAGGGAGACTTCAACAACATGGTGAAGACTACTATGCTTATGAGGATATTTTTTCTCGTCAATGGGAAGGATGTGGATTTAGTTCTACATTTCCAGATTATGTAAAAATGGATCAATTTATTTCGGGTTTGTCTCCTTTCCTAAAGACTAAGGTTACTTGTAGTGGACCCTCTACCTTTGAAGAAGCGGTCACTATTGCCCGAAGGAAGTTTCACAAGTACTTCTACATCAAAAATGGTTTCCATCATGCTAGACGAACCAACCATCATGAAAGTGTTTCTATCAAGGAGTCATCTCCTTTGCCATACTTGTCTCCTTCTACTGCGACAAATGTTGAAGAAGTTACTTACATGTCAACTGAGTATTCAAGTGCTAAAGTGTGTGGCCAAGATTCAAATGTGGAATCTCTTTCTTCTACCTTTATCACAAGCATGCAAAAATCGACACAGAATATCTCAAATGGCATTGATGATTCAATAATGGATACATCCAACCTTTTGGCAGAGGATCAATTTCTGGTCCGAGCAGACGAAGCTTTTGTGCAACATGACTCTGTGGAGAATGAAGACCTTGAAGGTAACCTTGATCTTATGGAATGTTCTGAGAGTGTATCTTGTCTAAAAGAAGAGAGTGAAGAAGAAGATGAAATCATAGGTGGGGAGATCATAGACCACATTGATCATAAACAGATGATTGTGTACATGGAATGCCAACTCCAAAACAAATTAGAAGAGTGCGAGTTGAATCCATGTGAGGATAATCTTCAAGAAGTGTTTGAGGATGTTGAAAAGCATTGGTATGACCCATGTATATTAATCATGGAGGAACCTATCATGCAAGAAGCCAAATGTTTCACAAAATCAAACAGTAATCCATCAACCTTTGAAGTGGTACGATGTGAGGAGTTACAACCTTGCCAAAGGGGGGATTTAGAAGGGGATGAAGAACATGGGAGAGTAGTAAAAGATAAAATCATAAAAGGAAACTATCAAAAGGGTATCATTTTCTCCAATGGTGTTTTAGTGGGTGGCTCTTCATTTATGGGACAATCTCTTAGCAAGGAAATCCAAGCTTTTGAAGCCCCAATCATCTTCATATTGGGTTTCACCTCTTCAAGGTCAACTTCTCCTCTCTTCACATATACCTTTCATCGGGGACACCTTACCTTCTTAAGCGGAATAGGACATGAATACTTGGTGATAAACGGATGTTTCCAAATCTTATTCATTTGGTTCTTTGGTGTATGGAGGTCGCACATTGTGATGCTTTTGGTCTTCATCATAGATGAAAAACTTATTGATTGCTACTTGTGGACATTTCATCAATCAGTACCAAAATCTATTCTCTTCCAATGTGTTGGAGGCAATAGAAACCTTCCTCTGTTATCTACCTATGTGGTAAACTATTTGCAATACCTTCCAATAGCAGCTGGAAGCATGGATCAAGCTTTCCTAAATCATGAAGGTCATAGAATTTTTTACTTGTTGATGAGCCTACCCAGGTTGAATGAATTTAATGGGCTACAGTTCAGGAATTTTCTCATATAAGCTCTTGAAGATCGTAGCAGATACATCAACTTTACACAGGAGGAAGAGCAACCAATCTTCTATATCACATTCATAGTGATAGATGCAATGATGGACAACAGTAAAATCTACAAGTTTCTTCAACCGAAATCAATAAGTGATTCCATACCATACATCTCGCTTTGGGAAAGATATTTCAAGATCTTTGATCCTGGGGGGTGCTTATGGAAACTTTCTCAATGGAGGAGGTTTACTCAGTCACTTCACTACATCGTGCTATTGGCTCTGAGAACCTTTCATATCACACAAGGTTTCTTAATCATACAAAGATGAGAGCAGACAAAGACAGACGTTACACAATCTACATGTTGTATGATCGGATAAATGATACATGAATGTACCATTATCTAAGGGGGGGGCTAATGATAGCCGTTTTTCGGCTCTCCGTAATTGCCATAGTAAGCTACCTCACCCTACCAAATTCATCCAAACACTATGGCTATCCCTACCATTTCATTGTACATAGACATGTGTGAGTTACGGGACTTTTCTCATATCTCCTTAAAAACCCTCAACTAGCTAGTCACTGGGCTAGTTGAGCCAAAAAAATAAATAAATTCAAAAAAATAAAATATATTATGGCCCATTTGTGTGTAAATATTGCATTATATATATGGCCTAAATATAGGGATTTTTATAATTATTTTAGTATTTTATTTAAATATTTCTACTTAGGTGTGTGTTTTATTAAATCTATATACACCTTCTTTCATCCTCTTACACCATAAGTATATTTTTTGCCAATATGTACATACTCTAACCTTAAATTTTTTCTTTATACAAATCACTCCCACATTTTCACCCTCACCCTCGTAAAAACAAAAAATTGATTTCTACTCATTGGTCACGTTTATTATATTATTTACTTGCATACCTTTTCCTCTTTCACCCAAAATAATTCAAAGAGGGACCATATCATATGATTCCAATATATTTCCATATCCATAACTCCTCCATATTTTTATTATTATTTTTACTCATTATTCTAACACCATGTGCTCATTGAGCTAAAGTCCATGAATAGTCCATACACTAGTCCCACCATGTATATATTTCTTTATTCACCAATAATCCTCCTCCATGCATGGGTCAAGGGCAACTTGGATGCTTTGTATTATGATATGACAAAGGAGGGGCTCACTCTTGGATGCATTGTACAAATTCAACAAAGGAGGGGGCCACTAAAAGACTTTTGCAGGCATAAAAAAAGGCTTTTTGGTGAGAATTTTGGCACCTATCTCCACTCCGAATTTGGAGCAGTGGTCAAAAGAGAAAATGTAGGCCACGCTCTGAATAATCACCTCAAAGTTTTTCATGATTTTTGGAGCTACCAGCGGTGAGATATGATTTTTTGAGTGGACCCCAGTCTTCCCACTTTTCTCACAAGTAGCCCATAGTCTTCTCTCACCTCTTTCCACACTTCTACACACACACACACACACACACACACACACACACACACATTCCTCTCAATCCCTCACTCAAACCTGCACCTTCAATGGTTTCTCTCACCTTCTTCACCATTAACCTCCCCTCTTACTTCCATAGCTCTCATATGAGCTCTCCATGTACATACACCATCTCTATGTCTCTCTCTATTATCTCCAAAGTACAATTCCATCTTAACCCTTATATATATACATAAATTCAGCATGTGTACCATGCTTAACCTCTGCAAATCAAGAGATCTTATCAATGGAATTACCATTTTCATCGTGATAATCAACCTTGGCGGCGGTGGCGTAAAGAAGAGAAGACGAAGAAGAAGATCGATAGTCATTTTGAGAACCTACACAAGTAAGTCCAAAACTTCTTCAAGCTTCACCATCACAAGGATTTTCTCACTTCATTCAATCATCTTACTTCAACCATCCACCCCATTCTACCTATTGTAAATATATCATTAACTTTCTAGTGATTACTAACGACTAACATACTAACACAAAATAGCATTGACCTAACCATAAAAGACACCTCACCTCAAGACATGTGTATAGTAACTCTCTCTCTCTCTCTCTCTCTCTCTCTCCTTACTTACTTTCACCTTATCTACCATCAATAATGCTTTCTTTTGAGCCCACACCCATGACTCAAGCAGACAAAGAAGGCCCGCAATGTTTTGATATTCAAAAAAATCATAATCCTGATTTGTTAGCTTGTAAATTAGGATTTCCAATAATCTTAATGAGGGGTCTCCAACCTATAAATAGGCCCCTCTCCTTCTTGTAAAACAACCTCCAATATCTCACATAGCACCCCAACACTCTATGCGTGAGGAGAGACTTAGGTGTAGGAACCACTTGTGAGCTTCACTCTTGGTGTGAGAGAAGCCTTCAAGCTACACATTGTAAGTGAGAGAGCGTGAGTTCCACAAATCTCAAAACCACTATTGTATATGCTCCTTCATCATCAATAAATTGAGGTTTGGTGCATCAAAGGCGTGATTCGATGTTCAAATCTTCGTCCTTCCATTTGTGCAATACGGTTTGGTGAATTCAAGGTGACTTGTGTATTTGAGTTTTTATCGGTTGATCTTGATTTTAGAAAGTGTTTTAGTGTGTTTTTTATTGCCAGTTTTGTGTCCATTGTAAGAGGGTATTGTGGTGAGAGGTCTCCCACACCCTAAGACAATGTGTGTGTGTTTTGGCAATGTTTAGCAATCACTAAGCATTGAGTGAGTTTTGTACAAGCTCTACGATAGCATCATAACAAACCATCTCCATTTGCAAGTCACAAATAAGGTATTACGCAAGATCCTTTTCTCTGTCTCTTCCCTTTTGTCTAGGTCTCTCTGGTCCATTTTGTGTGTGTCTTGGTGTGAGGTTTCTTGTGTGTGTTGTGTGGTGCATCTTCTTGGTTGTGCCAAAATCTCTCTTGCGTCCTAGTTCGCATACCATAACTAGGTGGTGCCCCTATCTTGTTTGGGTTTGGCTGTGGGTTTGCTGTTTTGTTGTGCTTGTCGTTGCCCCAGCCCCAATTGAGGAGCACGAGAGCCTTGAGGGGTGTTTAGAGGTTGCCTCTCTTGTTGCCCGCCCCAGACCGCCTCAGCGTATTGCATACAATGTTGCAAAAAGGGAGGACACTTTCCAAAATATTTTCCTAAAAATCCCCTAAACAAGGGTAAAACAGTAATAAACGTAGTCCAAGTTATACCTAGAAGCTCATCAGAGAGTGAACCGATTGTTCCAATCAAGGTAACCACTAGAGCCCAGGCCAAGAAAGAGAAACACAACTCCTCTGATTATTTGGAAAATACAAAAGTTTCCTCTCAGAGAATCAAAAGGAGCAGAAGCAAAAGATATGAGATGAGAAAATAAAAACAACGGGTCGAAATCGAGGAGAAAGCAAAAAAGCTATTCCAAGAAAAGTTGAAAGAAACTGGAAGTGAAATCAAGGAAACAACCATGAAATCTAGAGGATCCATTCTGGCTGATAAAATTTTTGAGCCTATTAATGCCGCCTTGGAAGCCTACCAAGCAGGACTTAAAGCACGCCAAAACATGGAAAACAAATGGAAAAACTATCCTTCTCCAGATATGGAAGTAGCTACGTTGGAAGCTTATCAAAATTTGGTAAGAATCACGCAAGAAATGTTGGAAACACAAAAACCCAAGCTTGAAAGTATCGCAAAACCTGCAGAGCTTGTGTTAAGTGACACTAAAGAAAAGTCCGATGTGGTGGCCGAACCCCACCTTGAAACAAAAGAAACAAAACTTATAGTGCCGGACAACGAAGATGCCTTAGACGAAATTCCATTCGTAGAGGAAGACTGGCCAGGATAGTTATGGAAAAAAGTGAGAGAGATCAATGATGGGAGATTAACTCTAAAGTCAGCTCCTATAGAGGAAGTTTGGTTGGATAACCTACCCTCTGATGTGAACATGGATGTACAATCCTTGTACGGGGATTGTGGATCTGAAGCTTCAGTAATGTCAAAACCATTGACCTTGAAAACATTACCCTCTTACTTGGGAGATGAATCCATAGTGTGTAAGACCACTCAAGTAAAAAGAGCTAAATAGACTCTAGAAGTAGACAACATTCATTCAGACATGTCTACACCCATCCAATGCACTCTTACCTTGGGAGAACTATTAAAACTTAGACCATATTTATGGAATGATTTGCAGAAAACCCTAGAGAAGGTGGAGATAATGGGGCTAATCTTGAAAAATTTGAGAAAATTGAAAAGTGAAATGGACAACAAAGAGATTCGATCTGTTCTCATGAACAAAGTTGGAGAATATTACAAAGGGGAAGAAGGAAACACCACCCTTCCAGTGAAATATAATGACATTGAAACCATGTCGATACTGGATAGTGGAGCAGGCATAGCTATAGCCATAGCCACGAAAGCAGTATGGGAATCTTGGGGACAACCAGCCATTAGACAAACTCGAATGAAATTGCAATTGGTTGACAGACACATTGAGAGACTTTTAGGGATGCTTGAAAAGGTGATAGTCAATTCCTGTGGAATTGAATATCAACACACTTTTGCCATAGTAGACTTTGCGAAAAAACTCAACTATGAAATCATATTGGGAAGACCTTTCATGCGACAGGTACAACTTATCCAAGATTGGGAAAACAATTATTTGTACTTAAAGTAAGTGGGATCTATAACAAGAGTAAATCTAAAAGACCACACTTATGTCTTAAAAACACCCACACAAGAGTTTGATTGTGTCTCTTCGGCTGAAACTAAGCTTCCATCCTGGTTAAACAAAGACACTTCTCTTTGGATGTGTGGAGCGTTAGAAAATGGAAGTTTAAAACAAGAAGAATGTATCCTAGAAAGGGATTGCACAGACGAAGCCTATGTACCTGAACCCTTTCCGGAGCATTTGTTTGAGCCATTCGAGTGGACTCAAATTTTAGCGACCATGGATGTATGTGTGAATATGTCTATGCCTACTCAATTTTGCAATGAGGATGGCTACGACATAATTCCCATCCAAATGATTTCAATCCTCAACATTGAAGACAAAAATGAGGAACCCAAGGACTTAATGAAAGCTCATGATCAACAAGTCTTTTCAGACCTCTACTACGATGCAACTGATGAGTTAGATGAACACTCAGCTCATGATCAACAAGTCTTTTCAGACCTCTACTACGATGCAACTGATGAGTTAGATGAACACTCAGCTACCTCAGAAGGTTCGGGGTCAGAAAAAGAACATATGACAGCTAAGCTACTCTTAAAAAGAGGGGAGGAAAAGTTTTTTGGCTTTCCAAACCAGAAATCAAGAAGAAAAAAATGGTATAGATGAAAAACAGACACCAAAATTGTGAAAACACGACCTATGCCATTAGTCTCCAGCGGAACACAATTCCTAATGCAGATAGATGCTAATAATTATGTCAAGGACAAAATCACTGGCAGATATCCTTCAACCAAAAATTCAAAAATGTCTCAAACATCGAGAAAAACAACGAAGGATACTCAAGCAAACCCACAGGATAAGAAACCACTCATGACCCAAGTCGAGCGGAAAAAGAAATATCAAGAGTTGGAAAAAGATCTAAAGGAGATATACACGATCAAAATGGAAACCACGGAAGACGATGGTAAGGATGTAATGAGTGTTCCATACCATTACAAAAAGTATACTCTCCAAGATAAAAAAATCATAGCGAACAACCTGTTAGGGAACTACGTAAACAGGGCGAGTCTTACAAAGGACCTTAAAACGCTAAAAAGATAGACTTGGCTGAACCAGGAGAAGAGCCTAGACCTGCTTACATTGCGAATGGCCTAATAGAAGAAGAAGAAGAGATCTTCCTGAGCTTATTAAAGGAATACCGAGATATCTTTGCTTGGTCTTACAAGGATCTCAAGGGTGTTGATCTAGAAATCTGTCAACATACCATACCCATGAGAGATGATGCGAAACCAAGTAGACAAAGGCCATACACGTATAATGAAACAT
Source organism: Adiantum capillus-veneris (assembly GCF_014529385.1). Classification (NCBI taxonomy): domain Eukaryota; kingdom Viridiplantae; phylum Streptophyta; class Polypodiopsida; order Polypodiales; family Pteridaceae; genus Adiantum; species Adiantum capillus-veneris. The sequence goes on from NC_140948.1 coordinate 43,772,353, forward strand.
TTTCCAAGAAGATAAAAGAAGACATTGATAAACTAAAGGAAGCGGAATTCATTTATGAAATTGAACACACAGATTGGGTGTCTCCAATTGTGGTAGTACCCAAGAAGAATGGAAAATTACGAGTGTGTGTTAATCTCAAAAAGGTGAATGCAGCTACCATTAGAGACAACTTTCCTCTTCCAATCACCGAGCATGTTTTAGAACGAGTTGCAGGAAAAGAAGCTTACAAATTCTTAGATGGCTTTTTGGGATACAATCAACTTTTGGTTGACCCAAAAGATCAGCATAAAACTGCTTTTGCAATAGAATGGGGTATATTTGCCTATAGGGTTATGCCATTTGGGTTAACTAATGCTCCAGCCACATTTCAAAGGTTGATGAGCCATGCTTTCAAAGAATACCTTACGAAATTCTTAGAAGTATATATGGATGATCTATGCGTACATTCATCAATCCCGGCTAATCATTTTAAACACCTCAAAAAGGTATTCAAAAAATGTAGACTTTATACGATTTGCTTAAATCCTAAAAAGTGCACATTCATGGGTAGACAAGGAAAATTTTTTGGACATATAGTGTCTAAAAATGGCATAGCTACTGATATTGAGAAGATTCATGTCATTGCTAATTTGCCTAGACCAACAACAGTCAAAGGGGTACAAGCCTTCATGGGGCATTATGGATATTACCGACGGTTCATCTACATGTACGCTATTATTGCAAAACCCATGTATAGCTTGATTACACACTTTGAATGGACCGATGCATGTGAAGAATCCTTCATGAAGCTTAAGCAATATCTCACCTCAGCTCCAATATTGAAAGCACTAGATTGGAATAAGGTATTCCACGTACATGTAGATGCTTCCAATTTTGCTATCGGTTGTATACTAGCTCAATCAGGAGAGACGGAAAAATTGACTTTCCTATTTCTTATGCTAACCGACAATTGAACATGGTGGAAAAGAATTACACCACCACCAAAAGGGAAGGATTAGGAATGATCTATGCCGTTAAAAAGTATAGACATTACCTAGTAGCCAACAAGTTTGTGTTCTTTGTGGACCACCAAGATTTGTTGTATTTGGTCAACAAGCCATGCAACATAGGAAGAATAGTGAGATGGTTCATCATTCTTCTGGAATTTGATTTCATTGTGGTTGTAAAAAAAGGCACTACACATCAACGAGCGGATCATTTGTCAAGGATTGTTTCAGGGGAATCACGTAAAGGGGTAGATGATTGTCTACCAGATGCCTATTTGTTTTCCACGGAAATGAAACCTCGATGGTCGAAAAACATTGTGTCACTGATGACAATAGCTCAAGTGGATTCACAAATACCACTTCCTATCATGATCAGATTAATTGAGCAATCGGCTATGTATCAGCTGGTAGGCTATACAAAAGAAATCGAGACGGGATATTGCTCTTATGCATTAATCTTGAAGAAAAAGAACAGTACCTAAGTCAAGCACATGTTACCATAGTAGGACTTCACTTTGCGGAAGACCAAACGATGCAACGAATCTTGAGACTTGGAGTATTTTGGCTGACTATGAGGAGTGATGTTCGATCCTTTGTAAAGGATTGCCCTCAATGTCAAAAACAAATACCCATACCTCATGTAACATTGTTTCAAAATTATGTGACCTGTTCCTAAGTGGAATAACTATCTAGTTGCTTACTTATCAAGCCGAACATTTCCTAGGGATATGAGTAAACGCCGTCAAAGAGAAATTGAAACTGAAGCAAGAGACTATGTTCTTATTGGGAACCAATTGTATCGGAGAGGTAAATATCAACATTTGTGTCTTTGTGCAAATGAAAACGAGTATATTTTGATTATAGAACAAGCACATGCTGGATTAGCTGGAGGTCACTTTTTTAGTGAGACCACCACAAAAGCAATCTTGATGGCAGGCATATGGTGGCCAACACTTTTTGCAGATGCTAAAGAATACGTTCGAAGGTGTGATGCTTGTGAACGAGAAAAAATGCCAACACGAGTAGATAGCATGCCCTTGAGACCAATAATCGAGGCTAGAGCTTTTGCAAATGGGATATAGGTTTTGTTGGGCCAATACAGCCACCTGCTTATAGAACCCAAGCTCAATATATCATTGTAGCTACGGACTATTTGACCAAGTGGGCCGAAAAGAATGATGCCAAAACCACTGCTGCATTCTTATATGAGTATGTATTCATGAGATATGGACTACCAATAGAAATTGTCAATGATCGGGGAACTCATTTCCTCAATGAGGTAATCGAGTATTTGGTTAATGAGTTTATGGTCATCCATAACAAATCAGCTCCCTATCACCCACAAGCAAACGGGCAAGCTGAGCATACGAACAAAATTCTTAGCTCGGTGCTGACTAAAGTGGTTAGTTCAGGAAGGACAGAATGGGAAATGAATCTCCATGCGGCTCTATGGGCTTATCGAGTTTCATTCAAAACAGCTTTAAATGCCATAGCCTTTAACCTTGTTTATGGTCTTGATGCCATACTACCAATAGAATTTCTATTGTCGACATTAAGGGTAGCATAGAATCTTGAGTGGATTGGACATGAATTGTTAGAAAGACTTGAAGATTTGGAAAAGCTAGATGAGCAAAGACTAACTGCTCTAGCTCACATCTATGCACAAAAGCGAAAACAAAAATAGTTTTTTGATTCCCACTTAATCACAAAAATCTTCAAGAAAGGGGACTTAGTTTTAGTCTATTCCCTTAAGCAACACATTCCCAAGTTTAAGAAAAAGGGAAACAGACCGTTTATCATTGAAGATGTATCTCCAAGTGGAGCCGTAAAATTGTCCACCCTAGATGGTAAACCAATAGATAATTAGATTAGTGGATGTCGTTTAAAGAAATACAATTTGCCGCTAACCAATGCATAGCTATAAAGAATGCATACAGCTAAGCAAATGAAGATTAAACGACAACAGGTTATTGATGAAGCCCAAGAGGAAGCTCAGCTTGGAGTACTCAAAAGGAAAGCTGCTCTCAAGAATCAACAGAAACTGATTCCCATCAACACTCTAGAAATAGATGACCGACAATGGAAATTACCTAAAGATTCAGTTTCAACAAATGATGACTGGTTAGATGGAATGGACCTGCACATCAAAGTACAACTCAACAATCATAACACCAATGCTTGGGTCGACACAGGAGCTAGAGTAAATGCAATAAGTTATTCCACGTACAAGAAGGCAACAAGTCAAGCATTGACAACAGGAATAGCGACAATCAAGGGATGCAACAAGAACCCAACCTCAACATTGGGAGTAGTCAACTTGAACGTGATAGTACATGGATGTTCATGTCCTCATCAGTTTGTATACACCAGATGAACACATGAATGAGACGATGATTCTTGGAATTCCCTGGATGCGAACATACAAAGCAGTACCAGATTGGGATATAAATCAACTAAAGCTATCACCTAAAGGCGGGCAACTCATTGTTCCAATTTCACCAAGCAAAGAGGAATGGAAAGGAAGCAATCAGCAGACCAAACCACGAAGTAGTCAATCTTCTCCATCCCCTTGACAAGCAAATGCTACAAGTAGCATGCAAGGAGTCATGCAAATTTGGGTACCAAAAACACAGCTTAAGGATAAGCTGATTCAAATCTGGGTGCATATAAAGCTTAAGGAGTCATGCAAATTTGGGTACAAAAAACACAGCTTAAGGATAAGCTGATTCAAATCTGGGTGCATATAAAACTTCATCGACAAAACAAAAGAAGGTTACAAGGGTGAAAACACAAAGACGAGCATCTCCAAGCAAGGAACCTAGCATGAAATTGGTTTGGAAGAAAAAGCAGCACTTATCTTCTCCACACACCGTAAAACCAATCAAGCAATGGCGAGTTAAGACTCAAAAGACTCCACAACACCAGACAGCAACAAGCAAATCAAGCTACCAATGGCGAGAATAAGCTCGATAACAGTCAAAAGTGCTACCAACAACTCAAGCAATCAGCATGATGAAGCATCCTGAAGGTACAATCAAACAGAGAGCACACAAGCTACCAGATTTGCTCTTTGGAAGACATCATCAACAAACCTCGACATCAGAAACCCTTGAGTTAATTACTCAAGACCCAGCTCTTGCACAGCATAGTGGTTTGAATTGCATTGATCTTCAAATCATGGTAGATCCAACCACGGCTATGCATAGACACGATTGTTCAACTCATGCACACAGGCGTCTTGGAGTATGCCATCTAGGAGGGGTGGAAGGGCACTAAGTACTAAGTAATTAAGGGCAATGTTTGAAGAGGGAGAAAAAAGTTTGACGTTAACGTGTGATTTTTTGCAAAATTAACTAATAATGCCCTTATAATTCATCATCAAGGAAAAATTCACTGATAATATCTTTCCGATGAGTGTAAATAGTGTATATACTATTAGAAAATCATAAAAAATAGTCCTTTTTGGGTATTTTTCATCATTTTTATTGATAATGAGACTTAAAAATAGAAAACTCAAACAAAAAACAATAAACCTATGTTTTTCAATGGATTTTCTTAATTATTGGATTCTCACTTTACTTTTTTAGAGCATTTTGCTATTTTCTTTGATTTTTCCAATAAACAGGTCAAAAATTAATAATAAATGCAAGGAAGCCCAGATGGAAAAGCGAAAGTCACGATGGGGATCATAAAGACAAGGCGGACAAGCACAAAAAGTTTAAATCAAAAGATGGAAGCGGGAAGCCTAAATTAGGTGGCCATGCCTACTTTTGCAAAATTCTTGCAAAATGGGATCAAAGGAAATTTTGAGTCTAACATAGATTTCACGGCCTAGTAGGACTAACGGGGGAATCTGGGGAAAATTGGTTCGGGAAGTGCGAGTATAGATATCCAAGATAGGCTAAAACAACCTCATTTCCACTTGCGGCCTTTGCAGAGAGAGATTTTGACCTCTTTCGCGCATCTTTCTTGGAGTCCACAGTTGCCCGTTTTTAGTGCCGTCTCACACGAGACATAAGGGGTAAGTTCTTTACTCATCAATGATCCATTTTGTATAGCCGATAGCTAGTCTAAACCCCTAGAAAAAACCCTAGAAATCAAGCAGTGCACGAACACCTACGACCAAAAACTGATCATAGCGGCCTGTCAACTCGACCAAATCAGATGGGATTTGAACTGCAGCATGCCCTAACATAATAGAACCTTTCTATATCATCATTTGACCATTTTGCAGGGGTCGAGGGGGTCCCGAATAGAAAATCTAGGTTTTTTGCAAATGTCAGAATTCCGATCTAACTCCACAGATAGCTTGCCTACGAGGTTCATATACAATGTATATGATTGGTTTAGTGAAATCAATCAAGCAAAGCCCTCGAAAAGAAAAAAACGGCTCGAAGGCCACAAAGCGTCAAAACTGACATATGGGGTCAAACTGACTCCAAATGAGCCATAATTGGATGAGTTGCTTCACAACTATGTTGCGGACAAGTCCAAAGCCTCAAAGTTGACTGACCAACTCAACAGGCAGTGTAGTCACAGAAATCGGTGATTTCAGAGTCGACAAGGCACAAAATGATGCCGACATGACCAAACTTGACCAAATTCAATTTAGTGACTTGTTTTAGGTGTATAGAATGTGTCTAGGTCAAAATTTGTAAGCTTTGCAAACAATTTGTCACCGTTGTAAATAATCGCGATTATTTACTTAGGCATTATTTTTGCTTGTAAATTGTCACATCACCTCACCTATCATGTGTACACACCTATTACATGCCAAAAATAAAGTATGAGCCAAAATGGGTACCTATAACTTGGCAAAGAAGTCTTTGCAAGCCAATTTTGGGTTATGGACAACATTTCTTGATCCAGATCACCCATATCTAATATAGACCTGGCTTTGATGTGGGTCCAAAGAGAAGAAGAGCTCCTAAAAGAAATAGTTGAGCTCAAAAGAGTTAACCAGCTCCTGAGAGATGAAAAGCCAGAAACGCAGGAAGTGGCAGGCCCTTCAGAGCAGCCGCAAATAGATATACCCTTGGTGTCGTTCACTGAACTGGAGACACAATCCACAACAGAGTTGAGTGGTGAAGATGATTTCCAGGTAAACATTACAGATGCCGACACAGTGCCCATGGTCCACGTCTCAAAAGCTGAAGAAGATGCACTGAAAGAGAAGATCACAGAAGAGGTGGATGAGCAGTGGAAGGACGTGATGGATTGGGAGTTGAGAGTTCTTTACTGTGTCAACGTCACTCAACTCACTCCCAATTAGATCAATGCGCAATGGAATCAGCAGTCCTTGCCATACCTCTTGATAAAGGTGGAGTTACTCGAAGTAAAAGAAAAGTTGTACAAAGACATGCAAACAGATGGCGCAGATAAAGACCACCCAAAGTAGAGGTTGAGCTGGTTGAACAAGAATCCGAGGTATTTGATTCTGTTCACAAGAGTGCCTGCAGCCCTACAAAGAGATCCCACTTTTTGTCCTGTACCAAGAGTAAGGACTTGGCAAGAGCATGATGCACTAATGAAGAAGCGGCCAACCTGGATGAACTACCCAAGACTGACAGCTCCAGAGAAAGGACAAGCCACAGAGGAATACGTGGTGAAAACCCTAACGGGCGCCATGTCTTTCTTCAAAAGTCCACAAGATCTCTCCTGTGCAATGTTATATAAAATATGCCGAGTGCTGCTTACCTGTATTGAAGTTTTTCATGAGCTAGAGCAAGTTGGTGCCCCGTGGATGTCATTCCTCGAGGGAAATAAAGGGTTATGCTATGATCTCAGTGGTCAGCCTTTCGAAGAAGTCCTCTATAGCTTCTACGCCCGGCGTATGTTCTTACCATCACATAATATGTTGGCATTCGAGGAAGCTTTCTACACGGGATTCTCACTTGGCGAACGAAGATATTTGCACCAGTGATCAGCAATCTAACCTCAAGATTTGTAGGCTACTCAGTGGTGGAGCTGAAGAACAGAGTGACCATGCAGTTTCTGCAAGTGCCAAATAAAGAAAGAAAAATCAGATACCAAAAGGCACTGAATGCGCTTAAGGACCGTCTCGCTAGCCGCCAGACCGAAGACTATTTCAGCCCATAAAGCTGTGTCAAGGGACGACACAAGCGAGGAGGGGAGGAATGTTAGCAGCAAGCTAACACGGATACCATTTTTCGGAGTTATCTTTGTAAAACACTTATTATTTTGATAAATCGAGAATATTGTAACTCCTATTTTCTCGAATAAACTTTGTAATTAATGAGCCGGGGCTACAAGCTTCCAGATTGTATTAACCTATCATTACCCAACTTTGGTAGAACTCCAGATTATTAGTTTTGACCACCCAAAAACCTTGGCTAAGGTATAAAAGCCAATTTTTGTAAGTTTTTTATAAGTTTTGGATAATGAAATACACAGCGTAAGCTAACGGTGCTCACTTCTCTCCTTCTCGCGCTTCCTACTCCCTCCCGGTTGTCACATTGTAAGAGCTCTATGCATTGACGTAAGCAGTTCACAATATTTCGTAGCTTTTGGTATCGCCGATCCGCGACCTAATTTCATCATAACTAGGAATTTACACTTTCAAATAAAAAACTATGCATAAGCGGGGTATTGGGGCATCGTTGGTAAGCATTTAGATGCATTCTGGGTCGAAAAAGACTAGGTCAAAAATCCACTGCTCTTAATAATTGTGATTTTGGAACTTGACCTAAAGTGGGGTTTGAGACCATAAGCATGTGTGCTTAGGTCTTATAAACATGTCCTAGAAGTTTCATTATGTTTGGATGTCATTTGATGCTATAACGGATGTGATTTTTTTGCCAATGAGCAATTGGATTTTGGTGATTTCAGTCACTTGAGTGTAGCTTGAGTTAGATGCGAGTTGTTAGTCGTTTTTCGAGAGATTGAAAACCTCTTGTAGCCTCTATGCACTAGTCGAGTCAACTTTGTCCCATGGATTGACAATTTAATCGTGGTTTTCGCTAATACTGCAATAAGATAGGGTAGTGAGGTTAGACATGTGTCCCACAACAAACTTCTGGATCTACTCCTTTTAAATCAGTATGTTCCCATGCGAATATGTCTTTGTATTTCTGGAACATAAGTCGGGCTTTTTCTTTCATTCTTGGTTCTGGATGCTTATTAACTTTGATCACTCGAGGACTTTCTTCAGAACCCAGGTTCCATTCTTCGATTTCTTGATTATCTGGAAGCAACCAATTCGACCGTCCTTCCTTCCTTTTGGTTGGTTCCTTAGCATAATTCCAGAACGAACCTGTTAGTTATGTACTTTCATTCTAAACTCTAGTAACTTCTTCAGAGTGCACCTCTGTAGTGAGCGCTGGTGTACTGGAATCTGAGCATTCTTCTTTGGAGTCAACTGCTTTATCTAACCGTCCAGTTAACTAAACTGGTCTTTCTCCAGAATTCAGTTCAGTGAAGTGGTCTGGAAATTGCTTCCTCTACTTTTCAGCCTAATCCTTGTGGAATAATACTGCATTCAAATCTATTTCAGCCAAAGGAAAACTATTTATTGATGCCAGTAACCTCTCAATCTTCTCTACCCCATACTTCTGGCAAATCTCTTCTAGTCGCAGTGCCTTCTTCCAGCTTTTGGTGTTGTTTGTTTGGATCTGAATTCTCCTACTGGTGCCCTGTATTGTTAGAGTTTGATTGGCATAATCATGAACAGCTTGTGCCGTCCGCAACCATGGGCATCCCAGTAGCATCACATATGGTCCTTGCACATCCAGTACCAGAAAGCTAGTTTTGAATTTTTCTTTCCTCACCCTTATCCACATACTTTGGATCATACCAGTTGCCTGAACAACTCTATGATCTGCCATTTGAACCTTAAAAGAGGGTGCTGGTTTTAAATCTGTGATGCGCAACCTTTGTTGAAGATGTGCCCCTAGGATATTCACACCTGCTCCTCCATCCAGTATGACACCGGATAGCGGCTCCCATTGTTTTCTAACTTTGTAGTGTACCTCGATTACCGTCTCTCTGACAACTGCCAAGTCAATTGCTCTGGCATCAACTTCAACCTTTGTTCGATGTCTGATGAATTTTGCTGCTTCAAGCAAAGTCTTTCTGATGTCTTCTAATTCAATTTTCAGTTTCTAAATTCTCTCACAGATTTTGACATGAATTTCTTCTCTCTCTTGATCAGAGTTATTATCAGAACTCAAGGAATCAGGACTATCTTCATAGTGCCAATCCTCTGTCCTAATGTCTGCTTTCCCCAATTCAGTGTTGCCCATCGCAGTCAGATCTAATTTGACATTCCCTAGATCTTCCACCAGTCCTTGCACTACAACCAAGAAAGTCTCAGAGATTCTAGATCCTGATTGATCTGGCTTCCCTTTCTCAGAAGACTCGGCTGGTATCTTCTGAATGACTCAAGCATCAAAACTCTCGGGCTACTCTGGTAGCTTCTTAGCTAGATCTTTTGTGATCTTAGCTACCAGTTCTCTCTGATCTTGCCATTCATCGACTACCTTCTCTTTGCCCTTCGCCTTCCAGACCTCTCTCTGCTGAGTCCATTTGCTAGTTTCAAGACTGACTAGTTTTACAGGTTCATCTGGGATTTCTTCAATGACTACCCCTTTACTGCGTGTAACTGCCCATACTGGAACTGGTTCTGGGGCTTTTGCCTCAGTACTCGTAGTACTGGGTACTTTCCACAAGTATAGCAATTTAGGCTTCAGTTTTGAAAATTACCCCTACCTCAGCCTCAGCCAGTACCCCCTCGGTATCTGCCGCGCCCAGTACCACTGCCGTTGGTACCTGATTTCTCCTCTTGAGGTACACTGGTTGTCTCTACCTTAGCTGGCTCAACATTGGTAAATTCCACTAGAGACAGATCCTTTCCCTTCTTGAAGTGATGAATTCAAATGCCACAATTGTTCCATAAATGACCATACACATTGCAGTAGGTACACTATGGACATTCATTGGAAACATGATCTTTAGATTTGCACTTGGAGCACCAGGTTTCCATTCTCTTAACTCGTTGTCTAGTCTGGCTGATTTCAAGAATCTGCTTGGCCATTTTATCAAGCTTCCTAAACCAAGGCTCTTTCTTAGCCTTGTCCTCGCTCTTTTCATCTGAGATGCTGTCAGAGCTATTGGAGGTCTCACTAGAATCAAAATTCTTAGTGGAAGAACTGCTACTGTTGGACCTCCGCTTCTTGTGACTTCTCTCATTTTTAGCTTGTTGTTCAAGCTTCATAGCTGTCTACACCAAATCATTAAACTTATTTGTTGGTGCAACCTCTTGTTCTCTGAGCTTCTTATTGCGGAACCCATTCAAAAACCATACGCATAGCCTCTTTTTTGAAGGTGGCTCCTGCAACTGCTTGGTTAACTCCTTGATTTTTTCAACATAACTCCTCATAGAAAATTTCCCTTGTCTGATCTTGTCAAGCTCACAGAGGATGTCTTCATCACCTCTGTTGTATGAATACTCAAGTCTGAAAGGCTTGAGCAGTTTGTTGTATGACCAAGCTGGCAAGCTGGGTAATGGTAATACCATTTCCTTGCCGCATCTTTGGTGTCTAAGGAAAATATCCCCAGTCATCTTCAATATTCTTCAACTCTGCATAGTGCTTAAAAGCTTGAATATGAACATCAGGGTCATCTTTCTTTTCACCTTTGAACACAGGAAAAGAGATCTTTAGTGAAGAAGTATAATCATGCCAGTCAACATCGTCTCTTCTTCTTCTGACCTTGGGAGCTTGACTGCGTCTTGAAGACTTTCTGTAGTGATCTGTGTCAGCATCGAGTCAAATTCCTCCTCCGTTTCAATCTCTGTCTCTTCTTTGGATTTCCTGTTGGAGCTGTGACAACTACCATTGCTGCCCTTGGCCTCAACTGCCTTGTGTGTGGACCGAGAACTCTTGGTTTTGCGTTTCTCATGCTCAGCCCTTCTCCTCCTTGAGTGACTAGAATGCTGAGAGTCTCTGGCCTCTTCAACATGATTGCTTCTCCTGAGCCTCAGTCTCACTCTCAGGGTCCTTCTTAGTAACAGAATCTCTTTCTGACACTTCAGGAATAGGGTCAACGCGGGCGGAATTAGTGCCCAACCGGGTTGACCGTTTGCGACCACGACTGACTTTGGGTGCCATGTGTGTAGCTGGAAATTCTAACTGGGAGATAAGAGTCCTCTGGTCGAAGAACGATCAGCTCTAACCACCGTGATCGCCAAAATGGAATGGGAGCTGATCTCTTTAGACAGCTTATTCCAATGTTAGAATTTAGAGCTACTGGTTATATCGTCAGTTCAGTTAGTGAGACTGGAACAGAGTACTGGATTGAGATAGATAACTGAACTGGAATGACATACTAAAATGAAAGACATAACTGGCATACTGGAAATGCTATTTGCAGATTTAGATTAATAGTTCAAGGATAACCAGTATAGTGTACAATGGGTTAAGCTCAGATGATTACAAGGGTAATGATTACAGAGGTGAATCTAGAGGCTAAGAGCTCGTAAACCAAAAGTGCTTAGAAAGCCAAAAGCCAAAAAAGACAAGAAGCCCGTTTACAATGTAGCGGGTCCTATTTATAGCTCTTAGGAGTTACTGCAGTAACTGTCTGTGGTAATTACTGTCAGTGTGGGTGCTCCCGCTTCCCACTGGTTGGCCTTCTAAGGGCAGTTCCCGCCTGCTGGGAATGTCCTCGCCTTCTACAGGCATCCAAAAAGAGTATCATCATTGCATCATAATGTAATAAGCTATAAGCTAGTTGTAAATGCTTTATACTCCTATATAAGCCCAAGTCGGGATTCTAATTTATGTTAGGCTCTTCATGAAACACTAGGGTATTCTAATAGCTGTAGGAAAATCTCAGTAATTTCTCTTCTAGATGAGTAAAAAAATCTTAGTTATAATGCATGTAGCTCACAATTTACCCAATCCTGTCAAAAAGGCTTACCAAGCAAAAAGTATTAGCCTAAATGTTTACGAATATGCCAACAAGGAATAATGATTCAATTAAGGTAAAAACCAAAATTGGTATCATAAATGTAGTACTTCAAGTAACAAAGTACTTTATATGATTTAAATAAAGCAGTCCTAAAGTCTTAGCCTGAACCGCAGGTCCTTTTTTAGTGAAATTTCCTCTTTTAATCATAATAGCATAGGGTCACCTTTTTGGGTTATTTAAGAAATCTTATTAGAGAAACCTAAAAAAGGCCATCCACAATGTATAGATAACTTGTACCTAGCTAGGTCCACAACAGCTAGAGGGTATAAAACTCAAAAACGAATATGAAGGTTCTCTAGAGTTCTTTGTGTAAGATACAATCATCAATTAATGCATTAATCCACAAACAAATCATACCCAGGGGTCCAACCGTGGAAGCCATTAAAAAAATTTAAAATTAAAACCCTAGTTCAGCAAAGAATCCCTACAATTGGTAAGACATGAGTAAACAACCTGTGAGGCGATAGGTTGTTCCACCATTAGAAGTAAAAATTTCCCATTAAGTCATTGAACTACATGCCCAATAGTTTTTTGAAAAAATTGTGAAGAGGTAATGTTCCTTCAAGCCATCACCTTCAAGCATAGCACACTTGCAGATGCACAACAAATATTGTATTCAATCAACTTTAAAAATATTGCAAAGCTAAGTGAGGGAACCCACGGTTAAATATGCACCACATCAGCCACAAGAGTCCACCATAGTAGCATCAAGACCAAAAACACAATATTCATTGCCAATAGGATGAACCTCAAAGTTTGCACAGTATCCATGAAGAGAATCCAGATTCCACCATAGTATGGAGGGTCATGTAGACAAAGGCATGAGGTTTGTGTGAGTATTGACAAAGCATTGGTGGAAAGGGGGAAGGGAATACACATGCGGAACACACAATATATGCCTCTTTACAACCCATGGCAAATGCAACACCCCTAACCACTAGTTTTCACCTTCAAAATCAACACATAATCACCTCCACATACCCGTTTTGATACACCAACACACACATACTCTTCCTGAAAAGATCAAGCACATGCCACACACATAAAACCCTTATTCCACACTACAAACACACACACACTCCTCTCTCTCACACACACTTTGCACACCAAGACCTCGGTTTGGGGTTGCACGCAACCACACTGACACTGGCAACACCAAGCAAAGAACATGAGTAGAAAAGAAAGGGGAGTGACAAACAACGCACACAGGGGGGCAATGGTGAGCTTCTCTTCAAAAACCCATTACAAAAGCACCACCATGCTATGCATGGCACACTCCTTCTTCTCTTCTTCTTCATCACATTCATAAAACAAAATGGCCAAAGGCCTCTTACATTTTGCAAAAATTAATCTTACAAGGAGCCACCACTTCAAAAAAGGAAAAAATGGGGCTTTCTTTGCTTGTGCGTCCCTTAAGGAGCTCACTTTAGCATTCTACACACATTACATAGAATTGTCCTCTCATACTAGCATATTTGATATGGTGCCAACACCTCGGCCATTTTTTATCTTTCTCTCTGTCAACAACGTACATGAACCACCTCTTTGAGACCTGGGGGATGTCACGGCGCTGTAACAACCCGTATCGGAGGTTTACTCTTCAATAAAAGGTTTGGTGCCCAAGGGGTACCATGATAATGCCCCCAATGGGTCAAGCTACCACATCATCAATGTCCATGCCACCGATGCGCCGCCTCAAGCCGAGCACAAACACTAGCACCGCCAAACGTCGCCCAACACAACAGCGAGCAGCACCTGAGCATTGCCCACATGAGCAGGGTGAAGAGAGCTCCATTAATGCTCTCTCTCCCTCTCTTGCATGCTATATATAGTGTCTTCTTTCATCATAAACACCCAGTCCCTAGCTACAGCCTGTACAAGTCTTGATGCTTTTTAATCTTTTGGGGCCCTCCAATCGATGCAACCAAAATGACAAAAAACTACCATATCCAACCCAGTCAGTAACTTATCCCAACTTCAACAAGCTATAACTCCTCAACCATAGGCTTGATGAACAAGCTGTTGAATCTTGATAGCTTCACACAATGTGTACTCCCCTTGAGATCTTAGTTGAGGCCCACAAACTCCCAGATGGCAAGCTCTTCGAAGCAGCCTAGGTGACTCACAATCGATCCCTGGAAAACATTCAAGTGACCATATTTCTCACCCTATAGCTCCGTTTGAGGAGCCTTCTAGACTAGATTCTAGAGCACATCAAACACTACCTTCCCAAGCATCAAATCAACACTTTAAAAACCTAGACCTACCATCCCAATTGGCCCCTTTAGGAGCCCATATGGCCTTAAAAATTGCATAAGACATACACCTTCAGCTGCACCTTGCCTTAACTGATCCTTGGTATTTTCTTTAGCCCTCCTCCTTTATCCCTTTAGCCTACTCTTGTCAGCATCTCTAGCAGTGCACAACACATCTTCCAGCATCAACCAACTTTGCTTATACCATCAATTTATGGGGAGCTATTGATCAGGGGAGTACCCAATTGAGGCGAGAGAGGTTTGCAAAGCAGAGCATCATAACTCGGGAGGAGGGTGTTTACATCATGCTCCTAAAACTACTCACTGGTACAGGGAGGGGAGATACAAGGTGAAGTAGAGCTCAATCTCACTCAAGAGCAGAGAATAGTAAAGGCGGTGTACCACGCTGTCGTACCATGACACATACATGTATGTACACGTGTACATTGATAAGAAGATATTCTACCAGCAAAAGATTGTTTTTCTATTTGGAGCAGAGATGCTTGATGAAATCCTTAGATCCCAGATCCCATCATCTTACCCCTTCTTGATTACTACCACTCTTTTGATGTAAGCATCTTTATTCTATTCTAGCCTTGCGCTCTTCTTAGCTCTTGTTTTGATCTATCCACCCAGCCTTGTAAGAAAGCCGCTATAAGCCTCTAAGTGATTTGTGTTTAAGGAAAATAAAAAATAAAAAATCTTGTTTTTTACAATGGCAAATGTTTCCTTCCCAACCTTCACGGGTAAAGTGGGGGAAGATGCTTCAGATTTCCTGGATAATCTTGAAATAGCATGTGTTGTCTCTGGAAGGGATGACGATGCTTCGCGTCTACACATTTTTCCGCTGCTAATGAACATAGAAGCAAGATCATGGTACAATGCCTTGGTGCCAATCACAAAGAGAGGTGGGATCTGCTAAGAGCAGCATTCCTAAGGCATTTTGGAGAAGGCACCGCATCCGAGAAACTATGGAAATTACTAATGGAGCTGAAGCAAGGAAGTATGGTTGAGCATGCAACATACGAATCAAAGTTTGTGGATCTATGGGGACGATGGTTTGCATCATTGAGGGAGGGTGAAGGGGCACCCAATTCCTAAAGAAAGACCGGTTTGTGGCTGATTTATGGCCAATTCTTAAAGAGAAGGTGAAGGGAAGGTTTCCTGCTACATATGAGGTAGCAGTTGAAGTAGCCCGCCTTAAAGATAAGAAGTTGCATCTACAAGCCAGAACCACCAAGGAAGAGGATCCGGGAAGGGCCCAACTACACCTAGCCGCACCTGCAGCCGCCCAAAGGAATTAGCCACAGGAATCGGCTGAAGATCAACAAGACCTGCTCAACCGAATCACCAGCCTGTTAGAGAATCTTTCTGTACATCTGGTGCAACAAGTGCATGCACCTGCCAAAAATCTAAAGCAAGGAAGAGGGCAACGAAGACAAAATCAAGTCTACCATTGTTACAACTATGGACCCGGGGAGGTCACCTAGTAAAAATGTAACCTATCACATGAGTTCAACAGAAGGGTATTTAAAGTTCTTGAAACTTACACAAATATATATACAGAAGGGTATTAACTTTTCAAATTTGAAAAAAACTTATAGAGTTTAAAAGAAAATGGTACATTATATTCTTAACAAAATTGACAAATAAGGGGTTTGTACAAACATGTCTTGAACGCACGTGATATGGTAGTTTTACACAAAGTGAACCCCCCGAGACTATGGAGAGGACGGCCATGGCATGTACTACTATCCTCATCCAAGAAGTCAAAACTTCAATAGAGGATGAAGGCAGAACTATATTGCTCTACCAAGGGCAAGACCCCCACCACCTAGGCAACGAGAGCTGATTTTATTGGTCCAAATCCTTCAACCACCCATACAACCACCACCACCACCGCAACCTCTCATTCCACCGCTACCTCCACCACGTGCTAGAAACCAAGTAGTAAGTGTCATCATCCTTGAAGCTAAAGAGAAGGTAAAGACAGAAGAGCATGTCAAAAAGAAGGACAAAGGAAAAGGAAAAGTGGAAGAAGTGGTATGACATGGGAGTGAAGTGTGCCAGGCACGAAGAGGCCTCTCAAAGGGAGGAGAAGATGAAAAGAAAAGGAAAGTCTAGCAAGCATGCATCTAAGCCTCGGTGGAAGATCGACATCGTGGATTTTTCACTGGGTGAGTATGCTAAACCATATGATCTAGTTCAAGATGTATTAATGCAGGGTCCCAAGATAATCTGGCCCCAATTACTCCATCTTGCACCAAGAATGAGGAGACAATGGACAAAGATGGTAAGTACAAGCAAGTCAAGACCGAGGATAGTTGGAGCTATCTCTGGGAGAAATCTTGATGACATCCTACCTGTCATGGATGCACACACCAAGGGGCAACGTATCTCAAACTTCTACATAGATGGTGGTGCACAAATATGCATCATGATTGAGAAAACGATGCAGCATCTAGGCCTAGAGGTAAGTAGGTTGGCACCCTGCCGAGCTAAAATGTCAAATAACATCAAAGTAAAGTTTGTAGGCATTGTGAATGCAATCAAAGTGAAGGCATTCACAATAGAAGTGGAGGTATACATTTTTGTCATGCCACACAAAGGGGAGGGCTACCCTATCATTCCCCGGGGGATTCACTATTAGTAATGGGAAGATGTCACCTGCGTACATCAAAATTAGAAAAACCACCCTATATATGATACCTTACATGCTAACCTACCCCCTACATACAGACAAGAGACGAACGTTCTTGCAATGAGCCATCCCCCCTCATACGGATTTCCTACGAAATGTAATGACCCACTATTTTATGTATACTAGTAACATAACAATTTTAAAAGCACATGCTTTTGCAAAAATACATGTTAAAACTGCAAATGAACAGAAGTGTACATTGTAGTGTGTTTTCATTTGCAATAGATGTTGAGAGAAAAAACCATGAAAAGCAACAAATACAATGAATTCTAAATTAAAATAAACCAATCGTTTCAATGTAATTTGTCAAAAAAAACGAATAGCATTTGCCTTGTAAATTGATACAAATCTCAATCTCAAAACATATGATACTAATCACATACTTGGTAAGCTTCCCACATGGGATTTAAGGCACACATATGAAATGGATTGTTCTCTAAATAACAAATAATGCATACTCTTAAACAACCACAAAAAACTTCACTCATCAAATCAAAACACATTACAAGACAACCCATTAAAAGATTAATCTTTTTGGACAAAAACAATTATATGTGATATGAATGCATGTCTATGCTTAAGCAAAATGCAACTTTAAAAAAACACCATCTGTATTTAATTTTGAGTTTGTACATAAAATATCAATCTTAAAAATTTCGCAAGAGTCTCCTTTGTACGGAGACCTCTTTCTCAAAAAAAAATCAGTACACCCTTTTCTTGGGCTCCCACATGGGATTTTCATCACATAATGTCTTTTTCCAAAAAAACTATCCACCTCATCTTGGGCTCCTACGTGGGATTTAAGGATTATCTTACACATTAAAATCAAACACATTTTCAATATACTCAAAGTAATCTAACTTCAAAGTGGTGGTATGACCTGCATATCATAGAACATAGGAAGCCTCCAATCACATAGTCTAATCACATGATTACCAAAAGACCATGTCCACATTGATAGGCGATCGTGTACAAAACAAACCTAAAATGAGAACATAAAAGTAGCCTACCAAATTAACTTAAGAACCCTTAGAACGAAACTACATTCCAAGTGCTAGTATGTCATGCTTCTCATACTACACAATCAAAAAAATGGCATGTCCATGTCATATGGCATCCATGTACATAAATACATAAATCAAAACATCAAAATGAAATGTTTGAAGAGAATTTCCTAAACCAAGTGTAAACCCCTTAATCAACATTTCACTGGTCCACATGCCATGTCAGAAAAACATCTTTCATAGAGCACATCATCTTTTTATGCAAGTACTCCTATCTAGGTACTGAGCACAATTGTAAGTCACTATTTTCAAAGCATAGTCATCCCTCATCTTTGCCACTTGCATCCAGCATAAGTATCAACCTGTAAGATTCAAAATAGTTACGCTTAGAATTAGAAAATAAATATAGCTCTTTATTGTGCAAACCACTCCCATGAACTTTTCTCTTGCACATGCTTGAACCTAATTTGTAAATGAAGTCAATTTACCTTTCACACTCTTTTGAAGTATTGTTCATGCCTATCTAGCTAGGTGTTATGCTTTTTGTTGCTCTCTCCATCCAAGCACTCTTGCTATGCTCATTAGGAATCTATTCTAATGGAATGCTCACTATGTTTAGGCTATTTTCCACTACTACACACAAGTTACTAGGCCATTAAATGTTACAAAGCACATTGTATGTAAAGTGTGAGGGTGATGTACCTCTCATTGTGGTTCTTTATGTAGACGATTTGCTGATCACTGGACCAAATGAGAGACATATTGTTGAATATAAGGTTGATTTGAATTCTACTTTCAGGATGAAAGATTTGGGGCTGTTGCATCATTACTTGGGTATACAGTTTAAGCAATGTGATGATGATATTGCCTTATGTCAGAAAAGTTACATAGAGACATTGCTATGTAAGTATGGACTTGAGGATTGCAAACATATTGCCACTCCCATGGAAACAGGTTTAAAATTGAGTCTTCACGATGCTGGTGATCCTACTGAACCTTGTAGTCCTTAGCATCAAGCTGGTATTTCTTAGTCTCCAAATTATACGTCAAGTTTGCAAGTGAAATTATAGACTCCAAGGATACACATTGATTCTCCACAAGATCGTATGTATAGCTCCTTTCACCCTTAGCTTTTTGATACCATGCAAGATGTATATCTACATTTGCAAGCCGGTCAAAAAGATCAATAGGAACCCTCGTCTCTTTCATAGCAGCTCCCACTTTTCTTCTCATACACACAACTCTTCCAAGATACCATGTACATTTATCTGCACCTTTGCTAGTGCTACAGATCTTTCCTTTCCTCTTGCATCTTGTGTCATCTTTGGAATACAAACCCTCAAATAAAACAACAAAATCTGAGCCTACTACAAGAGAAGTGTTTGAAACTTGATCTTTTTATCCATTGAAGAATAAATTCCACTTTTTACCCTTGTTAGTCTGTCCATAGACAAAGTTGGATTTCCATTTAGCTGACTCACAATAGTACTCATACACATTTTCTTGCCATCTATCTCTACAAAATAACAGAACTGGCTCTGAACTTTCTCCCCTTCATCAACTATCTTATCAAACACATGGTGTAACTCACATTTTGCAACTATCACGTCATCTTTGTCACATGTGCTCAGCTCACTGGCACCTTCCTCTATATCAAGAGGAACGTCATCAACAACTCCATAATCCAAAATTTGGTCATCTGAATTGGCATGAAGTCCAAGTCATGCAATCCCAAGATACTTCCATCATAATCTATGCTCGTTTTTAATAGCCACCTCTTCCAAGGAATAGAGAATCAAATACCCACTTGATAAGTGTAGTCATCTCTCATGAGTTTCCTTCTTCAGCATCCCCATCAAAAGCATGACCAATCAAAGGACCTACAATGTTTTTAAGATGCCGATTCCAAAGCAATGCTACTGCATCCCATTGCACTTTGATGAAATTTGAATTAAATCGATTACATGTCAGCTAGACCACCAGGACAAGCTTTGGTAGACAATGATTAAGTGGATTTGCAATAAGAACCCGTGCATAGTGAGCAATAATATTAGCATGGAACGCCTCAACAACGTTGTTGTACCCGGCTTCACTAGAACCAACGACCACCACAAAATCTAGTACACAATTGTGTTCTTGTTTCCTTCCACAAAAGCCAACAAGCTCATCATCCCTTGCATAACACTTAACCATCCTCTTTATGAAAGTCTCATCTTTGGCAATAATAACAGGAACACTGCCCATCGGGATGTTGTTTCTACCCATTTGATGCTTGTAAACCTTAGCCACATGCTGAAATATATCCTCCTTGATCCCTATTTTATAACATATGGACTTCCTTGTTGCCCTCATGGTGGTTGAAATATGAGGTCCCCCAAGGTTCAAAGAGAGAAAGTTGTGCATTATTGTACCTCCCCACAATTGAACAGCCTCAAAGAGACTCTTTGTTGTGTCAGAGTATCTCTTGCCTCGGGGAGCTCCTCCAATGTTTTGCAAGATATCCATAAGAAATCTCCACAATGCTTGCTTTCCCTCAAACAAACCAAGGTTGTGCGCATTGATTATATCCATGCAAAACTTTTTCACATCTCCTCTTCCCAAGGCTTTGAAGACAGTATCATGAAGGGTCGTGACTCTTACACTTAATGTTGCAACTTTGGATTTTGTGAAACACATTTGCTTCTTAAGTCTTCGAAGTAGGATACACCTAGATCGTGCTATTGAGTTAGTCATGTAATCGAGTCTTCTGCCAAAACCTATATGTCTAAGCCCTTGACTATGTGTTGCCTGGGATTGGCGATAGACTCTCGTCCAAAAATCTCATTCCTTGGACTGGAGGTGCAATTTGAACACATTAGCCCATCAAATGGCATTCCCAGTATGCTTATTCTGCTACAATTTTGTGATGAAAAGTTCCATATATGTCAATGATGCATTGATCCATATATAATGTTGCTATGGTGTTTGGTTCACAAAACCAATTTGCCTCCCCTCTACTATCATCTAAAAATGGTTTTAGGTCAATTGTGTTTCCTCTAAATGGGTGAATGATTTTTGCAAAAATCCCCAACATAATGTTGAATATATCTTTTCTTCTAGTTGGAAAAAAAGGAAAGAACAGCAAAAGTTGTTTTTTTTTAGAACCGCTTCAGAAGTGGTACAAGGAAAAGACAGAGAGGTACTTAGAATGGCATACCTTTACCTTCATTTCTTTCTGGTGCACTTGATGACTTCTCGAAACATACTAGCAAGGACAACACACATTCATCAAGCTTGTCAATAAAAGATCTATGAGACTAATAAAAATGTCAATAATGCAATTTACCTGAGATTGGTTAGAAAAAATCCAGTCAACGCCTTCTGATCCTCATCAGGTACTAAGAACTTACTTGGACGACCAACCTTCTTTGTCCCTTCGTGTGAACTTGGAGCACTAGCCTGAATATGTACCTTTGACTTTGTGTGCTCTATCATGCATTGTTTGATAGACCCTGTCTTTGGAAATAGGGGGTTCCATTTTCCATCAACATTGCATTTTATAAAGACTTTAGAGGTAGACTTATAGTCATCAATTGTCTCAAGCACCAATTCAAATTCTAGTTTCCTCTCTTCTGCAAATGCATTGACCTCCTCCATTGCCTCGATTACCTTCTCTATGTTTCTAGCAATAATTTGATCCTCTAGGCTTGCGGTGTGGGAGCCCGACCTTTTTGCCTCATGGAGCCCCATGGATTTCATGTGATTTATGGTCTTTAAGTGTGAATTCATAAAATTGTATATGGTATCTAGACCTCCCTGCCCATATGCAATCCCGCATTCTTTGCACCATATTTGAAACAGATCCCTCCCATCTTTATCCTTTGAATAGAGTAAACCTATCAGAGTGCCCTTTGAATCGCAACTTCTCTTTGGCAGTCTTCACATTTTGTTCCCACTTCTTGACGTGGGCGTGTAGCAAGGATGCTCTTCATATGAACTTCTCCTTCTCTCTCTTCCATAGAAGCATCAAAAGAAGAACTAAAGGGACATGTCTCACTTGTTGTTGCCTGACACGTTGAGGATCTCCCATCACCTCATTGAATGCACCGCTGGAATCTACCCTAGGAAACTTTGTAGGGGATGCAACACCAATTTTGTACTCTATTGTCCCCTCACCTCACTGGTGACCTTCCATATCTCCTCTTGTTTTTCACTTATTGGTAACATGCATGAGCCTCCCAGAAATCTATAGTCATTTGAAGCTAAACCACCAGAATCAATCTCTTCTCTAAGCTCCCTATATGTAGCTCCCTCTCTCCCCATAACAAAAACAAGTGTGTTTGTTTGCCCTGTCCCTTCATTGAGGTTAATCACAATCTCTTTGATGGCCATACTCGAGTCTGCTTATCTGTAAAGACAAGCCCCATTCATAAACAAGAATACTTGCAAACAACTACAAAATTTGTAACTACATCTCCACTCATAATGTCTGTCTCTGCTACTTCAAAAAAACTTGAAAATAAAGGAGTCTTTGAGTCTTTGAAAGAAAACCTACGGCATCACACACCTAGCTTAAGACTTAATGTACATTCGTTATTGAGTTAATACAGCACTATCACTCAAACTTTTGAGTATGACACAAAATAACATATTGAAGCATATAAAAATCTTTGAGACTCGAGCATATGAAACACTTTAAGCATATAAAACAAAGGGTTTACAAGCTCCAATAGAGGGCGTTTTCCAAATTTCTACATACTATCACTAAGCCAATGCTCTTGCAAAATCTTAGCTAGATTTTGAGCTTGCCTTGAAAAAGAATCGACAAAGATTTATTTGTAATTATCGACAAAAGAAATACATCTTTGATGACCAACATCTAGTCCAAAAGAAAGTTACACTTTTCATGGCTAACATCTTGCTACAAGGCAAAAGAGTTTAACTCAATAAAAGGCTGGCATCATTTCTACCAATGGCCCCAAACATTTATTCCCATCCAAATGCATGTGGGTTAAGTTTGCATACAATTCTTCAAATTATTTTCTATTCTTTTCTTGTAGAAGATACCCAGCTTTTACAATCTCTTGATCGCATGAATATGGTATGTTTCCCTTGTTTGTTGAACGAGATCCTAGCCAATCGATATTGTATTCCATAGACAACTCCCTACAAAACTTGACCATTTGATTAATAAGCCATGCTAATGCATATACCACAACCTCTCTGGTATACACATGGTCATTATGTGTGTCCTTCAATAGCTCTTTAGGCTTATGGGCTTTGCTTTGACAACAATTGAGTGATTGTCGCCTCTCTGATGCAGGCCTCATGGCTAATCCCCAATCAATGATGCCAACTCAAGGATCTAAATCCCTAGAAAAATCCAACATAATATTGAAAGGATGCAGGTCACAATGAACAACACCCAATTGATGGGTATAGGCCGGTGTGTGTGATAAGGCAGCTATGATATTTGGTAGATTTTTTGCAAAGGCCATGACTCGAGTTAATTCTCCTTGTGTGGGACGCATGTCTAAACTTACCATCCTATTTTATTGCAGTATTAGCGAGAACCACGATTAAATTGTCAATCCATGGGACGAAGCTGACTCGACTAGTGCATAGAGGCTACAAGAGGTTGTTAATCTTTTGGAAAACAACTAACAACTCGCATCTAACTCAGGCTACACTCAAGTGACTGAAATCACCAAAAGCCAATTGCTCATCGGCAAACAAATCACATCCGTTACAGCATCAAATGATATCCAAACGTAATGAAACTTCTAGGACAAGTTTATAAGACCTAAGCACACATGCTTATGGTCTCATACCCACTTTAGGTCAAGTTCCAAAATCGCAATTATTAACAGCAGTGGATTTTGAACCTAGTCTTTTTCAACCTAGAATGCATCTAAATGCTTAGCAATGATGCCCCAATACCCCGTCTATGCTTAGTTTTCAATTTAAAAGTGTAAATTATTAGTTATGATGAAATTAGGTTGCGGTTCAGCGACGCCAAAAGGTACGAAATACTGTGAATTGCTTACGTCAATGCATAGAGCTCTTACCTACGGTTGCAATGTGACAACCGAAGAGGGAGTAGGAAGCGCGAGAAGAAGAGAAGTGAACGTTGTTAGCTCACGCTGTGTATTTCTTATCCAAAAACTTATAAAAAACTTACAAAAATTAGCTTTTATACCTTAGCCAAGGTTTTTGGGTGGTCAAAATTAATAATCTGAAGTTCTACCAAAGCTGGGTAACGACTGGCTGATACAATCTGGAAGCTTGTAGACCCAGCTCATTAATTACAGAGTTTATCCGAGAAAATAGGAGTTACAATATTCTCAATTTATCAAAATAATAAATGTTTTACAAAGAGAACTCTAAAAAATGATGTCCATGTCAGCTTGCTGCTAACATTCCCCCCCTCCTCGCCTGTGTCTTTCCTTGACACAGCTTGATGGGCTGAAATAGTCTTTGGGTTGACGACTGGCGAGGCGGTGTTTAAGCGCATCCAGTGCCTTCTAGTATATGATTCTTTGTACTTTGTCAAGCACTTGCAGAAATTTCATGGTCACTTTATTCTTCAGTTCCACCACTGAGTAGCCTACAAACCTGGATGTAAGGTTACTGATCACTGGTGCAAATATCTTTGTTCGCCAGGTGAAGAATCTAGTGTAGAAGGCTTCTTCAAATGCCAACATATTATTCGATGGCAAGAACATACATCTGGCATAGAAGCTGTAAAGAACTTCTTCCGAAGGTTGCCCACTCAGATCATAGCATAAGCCTTTGTTACCTTCCAAAAATGATATCCATGGGGCTCCTGTTTGCTCAGGCTCATTAAAAGCTTGGATGCTTGTGAGCAACATTCTGCTGATTTTATATAACATGGCGCAGGAGAGATCTCATAGACTCTTGAAGAAAGACATGGCGCCCATTAGGGTTTTACCATGTATTCCTCTGTTGCTTGTCCTCTCTCTGGAGCTGGCAGTGTGGGGTAGTTAAGCCAAGTTGGCCTCTTCTTTGTCAGTGCTTCATGCGCTTGCCATGTCCTTACTCTGGGTACAGGATAGAAAGTTGGGTCTCTTTGAAGGGCTGCATGTGATCTTGTGAACAGAATTAGGTATCTTGGATTCTTGTTCAACCAGCTTAACCTCCACTTTGGGTGGTCTTTATCTGCGCCATCTTCTTGCATATTTTTGTACAGCCTCTCATTCACCTGTAGTAATTCCACTTTAATGAGAGGGTATGGCAGGGATTATTGATGCCATTACACATTGATCTGATTGGGAGTGAGTTGAGTGACGTTGACAGAGTGTAAAACTCTCAAATCCCAATCCATTGCTCATCCACCTCTTGGGTGATCTTCTCTTTCAATGAGTCTTCTTCAGCTTTTGACACCTGGACCATTGGCACTGTGTCTGCATCTATGATGTGAATCTGGAAATCCTCTTCACCACTCGGCTTTGCTGTGGACTATGTCTCAAACTCAGTAAATGAGACCGAGGGTATGTCTATATGTGGCGGCTCTGAAGTGCCTGCCTCTTCCTGCGTGTCTGGTTTTCCATCTCTGAGGAGTTGGTTAACTTGCTTGAGCTTTGCTATTTCATTAACGAGCTCCTCTTCTTTCTGAACCCGCATCAGTGTCAGGTCCCTGCATTGTGATTGTTCCAACTTTAATTCCAACTCTAGATCTTTGTTCTTCTTTTTGAGTGCCTTGTATACTTCATCAGTCCCTTTCACTGAGGCCGTGGCTGGATTTTCTCTGATTTGCCGTAAGAAGATTGCCTGATCATTGATCCGCTATTCAGAGTACTGCAGAGAAGCATTGGCAACATCTAATTACACTTGAATTTTTTGACCTGACAGAGATGTCGTAAGAAGTTCATTCGTAACTTCTCTCAGCTGCTCGTCTTTTGCTTTGCAGGCATCAGATAATTTGGTGCGTAGATCATCTAACTCCTCCATTTCTTTTTGTTGCCTATCTCTAGCTAGTTGATGTTGTTTAGCTTATGCCTTCATCTCCTGCACCTGCCTTTGAAGATTGGTGATGACAATCATCCTATCTTCTAACTCTCCTTGGATCACCATCTCAAGCTCTTTGGCCTTTGTGCTAAGGCTTAGTGCTGTTGAACGGAGTCTCTCCATCATTTCTTGCATCTGCCATGCATATTCATTTACTTGTACAATTACCTCGTCGTTGGACTGCCAATCATCGTGTGTTTCCAGCTGAGATGTGCCTGTAGCCTCATGTGTGCCTTTCTGCTGCGTCGTAGCTGCTGGTTGTCCTTGTGTTGAGGTAGAGGGTCGGTCTTCTTCTTTGTCATCCTAAGGCTTTGATGCCTTGGTGGTTTCTGGCTGAGTGGAATTAGATGGTGTTTCCTCCTTCTCTTGTTGTTTTGCAGTAGAGGGTGCTGGCTCAGATCTAGTTGTCTCTTCTAGTACCGGACTTTCTTCGATCTCTGGCTCGGGGTTTTTCTCTTGTGCAGTGGTAGCCTCTTTCTCTGGCTCTACTTCTTTATCTTTCTCTTTGTCTTGTTGGTCCGCCTCTTGTGCAGATTCTGTTTCTTTGTTGGATTCAGATTCAGTGGTTTTCTCTGGCTCCACTTCTTTATTGGACTCTTTGCTCGCCGCTGATGGCGGTGGGCTTAGCATGGGGTGTTCCTATTGTTCGGTAGGCGGTGAGGTTGGTCTGGGGGATCCATATCCTTGCTCTTGTGTTTCTTCTCTAGTCGTCTCCTCAGCTTGTCTTTGTTCTTCCGCCTCTTTGGCTTCTCTTGCCGTGTCTTCTGCCTCCTTCAGCTTGAGGGCTTCGGCTTCTTGGCACATTCTTTCCAGTATTTCTATCGGATCTTCAGCCTCTTTTCTTGTGTGGTGCTTCGTTCTAGGGCCTTTAAGTCCATCCGGCACCCATTTCTCTGGGTCCTTTCCTTGTGCTTGTCTACTGCGCCGGTAGGCCTGTTTCTCTCTTTTAAAGCGCGCTTGTTTTTGGGCTGCCTCTTCTTGGTGTGCGGCCACAACTTTTCTTTTCATTTCTTCTCTACGAGCTCTCTTTTCCTCGTTGTCAGAGCTCTCACTGTTGTGCCTTTCCGACGAGCTGTCAGCTGATTCTTCATCGGATTTATATGATCTCTTTCCTAACCTTGTAGCTCTTAGAGAGTGTTGTGCTGCCAATATCCAAGTGTTTTGGTCAGGAGCAGGCAATAAATTTTCAGCCATTGCCAATGGCATGGTATGCTATCCTCACCAAGACCTGTGGCGCACCCAAGTAAGTGATTTTGCCCTCCTTCTTGGTGCCCTTCAAAGTTGTCAGGACATACTGCACATGGTCCACTGGTTGCCTTGTCGTCAACTTGAGAACTTGAGTGAATGTGGTGGCCACGACGTGATTTGGTGTAGTGTACCTTGGTGGCTTTTTTGCCAAAAAATGGAAGGGCTGGTGGTACAAGCGGGCTGGCTCTTCCACTTGTTTGTGAATTAAATCGGTCAATGTAGCCGTCTCTCTCTTTGGTAAATGTTCCTGCTATTTTTTTGTCCCTTGCTCGCATAGTCATTCCTTGTGTGGGCAGTCTAAGTGCCTCTGCCACTATCTCTTTAGTGATGACCACTTCGACCTTGTTCCCTTGGGTGTCAGATATATGTGCGGTTCCATCTTCTTTTATTGTGGATAAAAGCTCGTAAGCTTTCTGAAAATCCACTCTGCAAGGCTCCTATTAATCCCTGAGTCCCTGCCTACGATTAGCTCCTTTGGTTTCTGGCTTGGCAGCTACATCATAGACTTCCTTGGGTAGGAGTTGCAACTCCACCTGATGCCCCTCTTCACTCTTGAATCTGCCAGTGAAGACTATAGTGTGGTGCTCTTCTAGCTGTTCTCTGGAGAGGTATGATGCCTTGGCTGCTTTGACTGACTCGGGGTCTAGTTGATAAGCGAGCAGTTCCTGTAGCTTTTCCTTTTGGTTGAGCTTCGTCTTAGCCCTCTCTGCTACTTGCATTGCTCCTCTTCAGTGAATAGAGTGCAAAGTTAGCAAATTTGTCGAAATTTTCTCTGAAATGTCCTTTAGTCTGAATTGCTGACAATTTTGGTCCAATTTGCTTCAAATCAATTTTTGAACAAGCATAGATGCATAAAAACATGCAAGGAACAAAACTGTAAAGTCAAAACAAATATTTGCAACCAAGGTAAATAATCGTGATTATTTATAGCTGAGGAAATTTTTCAACTTTTTGCAAACTTGGCTTCATAGGCTTGAAATATATACCAAATACATGCTCTGAGTGAAATATGGGCTCATTTGGATGCATAGGGTGAAAATAGTACCAGATTTTGGCTCTAGGTCTCTGAAACGTAGATATAAAGAAAATTTGAGATTTTGAGCGCCAAATTGATTCAAAATTGGCTAGTGGGCTTAACACATCATGTACTTTGGATGCATGATGGCAAAATATCAAAACTCCCCAATTTTGACCAGAAAGTAAATAATCACGATTATTAACTTTTCTTCCAAAATTGACATTTTTTGGTACAAACTAGTTCTAGGCATTGTATAGACCCTGTATATGAGATATAAGGTGATTTGGATCAACAAATGTGGTCCATAACCAATTGGCTTGCAAAGACTTCTTTGCGTTTTTTGACAATTTTATAAGTAATGGGTGGTCATTTTGGCTCATACTTGATTTTTGGCATGTAATAGATGTGTACACATGATAGGTGAGGTGAAGGGACAATTCCCAAGCAAAACTGATGCAAAAGTAAATAATCATGATTATTTACAACACTGACAAATTCTTTGCAAAACTCACAAATTTTGACCTAGACATATTCCATACACCTAATACAAGTCCTAAATTGAATTTGGTCAAGTTTGGTTATGCCGGCATCACTTTGTGCTTTGTCGACTCTGAAATCACCGCTTTTTGTGACTACACTGCTTGTTGGGTTGGTCGGTCAACTTTGAGGCTTCGGACTTGTCCGCAACATAGGCGTGAAGCAACCTGTCCAATTCTGGCTCATTTGGAGTCAGTTTGACCCCGTATGTCGAATTTGACGCTTTGTAACCTTCGAGCCATTTTGTGCTTTTCGAGGGCTTTGCTTGATGGATTTCACCAAAACAATCATATACATTGTATATGGACCTCATAAGCAAGCCATTTGTGGAGTCATGTCGGAATTCTGGCATTTGCCAAAAACCTAACTTTTCTACTGGGGACCCCCTCGACCCCTGCCGAATACTCAAATCATGATATAGAAAGTTTCTATTATGTTAGGGTATGCTATGGTTCAAATCCCATCTAGTTTGGTCGAGCTGTCAGGCCGCTACGATCAGTTTTACGTCGTAGGTCTTCGTGCATTGCTCGGTCTCTAGGGTTTTTTCTAGGGCTTTAAATTAGCTATCGGCCATACAAAATGGATCATAGATGAGTAAACAACTTACCCCTCATGTCTCGTGTGAGACGGCGCTGAAAATGGTCAATTGTGGGCTCCGAAAAAGTCGCACGAAAGAGGCCGAAATCTCTCTCTGCCAAGGCTGCAAGTGGAAATGAGGTGGTTTTAGCCTACCTTGGATATCTATACCCGGACTTCACGAACCAAATTTCTCCAAATTCTCCCATTAGTCCTACTAGGCCGTGAAATCTATGTTAGACTCAAAAATTTCCCTGATCGAATTCATGTAGCTCATTCTGTAAGAATTTTGCAAAAGTAGGCCTGGCCGCCTAATTTAGGCTTCCCGCTTCCATCTTCTGATTTCATTGAAAATTTGTGTGCTTGTCCAACTTGTCTTTCTGATCACCATTGTGTCTTCCATTTTTTCATCTGAGCTTTTTATTATTAATTTTTGACCTGTTTATTTGAAAAAATCAAAGAAAATAACAAAATGCTCTAAAAAAGTAAATTGAAAATTCAATAATCAAGAAAATCCATTCAGAAACACAGATTTATTGTTTTTTGTAGGATTTTTCTATTTATAAGTCTCATTATCAATAAAAATGATGAAAAATACCCAAAAAAGGACTATTTTTAATGATTTTCTAATAGTATATACACTATTTACACTCATCGGGAAGATACTATTAGTGAATTTTCCCTTGATGATGAATTATAAGGGCATTATTAGGTAATTTTGTAGCAAATCACACGTTAACATCAAACTTTTTCCTCCCTCTTCAAACATTGCCCTTAATTACTTAATGCTTAGTACTTAGTGCCCTTCCACCCCTCTTAGATGGCGTAGTCCGGGACGACTGTGTGCATGGGTTGAACAATCATGTCTATGCATAGTGGTGGTTGACTCTACCATGCTATGAAGATCAATGTAATTCAAACCAATATGCCGTGCAAGAGCTGGGTCTTGAGTAATTCACTCAAGGGATTCCGATGTCGAGGTTTGCTGCTGATATCTTCCAAAGAGTAAATCTTGTAGCTTGTGTGCTGTCTGTTTGATTGTATCATCCGGATGCTTCAGCACACTGATTGCTTGAGTTGTTGGTAGTTTTTTCTCGCCATTGGTAGCTTGGTCGGCTCGGTGCTGCATGGTGTGGTGGAGTCTTTTGAGACTTAACTCGCCATTGCTTGATTGGTTTTACGATTTGTGGAGAAGATAAGTGCTCCTTTTTCTTCCAAACCATTTTCATGTTAGGTTCCATGCTCGGAGACGCTCGTCTCTGTGTTTTAACCCTTGGAACCTTCTTTTGTTTTGTCGGTGAAGTTTTAGGAACCCAGATCTGAATCGGTTTATCCTTAAGCTGTGCTTTTGGTAGCCAAATTTGCCTGACTCCTTGCATGCTACTTGTATCATTTGATTATCGAGGGGATGGAGACGATTGACTACTTCGTGGTTTAGTCTGTTGATTGCTTCTTTTTCATTTCTCCTTGCTTGTTGCAATTGGAACAATGAGTTGCCCTCCTTTAGGTGATAGCTTTAGCTGATTTGTATCCCAATCTGGTAGTGCTTTGTATGTTCGCATCGAGGGAATTCCAAGAATCATCGTTTCATTCATGTGTTCATCTGGTAAGCATACAAACTGATGAGGACATGAACATCCATGTACAATCACGTTCAAGTTGACTAATCCCAATGTTGGGGTTGGGTTCTTGTTGCATCCTTTGATTGTCGTTATTCCTGCCGTCAATGCCTGACTTGTTGCCTTCTTGTATGTGGAATAACTAACTGCATTTACTCTAGCTCATGTGTCGACCAAAGCATTGGTGCTATGATTGTTGAGATTTACTTTGATGCGCAAGTCCATTCCATCTAACCAGTCATCATCTCTTGAAACTACGTCTTTAGGTAATTCCCATTGTCGATCATCTATTTCCAGAGTGTGGATGGGAATCGGTATCTGTTGATTCTTGAGAGCAGCTTTTCGCTTGAGTACCTTAAGCCGGGCTTTCTCTTGGGCTTCACCGATAACTTTCCGTCGTTTGATCTTTCTTTGCTTGGCTGTATGCATTCTTTCTAGCAATTTATTGGTTAGTGGCAAATTGTATTTCTTTAAACGACATCCACTAATCCAATTAGCCATTGGTGTTGGGGTATAAAGCCCAATGTGGTCGCCCAGGTAAGTGGGCGGGCCGCCAGGTATGTACACATATTCTTTTGTAAAAACCTAATAAGAACTCACTATGCCCTACACATTACATTAGAGCGAGTTCACCATATCGTCGTGCTCTTCTTCTCGCACTCTCTCTCTCTCTCGCGTCGCAATTCCGCTCGTACTCCTTCAACTGGTATCAGAGCTCAGATCGAGGCTTGGGGAAGCATTTGCAGGTAGCCAGAGTCACTTGCTCAGATTGGAGTGAGATTCGACAGGCGAAGACACGGCCCCCGTTCGGCTTCGACAAAGTTCTGCGCAGGCCATTTTCGACTACGTGGTCTCGGCAGGTGCAGATCTGACTCTGCAAATTTGGGGTTTCAGCCTACGACTGCAGGTGCTGAGGATATCGGCACTCCCAGAGTGTTGATTTGTGGATGTCTACACATCGACGGACGGCTCACAGTTCTTGGAGGCGTGCCACATACGACACGGGTGCATCTACACATAGACTGTAGGCGACATCCACTAGTTCATCAGGTAGCTTGTGTTTGCTGCTTGATATTCCAGATTTCATCCTGACATTGCAGGTACTTCCACATGGGATATTTTGTCAGAGATGATATATGTCTGTTGAGGGTTTGCTAGCTGTGAGTCACGCAGCAAACAACCGCCGCAGCGGTTACAACATATAGTGGGAAATTTGTGGATGTATGACTTTGTGGGAAGTCTATGTACTATCAGATTTACTGCAGCCTTTGTTGAGGGTCGAGTGAGGTTTTATTGAGCTGGGGGATTCTCGAATGTTGAGATCCTTTCGGTGATATAGGTCTTGGAGCGATCCCTCGAGCACCCTTAGATAGGCAGTTAGGATGTATTGACTGTGAGTTAGACAGTTGGGATTGCATCTTTGCTTTACTGCCGTTGAGGCATTGTCGTAGTCTATGCTTACAGGACAGTGAGAGATAGTACAGGTGCAGGACAGGTTTACCCACAGCTTACAATGTTAGAGAGAAAGTGGTTTTTTGAGCTGTTTTTGTATGTTTTTTAGTACACCAGAGCCATTTTACAAAGGAGACTCTGCCGAAATTTCTGCAGAATCTGAGGCTTTATTGGTTCATTTGACAGGTTGATATTGGTTCAGAGGTCAGTTTACAGGAGAAACTCTACCGAATTTTTCCCAGGAAAGTAAACTACTGTGAAGCGTAGCTATGGCTGGATCACAGGACACTGCTCTTTACAATATCAAGAAGCTGGATGGAACCAGTTTCCCATTGTGGAAGAAGCAGATTTGGCATTTGTTGGTACAAAAGAAGCAGATAAAACCTATAAAGCTCAAGGGGATAAAACCACAAGATATGGACGAAGATGAATGGAGCGAAATGGATGAATTGGCACTTTCTACTATTATGCTGACTTTGGCAGAAAGCGTTTACTTCAATGTAGCAGACGAGATGTCGGCTTATCAAGCATGGACAAAGCTGATTGATCTTTATGAGAAGCAGAGTGCAGCTTCACAGGTATACTGGCTTAAGAAGCTTGTTGACTTGAAGATGAAAGAAGGGACACCTATGTCCAATCATCTGAATGAATTCAACACCATCTACAGTCAGTTGTCAGCTCAAGGTGTCAAGTTTGATGAACCTGTTAGAGCTATGTTCCTGTTGATCACATTGCCGGAAAGTTGGGACACTTTTCGCACAGCTTTGAGTAATTCTGCACCTCCAGATGGTTTGACCATAGCAGGTGTAGAAGGCAATCTGCTTACTGAAGAAACCAACAGAAAGACAATGGACAAAGGCAAAGGAACAACCTTAGTTGTCAGGGGAAGGACCAAAGAAAAGTACAAAGGTGGAAAGAGGGACCAGTCTCGTAGCAAGTCCCGCAGTGCTAAAGGTAAGAGTGACATAGAATGCTACCATTGTGGCAAGAAGGGTCACATGAAAAGAGACTGCAGAGAATGGAAAGCAGAAAAAGGCAAAGAGAAAGCAGAAGACCATGGTGAGAAGAACAAGTCCTCAGTGAAGATTTAAGAAATAAATGTGACAAACACTGTTGCAGAGGATGACAGTCTAGTGTCAGGAGATATCTACTTCTTGAAAAATACAATGGACTCAGCTCTTCTTACAACATCTGATGGAAATGCACTTAGTGATTGGATTATAGACTCAGGGGCATCACTTCATGTGTCTCCAAACAAGGAGTGGTTTACCTCTTATGTAACCACTAAAGATCATGTTCGGCTACGCAATGGGCAGACATGTGAGATCTTAGGTGTTGGAGATGTTCAATTGAAGTTTTAGAATGGCTCTTCTTTCACGCTAAAGAATGTGAGACATGTTCCCGCAATTACAAAGAGCTTGATCAACACAGGTTTACTTGATGATGCTGGCTACGTCACCACTTTTGGACAGAATATGTGGAAGATATCCAAGGGTTCTATGACAGTAGCACATGGAGTAAAGTCTGGAGGACTTTACATGATTTATGTATCAAATGTCTCTAAAAATGTAATCAATGTAATCGAGCAGCCGAACGTTTCTTTGTGGCATAGCCGGTTAGGACATATGTCCAAGAAGGGAATGGAAATCTTTTCTCATTCTGGTTATTTGCCTGGCTTGTCATTTAATGATTTTGAATTCTGTGAACATTGTCTGTATGGTAAGCAAACACAGCAGCCACATAAGCATAGAAGCAGTAGAAGAGATACACAGTTGGCACTTGTTCATAGTGATTTGTGTGGACCTATGCCTAATCTATCTCTAGGGGGAGCTTGTTACTTTATGACATTTATAGATGATTACTCGAGGAAAGTATGGGTTTACTTTCTCAAGCACAAGGATGAAGCATTTAGAGTTTTCAAAACGTTTGTGACACTTGTGGAGAATCAGAGTGGCAAGAAGCTTAAATGCTTACGCACTGACAATGGTGGAGAGTATGTTTCAAAGGCCTTTCAGGACTTTTGTGAGTCAAAAGGTATAAAACGTGAACTTACTGATCCTTACAATCCTCCTCAAAATGGTGTTGCTGAGAGGATGAATAGGACCATACAAGAGAAGGTCAGAAGTATGTTGTCTAATACACAACTGCCAAATGGAGTTTGGGCTGAAGCTGTATCAACAACTGTTCATCTTATAAATAGATCTCCTAGCAAGGTTTTGCAGAAGGATTCAGTGGCAGAGATGGTATGGTCAGGCAAAATGCCCTCATACAAACATCTCAGAGTCTTTGGCTGTGAGGCATATACTCATGTTCCAAAGGAATTTAGGAACAAACTTGAGCCAAAGAGTAGAAAGTGCATCTTTCTAGGCTATGGTAATTCTGGTGAGATGGGGTACAGACTTTGGGATCCCGAATCCAGAAAGGTTATTCGCAGCAATGATGTTCACTTTAATGAAGCCAAATATCATTCTAAACCAGAGAGGGTTAAGGAGATTAGAAGAGTTGTCTTCCAAGAAGATGGACCTGCACGTGCAAGACAAAATGTCAGGGCTCAAGAGGAGCAAGGACATGATAGAGTGGAACCACAGGTTGTGGCTGAGCCTGAGCCTGAGCCACCTATTTTGCGTAGATCTAGACGTATCACGCGACCTCCTGATAGGTTTGTTCCATCTATGAACTATGTCATGTTGACTGATTGCAATGAGCCTTCATGTTACAAGGAAGTAGTGCAAATGAAGGACTCCGAGAATTGGCAATTGGCCATGCAGTCAGAGATGACAGCTCTGCATAAAAACTAGACATGGAAGCTAGTTAAATTACCACAGGGCAAAAAGGCTCTACCTTGTAAATGGGTTTACAGGTATAAGATCACCGCTCTGATAGTCAGCCAAAGTACAAAGCAAGGCTTGTTGCCAAGGGCTTTAAGCAAGAACAAGGCATTGACTTTGATGAAGTCTTCTCTCCAGTGGTCAAGATGACTACATTGAGATGCTTTCTTGCATTGGTTTCCATATTAGATTTGGTGTTGCACCAAATGGATGTCAAGAAAGCGTTCTTGCATGGTGATTTAGATGTGGAAATTTACATGCAACAGCCAGAAGGGTTTGTTGAGAAAGGCACGGAAGATTTGGTATGCCAGTTGCTAAAGATTCTTTATGGCTTAAAACAATCACCGAGGGCATGGTACCATAAGTTCCACAAGTTTATGCTTTCTCAAGGCTACAAACGTAGTGAGTTCGATCATTGTCTATATACAAAGAAGGCTAAGGATGGCAGTTGGCTGATCCTTATTTTGTATGTGGATGATATGTTGATTGCTGGCAAGCACTTGGAAGAAATTTTAGCTTTGAAGTCAAAGATGGAAAAATCGTTTGACATGAAAGACATGGGTGAGGCAAGTCATATACTTGGTCTACGCATTGAGAGAAACAGATCAAAGAAGTTGATTTGGTTATCTCAAACAGAGTATATTGACAAGGTTTTGCAACGTTTCAATATGGAGAAGGGAAAGGCATTGAGTGTTCCATTGCCACCATATGTGAAACTTAGCAAACAAGATTGTCCTGTGTCTGAGGAAGAACAAGCTGAAATGGATAAGATTCCATATATGCGTCTGCAGTGGGTAGTTTGATGTATGCAATGATTGCTACTCGCCCAGACATTGCATTTGCAGTGGGAGTAGTAAGTCGATACATGTCAAACCCAAGCAAGAAACATTGGGAGGCAGTGAAAGGAATATTGAGATACCTGAAAGCTACAAAGAGTATGCGCATATGCTATGGGAGTCAGGAGCTAAGTGTAAAGGGTTTTACAGACTCAGATTATGCAAATGACTTAGACAACCGAAGGTCTACGTCAGGGTATGTCTTTACATTGGCTGGTGGAGCAGTATCATGGCGTTCTAGATTACAAGATTGTGTTACTCATTCTACTACAGAGGCTGAATATGTTGCAGCATCAGAGGCATGCAAAGAATCAATTTGGCTTAATCGACTAGTAACAAATTTGGGAATCAAAGAAGAGATGCATGTGTTGTATTGTGATAGTCAAAGTGCTATACAATTGGCTCGCAATCCAATTTATCACTCAAAGACAAATCATGTGGATGTGAAGTATCATTTCATCAGGGAAATGCTCGAGGATAAGCAACTAATTCAGCTTGTCAAAGTTCACACCACAGAAAATCCTGTTGATCTACTTACAAAAGGACTTCCCTCAGAGAGCTTTGCGCATTTTCGCAAGGAGTTAGGTATAGGGTAGTACATCACTTCTCTACATCTCTTGTATATTAGCTTGTATAGTAGCTTCTCTCACACTTAAAGTACCACATTGGACTTTAAGTGGGAGGTTGTTGGGGTATAAAGTCCAATGTGGTCGCCCAGGTAAGTGGGCGGGCCGCCATGTATGTACACATATTCTTTTGTAAAAACCTAATAAGAACTCCATATGCCCTACACATTACAGTAGAGCGAGTTCACCATATCGTCGTGCTCTTCTTCTCGCACTCTCTCTCGCGTCGCACTTCCGCTCGTACTCCTTCAACTGGTTCACCATCCAAGGTGGACAACTTTACCTCTCTCCTTGGAGATACATCTTCAATGATAAATGGTCCGTTTCCTTTTCTCTTAAACTTGGGAATGTGTTGCTTAAGGGAATAGACAAAAACCAAGTCCCCTTTCTTGAAGATTTTTGTGATTAAGTGGGAATCAAAAAACTGTTTTTGTTTTCACTTTTGTGCGTAGATATGAGCTACAGTAGTTAGCCTTTGCTCATCTATATTTTCCAAATCTTCAAGTCTTTCTGACAATTCATATCGAGTCCACTCAAGATTCTGTGCTACCCTTAATGTCGGCAATAGAAATTCTATTGGAAGTATGGCATCAAGACCATAAACAAGGTTAAAGGGTGTAGCATTTGAAGTTGTTTTGAATGAAACTCGATAAGCCCATAGAGCAGCATGGAAATTCATTTCCCAATCTGTCCTTCCTAAACTAACCACTTTATTCATCACCGAGCTAAGAATTTTATTCGTATGCTCAGCTTGTCCGTTTGCTTGTGGGTGATAGGGAGCTGATTTGTTATGGATGACCATAAACTCATTAAGCAAATACTTTATTACCTCATTGAGAAAATGAGTTCCCTGATCACTGACAACCTCTATTAGCAATCTATATCTTGTGAATACATACTCATATAAGAATGTAACAGTGGTTCTGGCATTATTCTTTTCAGTTGCTTTAGCCTCGGCCCACTTGGTTAAATAGTCCGTAGCTACAATGATATATTGAGCTTGGGTTCTATAAGCACGTGGCTGTATTGGTCCAACAAAATCTATATCCCATTTTGCGAAAGCTCTAGCCCCCATCATTGGTCTTAAGGGCATGCTATCTACTCGGGTTGGCATTTTTGCTCGTTGACAAGCATCACACCTTCGAACATATTCTTTGGCATCTGCAAAAAGTGTTTACCACCATATGCCTGCCATCAAGATCACTCTTGCGGTGGTCTCACTAGAAAAGTGATCTCCAGCTAATCCCGCATGTGCTTGTTCTATAATCGGAATATACTCGTTTTCATTTGCACAAAGATGCAAATGTTGATCTTTACCTCTTTGATACAATTGGTTCCCAATAAGAGAATAGTCTCTTGCTTCAGTTTCAATTGCTCTTTGATGGCATTTACTCATATCCTCAAGAAATGTTTGGCTCGATAAGTAAGTAACCAGATAGTTACTCCACTTAGGAACAGGTAACATTTGAAACAATGTTACATGAGGTATGGGTGTTTGTTTTTTACATTGAGGGAAATATTTTACGAAAGATCGAACATCTCTCTTCATAGTCAGCCAAAATACTCCAAGTCTCAAGATTCATTGCATAGTTTGGTCTTCCGCAAAGTGAAGGTCCTACTATGGTAGCATGTGCTTGACTTAGGTACTGTTCTTTTTCTTCAAGATTAATGCATAAAAGCAATACCCCATCTCAATTTCTTTTATATAGCCTTCCAGCTAGTAATTAATACATAGCCGATTGCTTGATCAATTTGATCGTGATAGAAAGTGGTATTTGTGAATCCACTTGAGCAATTGTTACAATTACACAATGTTTCCCGACCATCTAGGTATCATTTCCACGGAGAACAAATAGGCATCTGGTAGATGATCATCTACCCCTTTAGGTGATTCTCCTGAAACAATCCTTGACAAATCTGCTCGTTGATGTGTAGTGCCCTTTTTCACAACCACAGTGAAATCAAATTCTAGAAGAATGTTGAACCATCTCACTATTCTCTCTGTACCGCATGGCTTGTTGACTAATACAACAAAGCTTGGTGGTCCACAAAGAACACAAACTTGCTGGCTAATAAGTAATGTCTATTCTTTTTAACGGCATAAATCATTCCTAATCCTTCTCTTTCGGTGGTGGTGTAATTCTTTTCCGCCATGTTCAATTGTCGGCTAGCATAAGAAATAGGAAAATCAATTTTTCCATCTCCTGGTTGAGCTAGTATACAACCTATAGCAAAATTGAAAGCATCTACATGTACGTGGAATACATTATTCCAATTTGGTGTCTTTAATATTGGAGCTGAGGTGAGACCTTGCTTAAGCTTCATGAAGGATTCTTCACATGCCTTGGTCCATTTAAAGCGCGTAATCAAGCTATACATGGGTTTTGTAATTATAGCGTACATGTAGATGAACCGTCGGTAATATCCACAATGCCCCATGAAGGCTTGTACCCCCTTTACTGTTGTTGGTCTAGGCAAATCAGCAATGACATGAATCTTCTCAATATCACTAGCTATACCATTTTTAGACACTATATGTCCAAGAATTTTTCCTTGTCTTTCCATGAATGTGCACTTCTTAGGATTTAAGCAAATCCTATAAAGTCTACATTTTTTGAATACCTTTTGAGGTGTTCAAAATGATCAACCCGGATTGATGAATGTACGCATAGATCATCCATATATACTTCTAATAATTTCCTGAGATATTCTTTGAAAGCATGGTTCATCAACCTTTGAAATGTGGTTGGAGCATTAGTTAACACAAACGGCATAAGCCGATAGACAAATATACCCCATTCCATTGCAAAACAGTTTTATGCTGATCTTTTGGGTCAACCAAAAGTTGATTGTATCTTGAAAAGCCGTTTAAGAAGCTGTAAGCTTCTTTTCCTACAACTCGTTCTAAAACATGCTCAGTTATCGGAAGAGGAAAGTTGTCTCTAATGGTAGCTGCATTCACCATTTTGAGATTAACACACACTCGTAATTTTCCATTCTTCTTGGGTACTCTCTTGGGTACTACCACAATAGGAGACACCCAATCTGTGTGTTCAATTTCGTAAATGAATTCGGCTTCCTTCAGTTTTTCAATCTCTTCTTTTATCTTCCTGGCAAATGTTTTGTTATACGTGTATGGTCTCTGTCTACTTGGTTTCGCATCATCTCTCATGGGTATGGTACGTTGACAAATTTCTGGATCAACACCCTTGAGATCCTTGTAAGACCAAGAGAAGATATCTGGGTATTCCTTTAACAAGCTTAGCAAAAGCTTTTCTTCTTCTTCTATTAGGTCATTCGCAATGTAAGCAGGTCTCGGCTCTTCTCCTGGTTCAAGCCAAGTCTATCTTTTTAGCGTTTTAAGGCCCTTTGTAAGACTCACCCTGTTTCCGTAGTTCCCTAATAGGTTGTTCAACTATGATTTTCCGATCTTGGAGCGTATACTTTTTGTAATGGGATGGAACATGCATTACATCCTTACCATCCTCTTCCATGGTTTCCATTTCAGTTGTGTATATCTCCTTTAGACCTTTTTTCAACTCCTGATATTTCTTTTTTTGCTCAAACTCTGGTCATGAGTGGTTTCTTATCCTGTGATTTTTCTTGAGTACCCTTCCCTTTTTTCCTCGATGTCTGAGATATTTCTGAGTTTTTGTTTGAAGAATATCTACCAATTATTTTATCCTTGGCACAATCATTAGCATCTATCTGCATCAGGAATTGTGTTTTACTGGAGACTAATGGCATAGGTCGTGTTTTCACAATTCTGATGTCTCTCTTTCATCTATACCATTTTTGTCTTCTTGATTTTTGGTTTGGGAAGTCAAAAAACTTTTCCCTCCCTCCTTTTAAGAGTAGCTTAGCTCTCGTATGCTCTTTTTCTAACCCCGAATCTTCTAAGGTAGCTGAGTGTTCATCTAACTCATCAGTTGCATCGTAATAGACGTCCAAAAAGACTTGTTGAGCTTTCCTTAAATCCTTGGGTTCCTCATCTTCGTCTTTTGTCTTCTTGATTTTTGGTTTGGGAAGTCAAAAAACATTTCCTTCCCTCCTTTTAAGAGTAGCTTAGCTCTCGTATGCTCTTTTTCTAACCCCGAATCTTCTGAGGTAGCTGAGTGTTCATCTAACTCATCAGTTGCATCGTAATAGAGGTCCAAAAAGACTTGTTGAGCTTTCCTTAAATCCTTGGGTTCCTCATCTTCGTCTTTAATGTTGAGGATTGAAATCATCTGGATGGGAATTATGTCGTAGCCATCCTCATTGCAAAATTGAGTAGGCATAAACGTATTCACATATACATCCATTGTTGCTAAAATTTGAGTCCACTCGAATGGCTCAAACAAATGCTCTAGAAAGGGTTCAGGTACATAGGCTTCATCTATGCAGTCCCATTCTAATATACATTCTTCTCGTCTTAAGATTCCGTTGTCTGAAGCTCCACACATCCAAATAGGAGTGTCTTTGTTTAACCAGGATGGGAGTTTAGTTTCAGCCGAAGAGACTGAATCAAACTCTTGGATAGGTGTTTTCAAGACATCTCTATAAGTGTGATCTTTTAGATTTACTCGTGTTATAGATCCCACTTGCTTCAAGTACAAATAATTGTTTCCCCAATCTTAGATAAGCGGTACCTGTCGCATGAAAGGTCTTCCCAATATGATTTCATGGTTGAGTTTTTTCCCAAAGTCT
The DNA here is from genome assembly GCF_014529385.1 of Adiantum capillus-veneris. Lineage (NCBI taxonomy): Eukaryota > Viridiplantae > Streptophyta > Polypodiopsida > Polypodiales > Pteridaceae > Adiantum > Adiantum capillus-veneris. Next base: position 43,813,724 of record NC_140948.1, read on the forward strand.
ACTATGCCAAAAGTGTGTTGATATTCAATTCCACAGGGATTGACTATCACTTTTTCAAGCAGCCCTTATGGTCTCTCAATAATCTCACTTTTTCCCATAAGTGTCCTGGCCAGTCTTCCTCTACGAATGGAATTCCATCTAAGGCATCTTCGCTGTCAGGCACTATAAGCTCTGGTTCGTTTGTTTCAAGGTGGGGTTCTACCAGCACATCCGATTTTACTTTCGTTTCTTTTACCACAAGCTCTTCAGGTTTTGCAATACTTTCAAGCTTAGGTTTTTGTTTTTCCAGCATTTCTTGCATGATTCTTACCAAATTTTGATAAGCTTACAGCTTAGCTACTTCCATGTCTGGAGATGGATAGTTTTTCCACTTGTTTTCCATGTTTTGGCATGCTTTAAGTCCTGCTTGGTAGGCTTCCAAGGCCACATTAATAGGCTCAAAAATTTTATCAACCAGAATGGATCCTCCAGATTTCACGGTTGTTTCCTTGAATTCACTTCCAGTTTCTTTCAACTTTTCGTGGAATACCTTGTTTGCTTTCTCCTCAATTTCAACCCGTTGTTTTTGTTTTCTCATCTCATATCTTTTCCTTTTGCTCCTTTTGATTCTTTGAGAAGAAACTTTTGTATTTTCCGAATCATCAGAAGAGTTGTGTTTTTTTTTCTTTGCCTGGGCTCTAGTGATTACCTTGATTGGAACAATTGGTTCACTCTCTGATGAGCTACTAGGTATCACTTGGACTACGTTTACTATCATTTTCCCCTTGCTCAAAGGATTTTTAGGACAATCTTCCGGAAAGTGTCCTCCCTTTTTGCAACATTGTGTGCAATAGGCTTCAATTGGTTTGAGGTGTTTGTCAGGCTCTGGACATTAATTTTTCCAATGATCATCAACACCACAGTTATGACAGTTTCCTATTCTTAGCTTCATCATGGGTCTTACCATGGGAGGTCTGACACCTTGACTAGCTACATAATACATTGGTGCAAGCTCTGGTGAGGCATAAGTCATTGTTTCTTCCATTGGTGGTGGATGTGGATTATACCAATCTCCTTCTACCATTATTGTAGATGGATTAGGCTCTGTATAGGGTGTAACAGGCACTAATGATTGTTCATCTATGACACCTTAGAGTGCATGTACTTTACAGGCACTGCATTATGTCCTGGATACGGAGGTTGTTGTCCCAACACAGGTTGAGGTCTTTCCATACCCATTGGTGGTCTTTGAGCTTGGGCCATATTAGGCTAATATCTGTACATGGGTTGTCCTTGTGGCCTCATGGGCATGTACTGAACCTTCCCAGTATACTTTGGTCTGAAGTAACACTCGTGGGTCTCATGGTTGTTTACCCTCCATTGCACACCATTTTTGTGGCTTAATTGGTTGTCCCTGTGGAGGTATCCCTTGTCCTTGTCCCCTCATAGGTCCTTTTTGTATGTTGTTCATCATGTCGTTCATCCTTTTTAGCATATCTTCTATGACTGAGAGTGGTGTTGCAGCAACCGTTCCCACTTGTGCTGGTTTAGTGGATGTTGTTTTCTCGCTTTGGTTATCCTTAGGGACATCTTCTTCGTTGAAAAATTCACAATTGTCTCCTAAGTCAATAGCATCTGACACACACGCTTCTAGGGTTGTATGCTTTTTATTATAGAGTATAGCATGAAGTTCTTTGTTTAGCAGTCCCTCTAGAAACAAGGATACAAGTCGTTCTTTTGTAGGTATCTCAAGTTCTGGGCATCTTCCAATTTGTTTCATTCGAGTTGCACAATCCCTAACAGACTCACCATGTTTCTTTTTAAAGCTATAGATTTGAGCTACCGTATTATGTTTGATCCTTGTTTTGGAACAAGCAGCTACAAATCCTTGAGCTAATGTGCTCAAGTCCATGATTGGCCTTGGTGGAATGTTTTGGAACCATGTCAATGCTTTTCCTTCTAATGTCATTCCAAACCCCTCAAATTAAGTATGGAAATCGAATATACGCTCTGCTCTTAGCACTTGCTTAAAGATTGCTAAGTGGTCGTATGGATCCCCTGATCCACTATATTTTCTGACCCACTTCTGAAAATCAGCTGGTCTGACGTGTCTATTTGGTTCAACTCCAGGTCTTCTAGCAGTTGATCATGTTCCAAGTCCTTCAAACCAATTTGTTGGAAATAGTGACTCATGTAGCCCTAGACTGGCCTTAGTGTCACCCAGTTTTCTATGTGATCAGGTGGTTTCTGGTTTCTTTACATTACTCTCAGATGATCTCTCACGGTATTCATCTCTTGGAATTGTTTTTTGTCCTTGTCCTAATATCCAATCTCGTATGGAATACCCTTGGTATTTGGTTTGTTCTACCTCCTCAGGAATCATCATAACAAAGTTGTTGTTATAACAATCCCTAAACATGTAGGTTGGTAGGTCTACTGATCCCTTATCTTTGACCTTGAAGATATAGATGATCTTCATGGCCGTTAATTGTCCTGGTTTGGCATGCGAAGTCCACAAAAGATCTTTTATGTTTCTATCTTCCCAACAATAGACTCCGATCTTAAGATTATCCATACTAAGCCATTTCAAAGGCTTCAAGTCTGCTTAATCATATCCCTCGAATTCTAAAGTGGTGGTCCTTCTTTTGTTGACATGTCTGGGATTATGGTGTTTACTTCTAACCCCCATTTTTCTATCACGTCAGGGTTTTCGACTTATAAATACTGAGTTTCGTTTCGATCCATGTACATTTTTCCTTGTTTGTTTGCCCTAATCTCTTCTTCGAACTCAATACCATGTTCATCAATGCGAATAGCATACTCCTCGTTAGGGTCCAAGTAAACCTGGGCTCCATGACAATTAGTCTTATAAAACGATAGTATACGCTTATAGCGCACTGTCATTCCGGTTTTCCAGTGAGTCTAGTAAGAAGACATTTCGGATGTTGATCTGAAAAAGTGTCTGAGACTTCTTCAGGGATTGTTTGCAAGGAAGTGCCTTGATTCACGCTTTCTTCGGTGGATACTCTACTGGAAGTTTCTCCGAGTATGCCCTGATTTCCTAGTACACGACCAGATCTAAGGTTCATATAAACTTATGAAGCACTGGATAGAGTACTCACCTTGGATTGACTTGTCATCAATTTTCACTTGATTCAATTGCAACTTTCTGTCAAGCCACCGATTCCTCGTCTGCAACCTGATTCCTGTACAAATTTGATCAAGTAAGCTATTCTTCTATAAAGACAGTAGAGCTCTTGAGAACTCTCGTGATTAGTCTCTGCGTATCACTTCAAATCGAGTTATGGGAGTCAAAATTTGACTTTCAGATTCGACTTTAGCATAAATTCAAAGGTTTAATCTGCAACCTGTAAACTGAGTGTACATGTATCAATTTTGATCCGATTGAACCCAAAATTGCCCTGTGGCTTTATATTATGTTGGTCTATCATTGTATAAGTTCAAAAGTCAAAATTGATGTCTCTGTATAGTAGAAGTAAATAATCGCGATTATTTACTTTTGTCAGTTTGGTTTGGCAAGCATACAACTTGTTAAAGTCTCTGAACAAGTTTCAACAAGTTTGGACAAATTTTGATCAAGTTTATCAACTGTTTTGTGTCCGCAGACTCTAATTTTGAGAATCTGTCTTAAGTCTCACTTTTGGGATCCAAATTTCACCAAAATTGATTTGTGAGGTCTACTAGATGTACTTAACCTTGTGGTATACTCAAATTTGCAAAATCATCAAGTTTTGAAGCAGATGTAAATAATCGCGATTATTTACTCCAACTATATTTTTGCAAGTTTTTGCCCCAACTTTGACACAGATCTGTTAAGTACCTTAAGTTAAGATTACTAACTAAGTTTCATCAAGTTTGGACAATTTTTCGTCAAATGGTCATCAATTATCTGTCCGCAAACTAACTTTGCAATTTTAGTCACAATTTTCAATCCAGTGATCCAAATCTTACCAAATTTGGTTTGTGGGCTTATTACAACATGGTAAAACTAGTGGTATACTGACTTGGTCAAAAAAGTTGAAAAAGTAGACAGTAGTAAATAATCGCGATTATTTACTACTGACAAATTTTTGCATCTTTTTGGTCAACTGAGCATGTACACATGTTTATCACATCAATATAAGCCTATGAATCAATTTTCAACAAGTTTGGACAAATTTTCCTCCAATTTATACTCAAGAAGTACAAACTTTAGTTTTTACCCAAGTTTTTGCCAGTTTAGTGATCCAATTCTCTTGGGCTTTTACAAAAGTTGTTTGTACACATGCAACGAGTCAATGATATGAACCTTGGTCAATTTAGAGCAGAAAGTTAATAAACATGATTATTAACTTTAGGCTTGAAATTAACACTTTTTTGCAATTTTTTCAAAGACAGTCTTTATATGAGCTATTTTAAGCCTATGAATCAAGTTAAAACTTAATTTGGCTTAAAATGTCAAGAAAAAGTAAATAATCTGAGTTTTGGCCAACTCTTGAAATTTTTACCTTGAAGTGTCTTTGAGCTTACCAATTGGTTCAGACAACTCTTAGGCTTACTCTCCGGTCGGATTGAGTGGTTTCGAGTCTTTTCGAGCTATTTCTATCCGTAGACCTAAAATTCTGCAACTTCCAATAACAACTCACACTTGATTCTTTCAGAGAGAGCAATGTTCTGAAATCCACCTCGGATCCTACTTACTCTACTCCTAGCTTCTTATGCAATGGAGTTGTGGAAAGTGTCCACAAACACTCATTTTCTTGTGTTTTATGTTTTTCTAAGCACTGATCTTAGGACTTGTCTCGTCTACCAATCATTCTCAAAATCCTAATCTAATTCTACAATCCTACAATCCTAAAGGCACTCAGCAAGTACAACTACTTCCAAGCTATCTCTACACAATAAAAGACGACAATCTTAAGCTATGCGTTTTCTAAAAGAAAGTTTTGAACTTTAGGCGAACCTAAAGGAAGTTAAAGGACAACTACACAAGACGCTCGTGTTTTTTCCTAGTTTAGGTTTCTTCGATCCCCGACAACGGTGCCAAATGTGGGACGCATGTCTAACCTCACCATCCTATCTTATTGCAGTATTAGCGAGAACCACGATTAAATTGTCAATCCATGGGACGAAACTGACTCGACTAGTGCATAGAGGCTACAAGAGGTTGTCAATCTCTTGGAAAACAACTAGCAACTCGCATCTAACTCAGGCTACACTCAAGTGACTGAAATCACCAAAAGCCAATCGCTCATCGGCAAACAAATCACATCCGTTACAACATCAAATGACATCCATTAAACGTAACAAAACTTCTAGGACAAGTTTATAAGACCTAAGCACACATGCTTATGGTCTCATACCCCACTTTAGGTCAAGTTCCAAAATCGCGATTATTAACAGCATTGGATTTTTGACCTAGTCGTTTTCGACCCAGAATGCATCCAAATGCTTAGCAATGATGCCCCAATACCCGCCTATGCTTAGTTTCCAATTTAAAAGTGTAAATTCCTAGTTATTATGAAATTAGGCCACGGGTCGACAACGCCAAAAGCTACAAAATACTGTGACCTGCTTATGTCAATGCGTAGAGCTCTTACCTGCGGTTGCAATGCAAAAAACGCAATTGCAATGTGACAATCGGAGAGGATGTAGGAAGCACGAGAGGGAGAGAAGTGAGCACCGTTCGCTCACGTTGTGTATTTCTTATCCAAAAACTTATTAAAAACTTACAAAAATTGGCTTTTATACCTTAGCCAAGGTTTTTGGGTGGTCAAATAATATAGAGTTCTACCAAAGCTGGGTAATGACTGGCTGATACAATCTGGAAGCTTGTAGCCCCGACTCATTAATTACACAGTTTATCCGAGAAAATAGGAGTTACAATATTTCCGATTTATCAAAATAATAAGTTTTTTACAAAGAGAACTCCAAAAAATGGTGTCCGTGTTAGCTTGCTTTTAACACTTTGATTCAGCTTAGTTACCTTACCTTTACTTGAACTTGTGTCATCTTTCTCTTCCTTCTTCACAATTAGACTAAAGGTATCTTTCTCAAAAGGTAGATTGTGCATCATTTTCCCAATGCTTCCTCCATTGAAGTAAAAAAAAATGGCTATCAAAGGCTCATTGCATGTATGTGCAATACTACACACAATCCCCATGTGTCGAAGATCAAAGCTGACCTCATCCTTGAAGGAATTTAATTTCTATCCATGCATTCCTCCATACTGCTTTACTACATACGTATTTTCACTTGGAAGATACGAAATACCATCAATTCTTACTTGGAAGCATGTACCAAAGGAGCCGACACCCAAGTGTCAAAGTACAGAACTTGGGTGTCTTGGCAAGAAACTGTAGCTCAAGATCAACACACCCGTCAAGCGATATGACCATGTGAGAAATTGAGACTATATAATTTGTAACTACAAAGAAACAAAACTAACAATCTCAAAATCTATAGCACTTTATATTGTAAAAAGAGGCACAACTTAACATTTGGTAAGAATAGATAGCTCAAGAGACCCGGTTAAGCTTTATGGGTAGCTAGAAGAACTGAAGGTAAAAATCGATAGCTCAAGATGGCACACCTGGTCAAGCCATATGACCATGTGACAAATTGAGACTATATTTGCAATTATATACAAAATAAAGACATTGTCGATGTGTGACACATACCCAAGTTATACTAGATATGGCTTGGCAAGATAGCTCAAGATGGCACACCCGGTCAAGCCATATGACCATGTGACAAATTGAGACACAACCAGTCAAACCATATGACCATGTGATGAATTGAGATTATTTTAATTGTAAATACATTCCAATTTTGGGTTGTCCAATAATCTACATGTATATTTACAATAGGTAATTGTCGTTAATAGCTAAGGCAACTCTTTACAAGAAGAAACTCTTTAGACTTTAATACATTTTGGTCTACACACAGAATGACCGCTTCTACTACTTCAAGAAAACTTGAAAAGACAAGATCTTTGAATCTTCAAAAAAAGCCATACGATGTCACACACCCAACTTGAACATAAAATGTCTCATTCCTGTTTTTGTTGAACACCTAGTTCTATATAATACAAACTCTATACTTAGCCACATAAATATTGAATCTTTCACTAAGAGCTAAGAGTCTTTCACTATGATAGATGAAGTCGTTATTTAACAAAAAATCACAATATAATATATGTACATAGTCCACATTTTTGTGGAGAGTTGAACCCTTTAATGGACATTACAAATTGAAATAATGCATTCTAATTTCTATAGATTATCACAGACTTGCAAAATCTCAGATAGGTTTCGAGCTTGCCATGATAAAAATTGACAAAATCTAGCAAGATTTAGTGTAATTACCGATAGATACTTCAAAAATGTGATCATTATTTGTCGCTATTTTTTTTTGGATAGGAAAAATGATTATGGCAAGTTCTGCAATGTGCACCAACCCTTAAGGGTGATTCAACTTTGACGTAACTACAGTTTTACTCCTAACTTAACAGTGTTAGAAAATGTTCGGGACTCTATGTATTTTAACCGACTAATATCGTGAAATCTCAGTTAGATTTTGAGCTAGCCTTGAAGAGAACCAAGAGATTTACACAAGTTTTAATGTATATACCGGACAAACCCTTCAAACTTTGACCTAAAAAATAGAAGAATACCAACTTGCCCTGATTTTCTTTTGGTTGGAAAAATACAAAGAATCTTGACTCCCAATTTCCCACAGCCTACAGGTCCACAAGGGGCCACAAACTAAGTTGGTCTTCACAGGCAACGACAATGCACATTGCACATTAAAGTTTACACTTTAGAGAAGCTAAAAATAGAGGGCAAATGAATTAAACAACAAGCAAATTACCTCATGGGCGGAAAGACTCCTTAGATTTGGAAGATGGACGAGTTTTGTTTTTGGCTGCAACACGCGCAGGCGGCCGAAGCTCCAAAGACGGAGCAGCAATGGCAGGTCGTGACTTGTGCGCTGCACAGAAGAGAGTGCTGGAGGCTGGAGCTATCTACAGCAAAACCGCTTCTCAACTAGGTCGCACTGAGCAGCTGCAGCAAAACTACTACTCAACCAGGCAACTCACGCCTCAAACTCGACAGCGAGCAGGTCGAAGACTGAGAGTCCGGACTCGTCACTCCATAGCTAAGCTTAGAGAAGGCAAAGGCGAAGACGAAGGCAATCGAGAGTGGGGAGCATGTAAAAGTTTGCTAAGATGAAATGCTAGATCTTTGAAAATTAGGGGTTGTAATTTCTATATACTTTCCAACTTTAGACGGCCATGGACATTGGACAAACCCCAAGGGCCAACACCCGTCGCCTAGACTTCAAGCTTCAAAAGTTGATTCTCCTTAAGCAAAATACCCCTCAAATTTTAAAAATTCACAAAATATTCCCAATATTTTTTAGTTCATTTGATGCCAGTTTTTGAAGGACAATTGGATGGCTAGCCCTTCTAATGACGGATCGGACAAAATTACCTTTCTCCAGAGTTGAAGGGCAACTTCAATTTGATCCCTTCACTGCAAACCACCCTTCCTACGCAAGGTTGACAGCCGTTTAAAGGCAGAAGGGTGTCATAAACTATCGCCAATGATGATGCCCACTCATGCCTGTTGGGGTTAAGGCCTATGTGCCTTGACCGGTCGCCCAGATCATGGGCGCCCGCCCACTGTTACCCTATACTTATAGTGAGTATATTGTATAGGGGGAGCTGCCACTTCACAGTCTCCCCACCCACATTCTGTGTGTGTCTCCTTCTCTCACTCTCCGTCTGTGGTGCTCCCCGATCCCCTTCAATTGGTATCAGAGCGTAGGTGCGGAGGGAGCACATGTGTGCACAGTCACGACGACAGCGGAGAGCCAGTTTCATTCCCGAAATCGCGTCCGCGCGCACGCGCACTTTCAAGAGTGCAAACAGGGTTTCGACTTCGGCATCGGTAAATTCAACTTTCCGAGAGCGTTTCCAGTAGATGTCCTGACATTTTACCCCCCTTTCAAAGCCATTCGAGCCATCAGAAACCTCATTCGAGCTACGGTTGAGGAGCTGCATTTTTCAGCCCTCTTTTGGCAGTTTATGCTGCGTTTTTGGGTCGAAACGGAGATTTTTTGGCATAGCTTTTACACCCAGACTCGGATACATGTGATCCAGGAGTCTACCTTGGGGTTTTGGCATGCTCCGGACGCGCTCGTCATATCAGAATTTTAAAATTCTGAACGCTGAATTTTCTGCAGCAGCAATTGTTTATTGTGTGTCGAGGATTCCACACATAGTTTGCTCTCAAATGTGAGAGTGATATTTGCTGCAAGTTTCCTCACAGGTGGGAGGATACAATGTATGCCTTATGTGGTTTGGTGCTCAGGAAGACTAATGTGATTGCATTTTGAGCTCGGCAATGTATGCCTCGAGCATGTTTTTTGGCAGTCACGGGTAGAGCAGATATTTGTGTACTAGATTTGCAGGTGTTTGCAATGATGTATGCAAAGTGTGGAGATTGGTGCATGCATTTGGAGTGCGGTTTGATGCGCTTTGGTTGCTCATGGTTTTGAGCGTGCAGTCACTTTGGTTACTGGTTTTGTGGCCGTTTTACTCATGCAACTCTGGCAAAATTTTCCCAAGAGTTTTATTCGTATCATTTATGCGATCTAGGTAGAGATTGCGGGTTGCACTCAGCATTTGCGTGCGGTGTTCTCTGCAGGTGGGAGATTTGTGGGTGTGTATGCATCGATACCGCACAGTGTGGGCTTGGTGATTAGCTCACGGTTTGACAGGCGTACAGTTATCTTGGCACACTCACAGGAGTGAGTATTGTGATGTATGCTTGTGTGGCTACGAGCTAAGTAGCCGGATTCGAGAACTAATGGCTTGAGGTTTTTCAGCAGGTTTCAGCTACAGGTTTACAAGTTTACAGGCAGGTTTGAGGGCTTATTTGGGCGCTGAATTTTCATCCATTGTTTCCTCTTTGCAGGTGTCCATGTATGGCTCAGTTGTAGGCTGATTTGGGACACGTTTGTGACTTGTTTATGTAGCTGTTTAAGAGCTGAATTTTGGGGCTGATTTACAGCCATATTTACAAACTTTTGTTGATGCGATTCGAGCAAGTTTAGGGCTGATTTGGTTGACATTTGCTACTCATTGTTGGTTGCTCTTTTGCGAGCATTATGGCTGATTTTTCATTTGACTTTCAGCGTTATGGTCTGACACAGTTTGATGGTGAAGATTTTGTTGCTTGGAAGGAGCATATGCTTGTTGCATTGGCAGATTTGGGGCAGGATAAACCCTTGCGTGGTTTATCGGCGAAGCCCAAGTCTATGCGTGATGATGATTGGCAGGATCTTGATGAGTTAGCAATGTCTACGATTCGTTTGCATCTGGTTGAGTCTGTTGACTGGCAGGTCTCGAGGGAGACTACAACTCATGCTTTATGGCAGAGTTTACATGCTATGTACGCGACATCCATGTCTACAGGGGAGTTTAGTCCCACTTCTATGTCCATGGGAGAGATTGGTCTCACACGCAAGTCTCGACGGCATAGAGACTTGACATGTTGGCATTGTGGACATAGAGGGCACATTAGGCGTCGATGTTTCAGGCGTTTGAAACAACGGAGGCGACATATGCGTGATGCAGATTTGGGCATGACAGATGCTAGTGAGATCAGTACGGTGGTTACTGAGTATGCTTGTGACGGCAATGTCACATTTACATCTAGCTTGTCTTCAGACGATCTTATGTCTACAGATTGCATATCGGATTGCACATTGTCTTCACATTGGTTACTAGATTCAGATGCTACTTTCCATGTCACGTCGCATCGTGAGAGGTTTAGCACGTTTTCTAGTGGGAGACTTGGTTGTGTGCACATGGCTGATGGTTTTGTGTATGACATTGAGGGTGCAGGAGACACATTTTTGTCCTTGCCCAGTGGTATGATATTTACCCTGCGTCATGTGCGTTATGTGTCAGATCTGAGACGGGATTTGATCTCAGTCAGACAGTTACGGGATAGTGGATGTCGGGTATCGCTGCTTGAGCGATCTTTTGTGATGCATTTGGGTTCGTTGGTGATTGCGAGAGGTGCCAGGAGTGGTACAGGTTACCCATTGCATGTGGATCACGGGAGAGACGGTGTTGTCTCTGTGATCATGCAGCCAGGTAGAGAGCGAGAGAGCAGGCGAGTCTCTTTTGCTTGTGGGTTGCAGGATGCTTTGCATGGAGTGCAGAGCAGTGACCTTGTTGTGCAGGTTGCATCTATGGATGCACAGGTAGAGCAGGACAGCTCTAGTGAGTCACAGCAGGATGAGTCATCAGAGGTGATGATAGAGATGACTCACATGGATGCTGAGATGTCGGCTATTGTGGAGTCATTTCTTGATATGCTTATGCCAGAGCTTGATGTAGATTCAGGACAGATGGATACTCTTGGTACACATGTGATATGTGGTGGGCACGAGGAGTCACTCCAGATCTCGGAGTCAGAGTGCCATGGTCTCTATGATAGGGGACAGGATTGCCATGAGTTGAGTTCTGAGTTGGAGGTGGCAGAGGTTGCCAGGGTTGCATCAATGTTCGGTGTCCTCATGTACGAGATGCTGATCTCGAGGCCCGACATAGCAGCTGCAGTGGGAGCATTTGCAGCAGGGTTGATTAGCTGTTCGATGACTGATCTCGGCATAGAGCATAGGGAAGGTTTGCAGGTATTGGACCGATACTTGTAGGAGTGCATGAGCTCTTGTAGACTCTTTGCAGAGCTTGGAGCTAGCTCTGTGTGGCTTCCGCAGCAGGATGTTTGTCTATCAGTAGAGCCGGATGCACTAGCTCATCGAGAGTCAGTGGGCATAGGTTGAGAGAATATCTCACCTTCTATTAGTTCTACACTAGTAGATCTTGCTTAAAGGCACATTGGCCTTTAAGTGGGAGGTTGTTGGGGTTAAGGCCTATGTGCCTTGACTGGTCGCCCAGATCATGGGCGCCCACCCACTGTTACCCTATACTTATAGTGAGTATACTGTATAGGGGGAGCTGCCACTTCACAGTCTCCCCACCCACATTGTGTGTGTGTCTCCTTCTCTCTCTCTCACTCTCCGTCTGTGGTGCTCCCCGATCCCCTTCAATGCCCACTCTCTCTCTCTCTCTCTCTCTCTCTCTCTCTCTCTCTCTCTCTCTCTCTCTCTCTCTCTCTCTCTCTCTCTCTCTCTCTCTCTCTCTCTAACCTATTTTGCAAGTGCTTGCGAGCATGGCAAACGTGCGCTTGGCCAAGCAGGTTTTCGAAAGCATCATAGCACTATTGATCACCTTGTCACTCTTCGAGTTCTTATGGAAGCGTCTCGATTGAAAGGAAAAAAGTTGTATTGTTGCTTTGTGGATTTCAAGAAAGCTTTTGACATGGTACCGCGAGGAAATCTTTGGAGACGTATGCAAAGCCTTCAAGTGCCGAGAGAATTTATGCATGCAGTCTTTCGCATCTACCAAAAAGTGATATGTCGATTACGTATGGGAGATGGAATTTCAGAATTTTTTGCAAGCACTATTGGTGTCAAACAAGGATGCCCACTTTCCCCAACCCTCTTTGGGCTACTCATTGATGAATTGGAATACATGGTTCTTGATTTTATGCAGCAAGAAGGCATAGAAGAGGTTAAGATTGGAAATGCGGTGATCATGCTTTTGCTTTATGCCGATGATGTAGTGCTCTTGGCACATACCTTAGAAGATTCACAAAAGCTTATGAGTGTCTTGGAACGCTTTTGCCTACATAGCGGGCTGATCGTGAATGGATCCAAAACCAAGGTTATGCTTGTAAAGACCCTCAATGACGAAAATCCATGCATTGTATACAACAATGAGAAACTTGAAGTGGTAGATCACTTCAAGTACCTTGGCCTTGAGGTTCCATCCAATCATAAATGGAAGGATTGTGCAATGCGTCGCTTGGAAGCCGGAAAGAGGGCTTATTATGCATTTGAGAACATGTGCAATGCAGGAGAGATCAAGTGTTGGGCTCTCAAAAAGTACCTCTTTGACACATTGGTGACACCGGTGCTTCTTTATGGAGTGGAGGTGTGGGGTGGAAGCATCGGGAAGTCTACTTGGAAAGAGTTTGAGAATGTCCAAAAGCGTTTTCTCACCAACTTTCTCCAAGTCAAGACACAAACACCCTACATGCTCTTACTTCTTGAGTCCGGATCGCTTCCCATTGAGGTCTTGGGCATGGAAAGGGTTGTGGAGTACATGCGTAAGACACAACATAGCCCTTTGCATCGACTTCCTAGAATCGCATATGAAGCAAGTCAAAAGGTTCAAAAGACATGCAAGAGCAAAATACTAAGTTCGGGGTGGATGCTTGATATCAAGAAATGGTTTGGAAGATGGGATGCATGTCACTTGGTCAAGGATGCGTCGATCGACTCCCAAGTTAATGAGGCCTTCTTACAACGCCAATGTATCATGGCTTGGGAGAAATCCGGAGGTTCTCGCTTCAGCCATTACACCACACACGTTGCCCCAAACTACAAATCTCTCTTCTTCTCGGAACGAGGTAACCGAACCCATTCCTACATCCTTGAGCCCATCCCGTTGAGTGCGATCCGCACCATTGCCTCCATTCGTCTTAGCTCCCATTCTCTACGCTGTGAGACAGGACGTTGGGGCACTAGCGAGGAGTGTCATCGACTTTGCACCTTATGCCCTCGTCAAGTGCGAGAGAGTGAGTACCACACACTACTTGAGTGCTCAGCTTTTGACCACATTAGGTCCTCTTTTCCCCATATATTCAGCCATGAGCTCTCCCTACATACCTTCCTCTCCCAACCACGATGTGGACTCTCTATTGCGACGCTCATTTCAGCCATTTTTGAGCATCGAGAGTCACTTATGAACTCCACTCACACCACGTGACATGTTCATTTGGTCCCATAGGTCATATTTGACCTCCCAGGACGATAATAGAACTATCTATCTATCTATCTATCTATCTCTCTCTCGCTCTCTCTCTCTCTCTCTTTCTCTCTCTCTCTCTCTCTCTCTCTCTCTCTCTCTCTCTCTCTCTCTCTCTCTCTCTCTCTCTCTCTCTCTCTCTCTCTCTCTCTCTCTCTAACCTATTTTGCAAGTGCTTGCGAGCATGTCTCTGCGCAAGTCCTTGTCCAGGCTATGTGTGAAGTTGTGCTCTTTCTAGTGCCCACTTCGCTAACCGCCCAATAGCAGCCTACGACACTGTGTGCGTGTGTAAATAATGCTCTGTATTTGTACAAAGCCTCTTCACTGCCTGCAACAAAGTACCAACATCTCGAAATGCTCAAAAGTTGGGGGGAAAAATTGTTGTTGAGTCAAATTTGCATGAATATTTCTAGATGTAGGCTGGATTCACACGATGCAATGAAAGAAGAGGTCTAGAGGTGACTTTGTTGGAATTAGGGTTGCAGAGAAACGCACACATCTTGGAGAAGATGAAGGAAGCTCAAGGCACACAATAGAGAGTATGTTACTTAGTGTGCAATGGAAAGATAGATAGCACTAGAGTGATGGGTGTTTTACAATACTCGGGGGAAAAAACCTCCTAAAGAGGGGAAAAATGTCCCGGTGGTCCTAGTGTGTTCACACACATCGCTACCACATGTATATGGTAACAAATCCCCCCTGGAGTGATGCAGTGAACGAGAGCTGGCACATGAGTAAAGGGAAGTGCCATGCCTTGAGGACATGATCAGTCCACAAAGGGGAGTAAGCCCAAAGCTTTGCAGAAAGCTTCAAGCTTCTCACGAGACAATGCCTTTGTGAAAAGATCTCCAAGGTTGTCCTATGTTTGCACATAAGCCAAGCGGATCTCTCCTACTGAGAGCCTCTCCCTGACATAGTGGTAATGCACCTCCATGTGCTTTGTGCAAGCATAAAAAACTGGGTTCCTCGCAACTGCCAATGCGATGTGACTGTCAGTGTAGATAGTGTTGGCAATGTCCTGTCCAACACCCAAATCAGCCATAAGGCGTCTGGGCCATACACACTCAACCGTAGCTATGAAGACTGCCCTGTACTCAGCCTTACAACTCGAAGTGGCCACAGTAGGTTTCTTCTTGCTCAACCATGATATACATGAACTGCCAACCATGAAAAAAAAACCACTTGTGGACACTCACATGTCAAAACAACCAGCCCAATCTGAGTCCGAAAAAGCATGTAAGTCTAGCTGCAATGATCCCCCCTTGGGATAAAACAAGCCAATATGTGAAGTGCCACTAAGGTAGCGAAAAATTCTCTTGACAGTCTGCCAATGCTTAGACCTGTGGCTATGCATAAATTTGATGACTGTGAGATTGCAAACTGAATATCCGGCCTCGTGTTGCATATATAAATGAGGCAGCCAACAGCAATTTGATAAAGACTGACATCAGCAAGATCGCCAGCATCATGTAGACTATGGGAGTGGCAATAGGTTTGCAATCCTCAAGTCCAAACCTACATAGCAATGTCTCTATGTAACTTTTCTGACACAAGGAACCATTAGCAGCAACAATAAGCACAATCTTTCCAACTCCCTGGACCGGATAAGAGGCATTGTTGGCACAAGTGACTAAATTCCCATGAGGGACAGACTCGAGAGAGGTGAACAATTCACGATGTGAGGTAATGTGCTTTGTAGCACCACTGTCAAAATACCACACATGTGAATCTGCAGCAAAAACTGACAAGCATGCACCATGGACAGCAAAATTCTAAGTGCACTCTGCACTAAAATCCCATTCTGCATCAACATCAGCATTACAGTCTCCTTTTACAAAAGACACAACAATGGCTACATTTATGGTGGAACCAGCATTTGCAGTGGAACCACCCTCTTTCTTCTTAGCCTCTTTGGCCTTCAACTTAGGACACGACTTGATCAAGTGATCATTAGCTTTACAATAATGGCAACGCATCTTCTTTTTTCCCTTATCACCAAAATTTCCAGACAAAGTGCTGCCAGCAGAAGCATTGGGAACAGAAATTTTTCCACTCACAGCAGAACCATAAGAAGTGGCTGCATTGTTGTTACCACCCTTTCTTTGAGAAGCAATAAAAGCCTGTTCAACTGCACGCTGTATAGTCCTGTTTCTTTGGAAAGTGACTCTTGCAACAGCAATGTGCATAATGCATCGAACTTGAAAACTTCTGGATTTCCTTGGGTCATAAGTCTCCAAGTACTAGCAAAAGTTTGGTAAGAATCTGGTAAGGCATCAAGAATAGTCTGCACAAAGGAACTTTTTGAAATGACTTAATCTGTAGAAATAAGTTGCTCATTGATATCCTTGACACTAGCAAGGAAAGTGTCCATATCATCTTCCTCATGCATAATCTTCGACTCCAGCTACTTATGCAGCAAAGCAATTTTAGCCTCATTGCGGCTTGCATAAAGACCAGCCAAAATATCCCAAGCCTGTTTTGCAGATTTTGCTGAACAGATGTGAGGAACAACGGTGCGCTTCATAGACAATGCAATCAATACATGAGCCTGCGCATCCTTTACATCCCAATGATCTTGTTCTGCCGTAGGCAAAACAACTCTAATAGCAGCAATCCTTGCAGCAAGACCTGCAACATCCTCAACATCGCCTACATCCTCAGAACCAGGACGTACATCAATGCCCTGCACAATATTCCAGACGCCCTTTGACACAAGAACGTGTTGCATCATATAAGCCCACATGGGGTAATTGTCCCCATCCAACCTGTCCTCAGCAACAAAAATCTTGAAGACATCTGTGTTGTTGTTAGCCATGGTAAATGTTGTACCTGATGTGAAAAGTGCCCGATGGGAACAACAAGTGCTATATAGCACAAACCGTAAAATACTGTAAGGCACCTGTTATGCAGAAAACGGCACTGACAGAAACTCTGCACAAAATGATGAAATAGCTTGTGCAGCAGTACCTGTAGTGAAAACGAAGGCTGAAATGAACCCGAATCAGAAATCTGAGCAGACCAAGCTCTACGAGCTTACCCAAAATATTTGTCGACCTGCGAATGCTCGCCAAACCTCACTGTAATCGGAGAAAGTGAGCAGGCGTGTGCTGGAGTAGCTGGCGACTAAGCCCGGGAGGATGTAACCTGCTCTGATGCCAATTGTTGGAATTAGGGTTGCAGAGAAACGCACGCAGCTTGGAGAAGACAAAGGAAGCTCAAGGCACACAATAGAGAGTATGTTACTTAGTGTGCAATGGAAAGATAGATAGCCCTAGAGTGGTGGGCATATATACAATGCTTGGGGGGGAAAACCTCCTAAAGTGGGAAAAAATGTCCCGGTGGTCCTAGTGTGTTCACACACATCACTACCACATGTATATGGTAACAGACTTTGACCTTCTCTATGTTCACATCGTGCACTTGAGATATGCTTGGATTAATCTTATGCTACCCCCACATTCAAACAGTAGTGATAGAAAAGATCGATCTCGTGCATCCCCTATATTCAAATAGTGCAGGTGGACGATGCTTGAACACCATCATGTTTCCATGAAAGGTGGTGAAACAAATATAGAGTGAAAATCTATGTTCTCACAATGTATCATTTCTACATTTGAACTAGCATAATAAATACCAACTTTAACATTCTCCATCCCTCTCTCTTTCTCTCTCTCTTGAATAACAAGTCTTGAGTTCAACTCTCCTCGTCGGCTAGATCTTTAAGGTATCTTGGGATAGTTTCCTACGACGTTAAAACTCTCTTCTTCTTCTTCTTCTTCGTCTCTCTCTCTCTCTCTCTCTCTCTCTCTCTCTCTCTCTCTCTCTCTCTCTCTCTCTCTCTCTCTCTCTCTCTCTCTCTCTCTCTCTCTCTAGCCAATGTGGGGCAGGACAAAGACGAATTAGGATGTATTCTTGTTCTTCAATGGTTGACATTTTGTTGATGACTACACTTATGTGTTATTGTTGTGGACATAATCCTCTATTTTGTGAGGTAATATGTGACAAATTACATGCTAATCACTCAAAAATGCATCTCAATTGTAAAAAAGGAATAAAAATTAGAAAAGCTTGATCAATCCGACCAAAATAGATACATGGGTACTTTGGGGATTTTAAAAATTTGAAGGGTATTTGGGAATTTTGACAAATTAGAGGGGTTTTGAGCTTGGCTTCAAGAAAATGAGGAAATCTGCATAAGTTTTAGTGTAATTACCGACAAAAGCTTCTAATTTTGCCAAAAAAACGAGAGAGTTTCAAGTTTTCCCTTACTTTCACCACGCCATGAAAGTATTCATTGATGCACACACACACACACACACACACACACACACACACAGGCTTACTGATGTATTTAAGGTGGCTCAAGTAGTTGAATGTAGCCCCAATGTAACCACCCTCCTCTCCCCCCCCCCCTTATGTGTACGATATAAGTATGAAATAATGAGGGGCTACCCTTATTGTATACACTTATGTACAAAATCCAAAAACCCCCCTATTGTACACTCACGTAGTACCGTACGAAAAAACACAGTGAATCCCCTGGGTATCATTCTTGGAAGACCATGGCTCATGGCTATGGAGGCTAAGCAAGACTGGAGTACCAGAATGATACAGATGAAGGATGCTAAAGGGAAGCCCATATTCTACGACATGAAGACTAGGAAGCAACGAAACATGATCTTGGAAGCATCGGAAGATGAATTCATCAATGACTCTTTGACCACCTCGAAAGAAGAAACGATAACGAATTAAGAGAGCGACAGTAACATCAAAGTGATGGGAGTCATCCTCAGAGATCCAAAGAGATTGACACAATCTGAAACACCACCGAAGAACCAAGAGGGACCATCAAGTACGCAACCCTTCGTGGATACAAGTAAGTTACAGGGGATGCTCTCCAGTGAGTTAGCGAGTGAAGAGAGAGAAGAATACATCTCTATGCTAGGTAACTTCACCACACTGTTCATTGATGGTTCT
This sequence comes from Adiantum capillus-veneris, assembly GCF_014529385.1. NCBI lineage: Eukaryota > Viridiplantae > Streptophyta > Polypodiopsida > Polypodiales > Pteridaceae > Adiantum > Adiantum capillus-veneris. The sequence continues at coordinate 43,832,631 of NC_140948.1, forward strand.
GACAAGATCACAGGCATCACAGTGGTGAAACACCGCATAAGACTCAAGGAAGGAAGTAATCCGGTAGTGCAAAAGCTCAAAAGTCTTAGGGTAGTTCAGCAAGAAGCATTGCTCAAAGAGATAAGGAATTTTCTGCAGGCAGGTTTCATTACCCGGTCGAGGACTCATAGTGGGTCTCTCCAGTGGTGGTCACACCAAAAAACAACGGTAAGTGGAGGTTTTGTAGACTACAAACCTCTCAATGCAGCAACAAAGAGGGACCATTTTCCTTTCCCATTCCAAGACGAGATTCTCAACGAGGTAGCAGGTCATGAGCACTACACAGTATGTGATGGTTACTCATGCTAATTTCATATTAGCATTGCAGAAGAAGACCATAAAAAGACAACTTTCATAACACCATGGGGATTTTTTTCTTACAAGGTGATACCTTTTGGCCTCACCAACGCTCCGACCACATTCCAACGCTATGTAACTCTTGTCTTCCAACCATACTTTGGTAAGTCAATACAGGTTTTCGTAGATGATTTTTGCATCTACAGTTCTTGCTCCCTCCATTTGAACAAGGTTTATGATAGTCTGGCTAGGCTGCAAACCTTGGGTGGCCAGCGTAACATAGATAAGTGTCACATTGGTGAAAGCAAGGTCACTCTTCTTGGCCATGTAATTTCAGCCAAAGAAATTGAGGCTGACCCTAGCAAGATTCAAGCTTTAGTAACTTTGTCATCACCCACAACAGCTAAGCAATAGGTCTCTTTCCTTCAGAAGGTAAGGTATTTGAGCAGGTTCATCCACTTGCTCTCTCAAGTGGTTCTCCTTTTACAACAAGTCACCCATAGACATGTCTTCCTATGGAGTGAAGAAAATGAGCAACAGCTTAGCGAAGTGAAACAAATCTTGGCTACACTTCCCACCATTACACCCCCTAGATGGGACGAGCCATTCTATGTTAACCCCAGTGTAGGAAATGATACACTAGGAGCCGTACTAATGCATAAGGACCCCCAAACCTCTTTCATGTGTCCTATCTCTTTGTAATTCTAACAACAAAAGAGGTCTTTCCATATGTGATGTAACACATGGATGTCTCATCTAGAATCTCTAATTGGCTTGTTAGATTACAAGAGTTTGATTGCACTATGCAAGTGGAGAACTCCACCAGAGCTAGTCTAGCAGGTATTCTTACTCATCGTCATTATGAGAAGAAGCTAAAGGTCAACACAGAAGATAAAGGAGTGACACCAATGGTAGAAATCCCTTAGCTAGAAAGAGCTCACTCTCTTTTCTTTGATGGAGCTTACAAAAGGACAGCGGAACATGCTGCAGTTGGCATCATCATTTTCAATGAGCAAAAAGAAAAGGTATTCTCTACTGGGCAGTTACTACACTCCCACTCCAACAACAAAGCGGAGTACGCGGTCCTAATTCTTAGATTAGAACAATGTGCTTTGAAAGGGGTTCAGTGCCTAAATGTGTTTGGTGATGCCATGCTCCTAATAAAGTAGATAAATGGCACTTGGATTTGTAAAAATCAGGTTTTGCTTGGCCAATTACGCCCAAGTTAAGGATCTTTCAAGAAAGTTTGAAGCAGTGTAGTTATTTCATGTCCCTAGGGTAGAAAATCAAGAAGCAAATGCTCTAGCCAAGGAAAGAATACAAGATGTTCCCATAGGAGCAATCAAATTCTCTTTCAGGGTAGCAATGCTATGCCCAAAATCATTAGCTTCTTAGATACAAGAGAATATCATGAAGGGTATACCAAGGGCCAAAAACAATGGTTTGTCCAAAAGGCAACAAGAAACCGCCTTATAAACAACACCTTGTACTGTAAGGGCAAAGATCAAATCCTCACGCGAGTGCCAATCTCCAGTGAAATCACAGAGGTAATATCAAGTTGCCATGATGGTGTTTGTGGCGGCCGCTTTGCCCTAGATATTACTAGTAGGAAGATTCTACAAGGAGGATTCTCTTGGCCTAGTCTAAATAGGGATGTGCATAATTGGTGTAAAACATGCAGAGCTTGTCAAGTATCCAGTGACCGAACACTAGCCTATGAGCCACAAACTCCAATCATCTCATATGGCCCCATTTGAGAAGTGGGGAATAGATGCAAGTGGTCCTTTACCAAGGACATTCTAGTTGGTGTAGACTACATGACCCAATGGGCGGAAGCAGCAACCACCACACGCATTACAGCCCAAGAAGTGGCAAAGTTCATATTTGAGCACATTTGTTGCCATTTTGCACATCTTTGGAGATAATATATGATAGAGGTCTAGGTTTCAGAAGCAACTTGATGGGAGAACTGATGAAAAAGCTAGGCATCACACGCCGACACTCCACTCCATACTACCCACAGTGCAATGGTCTAGTGGAAAAGGTAAACGGCATGATCTGTAAGATCATCACAAGTAGGTGAATAAGCACAAAAGTGATTGGGATAAGCATCTCATGGCCGCTCTTTGGGCCTACTGCAAGACATTCCAAACATCACTAGGTTTCACCCCTTTCCATCTCGTATATGGAAAGGAGGCCATTCTACCCATTGAGGTACAAATAGCCAGCTTACAAGTCATGGCTAGTCAGTTGCAACACCCAATTGACCATCTCTGCAACCACATCTTGGATCTAGAAAGGCTTTATTTAGATAGGGAAGATGCGATCAACCACTATACAACGCAATCAGAACGACGCCAACTTACATTCAATCAAGGGCTTAAGAAAAAGGGTCTGAAGAAAGGCATGTTAGTATTAAGATATGACAACAGATTCAACACTAGGAAAGATAAGAAGTTTCAACCCATATGGGAAGGGCCATTCATTGTCAAAAAGCAATACACCAATGGCAGCTACAAATTGATGGAAGCAGATGGTCGATTTCACAAGACTACATTCAATGGACGGAGGCTAAAGAGGTACTTCTTAAGGTTTGATGCAGAGTTCATGCTAGATATTCTAGAAGAGGGGGAGCCCTCCAGCTCCACTATTAGAGAACCAGATCTAGCTAGAAGAGGAGGTCTAATGATGGCCGGCTTTCGGAACCTGGCCACGGGAACCAACCCCAAAAGGGGGATCTTAGTAATAAGCCAAAATAAAAATTAAAACGTTTTTTTGCTACGGCTTCCATTCCCCCCCTCCTTGCTCATGCGCATGCAGAAGGGACCGCCATACCCCCTTGGCATCACCCTTCCCCTTTCCTCCATTATCAACCTCTCTCTCTCTCACTCTCTCTTCCCTCAGCCTGGCACCAATTTCTCTCTCTCTCTCTCTCTCTTCTTCATTGTCAGATGCAGCCAAGCTCTCTCCTACGATTGTTGTTGTTGAAGATTTTTGGTGTTGTCGAAAGAAGATTTTCATTCAGTTTTTTGTCAGTACCGGACTCTCTTTGATGTGATGGGAGTCTTGGATTCTTTGTAGCATAAGTATCTATCATAGTTGAGCATGTAAGCTAAATTTGATCAACGTAGGAGATAATCAATATTTTGTCCAATCCTTGTTCTTCTCTTGATCTTGAGTTTGTTGAACATCTGATGTGGATCTTGGAAACACTCCTTCTTCATCAGCTTTTAGTTGTGCATTTTCTAGAGTTGGCTTCTTTGAAACTACTATTGTTGATTATTTAGCTTGTATCGTTCTCTCTGTCTTCCTCTCTCCCCTTTGCACTCTCTACACACACACACCGCATCTGCGCACTCACAATTGGTATCAAAGCTTTGGTTTCGCGACAGATGGAGTGCTACAGAGAAGTGATCTTTTGGCTATGGTGAACTTGCTTTCGGTGGAAGCTTGAGATCGATGAGCAACAACCAGATATGTGCTCATGGAAGATTGAGGGGAATTCCCAAGCTTGAGGGAAGAGTGTATTGCAAGTGTGTATGGTTATTTGCAGTCATACTTGCAGGAAGAATGCAGATTTTCATTTCCGCAAGTCATCTTTCGGGCCCCAAAAACAGTGTTTTTTGCATAACTTTTGCATACGGAATGCTATTTATGCAAGGTTAGGGTGTAATCTGGGGTTTTAGCACGCTCCAGACGCAATGGTGATGTCCATTTGAGCTGATTTTGACCTCTAAAATTTCTGCAACAGCAGAAAGTTTTTGCTACATGTTTGAGCCGAAAACAGTGTTTTTTGGCATATCTTGCACACTCGGACTCAGATCTTTATGATCTAGGGGTCTACCCCAGGGTTTGTCGACGTTCCGGACGCAATGGTGATATCAGAATTTTGAAAGATCTATGAATTTTTTGCAACAACCTGCATTTTTTTGAGACACAAAAGATTTGATAGTTAAGGGCTTGTATACTGCAATTCATTGTGTAGATTGCGTCTGGGGATATGTACATCACATTGTCCATTGGGTGCTGATTTAACTTGCAATTGTGTATACAAGTGTTGTTTGGGATGTGGTTCTTGGACTAAGGCACATCCGTATGCAGTTTCTCGGCACATGGTTTTGTGTTGATGTATGCTCTATGCGAGAACAGAGGTGGAGATGTGGAGACATCATGGCTAAGTATTTTGGATGCATGGTTGATGCTCGCAGTTGAGCACTTGTTTATGCGCATCCATTGAAGCTTGTTTATGCAAACAAGTTGACAGGTTTTCCGTTGGGTGGTACTCCGACTAGAGCATGCTTGCTCTTTGTATGACTTTGTGAGGTGATTCCGGACGACTACATTCCCGGATTTGGCCATTTGGGCATTTTGTGTTGTCTCCATTCACTATTTACTGTTGAGTTTTTGCTCCAGTTACAAGGGAGACTCTGCCAGAATTTTGTCAAATTTGTTTGCCTATTGTAGAGGCTTGTGAGCTTAACAGTTTGCTCACTTTGTCTGCTTGAGATAGTGGTTTGCTCTCAGGTGGGAGAGTTTTGTGATCTCGAGCATTAATTGCCATTGTTTGGCATGGCCATGAGAGGCGATTTTTGTTCACGGCAACTCACGTGTTGGTATTGTGGCCACAAGGGGCATATTAGGCGCCGTTGCTTCAGGAGTATGAGGCATCGAAAGAGGCACATGCATGGTGCTACTATGAGGACACATGCTAGAGAGTATGCATGTGATGGGCATGTCACTTTTTAGTCTATCTTGTCTTCAGACTACTTTGTGTCTTGGGATAGCACATTGTCTATGCGTTTTCTACTAGACGAGCATGCAGTTTTTCACGTGACACCACGTCGTGATTTGTTTTTCTCTTTCTCTAGTGGGAGACTTGGTTGTGTGCAGTTTGCTAATGGCTCAGCATACGACATAGAGGGTGCTGGAGATGTATGTATGTCCTTGCCTAGCGGTGCATTGCTTACGCTACGAGATGTAGGTTATGTACCAGGACTCAGTCAAAGTCTCATTTTAGTGCGTCTTGCAGAGTAGTGGACATTGTGTACTGCTGGGAGAGCGATTTTCAGATGCATAGGGGATCACTAATGATAGCCATAGGTGCTGTGCTAGGAGTGGTCTGGTATACCCTTTGCATATTTCTGACACACGAGGCGGTGTAGTCTCTATGTATTTGCAGCCATGTTTGGAGCGAGAGACGAGGCGCGGCTCTTTTGCGGATGTGCTGCATGGAGAGCAGGTTGTGCATTTTTCTTGTGGTGATGTTCACGCAGACAGTGGTATCTCTGGGGATGCACACTTTTGTCAGTCATTAGTTGAGGTGACATCAATTGAGCCAAACATCGATGCATTGTTCTATGATGCGTCTGATACGTTTGAGGGCGACAATGTCCTTCAAACAGCTGTGTGTGATTGCAGTTGTGTTGATTTTTCGATTTTGCAATCATTATCAGCAGATATGCCTTTGCGAGAGGATGTTGACATGGTGATGCATAGTCAGGTGGTTCTTGGTGAGGATGCATATGGCACTGAGGTTGCTGACAGGGATAGGTTGGACAGTGCATGTTTCGTTGGCTTTCAGGTCTCTCATGTCTGACCTTTTGGTTTCGAGACTTGATCTTGCTTATGCGGTCGGTGCATTTGTAGTGGGATTTGTCAGTCGTGCGATGACTGACACTGGCATTGTGCATTGTGAAGCCATGTAGGTCGTCACTCGATACCTACATCATGAGTGTCATCATAGCTCTAGCCCTAGTGGTATGCATATTGCATCTACACTAGAGTATGTTTGGAGTGAGCCAGTGGGCATAGGTTGAGAGTCGTCTTCTCTCACCTCTTGTATATACTAGTTGTAGGCTAGTCTTCTTGCCACTTATCGGCACACAGCTTTTAGTGGGAGAATGTTAGGTAAAGGCGGTGTGCCTCATCGTGCTTTGCCCGTGTCCGCCGGCCAGTGTCCGGCTACCCACATTTATCTCCTTATTCTTTATACATACAAATAATAAGGATCTCTCACTCACATTCTCACATGGTGCTCACACAGTGAGATTTGGGAGCTCCACCCACATTCTGTGTCGTTCTCTCTCTCTTCCTCCTCCCCTTCGCACTCTCTGCGCACGCGCACCGCATCCGCGCACTCACATAAGGTCCCCTCTCCCTAATTTAATTTTGTGCCTTTCTAGCATTTTCCTACCTCTCACGAAGTGAGCTTTGTGCGTGAAGTCCATGTTACCTTATACATGTGGTAGTGATGTGTGTGAACACACTTAGGACCACCGGGGATTTTTTTCCCTCTCTAGGAGATTTTTTCCTCAGTGCATTGTATATACGTCCATCACTCTAGGGTTATCTATCTTTTCATTGCATACTAAGTAATAACTCTCTATTGTGTGGCTTGAGCTTCCTTCGTCTTCTCCAAGCTGTGTGTGTTTTCCTACAACCCTAATTCCAACAATTGGTATCAGAGCAGGTTGCATCCTCTTGGGCTTAGTCTCCAGCAGCTCCAACACACGCCTGCTCACTTTCTTCGATTTCTGTGTGCTTTGGTGAGCGTTCGTAGGTCAACAAAAATTTTGCTCAGGTTTTTTTATTCGAGCTCATTTTGGCCTCCGTTTCCACGACACGTAGTACTACACATGCTATTTCGTCATATTGTGCAAAATTTTTGTCAGTGTCGTTTTCTGTATAACAGGTCCCTTACAGTCTTCTATAGTTTGTGCTATATAGCACGTGCTGTTCCCGCTTTGTTTCTCCTCTTTTTGGGCAGTTTTCACATCAAGTGCAGGCATTCATCATGGCCAACAACAACACAGATGTGTTCAAAATGTTTGCTGTTGAGGACAGATTGGATGGGGACAATTATCCTATGTGGGCTTATATGATGCAACATGTTCTTGTGTCAAAGGGTGTCTGGAATATTGTGCAAGGCATTGATGTGTGTCCTGGTTCTAAGGATGTAGGCAATGTTGAGGATGTTGCAGGTCTTGCTACAAGGATTGCTACTGTTATAGTTGTTTTGCCTACGACAAAACAAGCTCGTCGGGATGTAAAAGATGCTCAAGCTCATGCATTGGTTGCATTGTCTGTGAAGCGTACTATTACTCCTCACATTCGTTCAACAAAATCTAAAAAACAGGCTTGGGATATTTTGGCTAGTCTTTCTGCAAGTCACAATGAGGCAAAAATTGCATTGGTGCGTAAAGAGTTGGAGTCGAAGATTATGCATGAGGAAGATGATATGGACACTTTCCTTACTGTTGTGAAGGATATCAATGAGAAACTTATTTCTGCAGGTGAAGTCATTTCAGATAGTTCCCTTGTGCAGACTGTTATTGATACCTTGCCAGATTCTTACTAGACTTTTGCTAGTATTTGGAGACTTATGACCCCAGGAAATCCTGAAGCTGTCCAGTTTGATGCATTATGCACATTTCTATTGCAAGAGTCACTTTCGAAATAAAAAAGGACTAGATAGCGTGCAGTTGAACAGGCCTTTATTGTTGCTCAAAGAAAAGGTGGTAACAGCTTTACAGCCACTTCTCATGGTTCTTCTGCGAGTAGAAAATCACCTGTTCCTAATGCTTCTGCTGGCAGCAATTCGTCTGGAAATTTTGGTGATAAGGAAAAAAAGAAGATGTGTTGCCATTATTGTAAAGCTAATGATCACTTGATCAAGCAGTGTCCTAAGTTGAAGGCCAAAGAGGCTAAGAAGAAAGAGGGTGGTTCCACTGCAAATGTTGGTTCCACTACAAATGCAGCTTTTGTTGAGTCTTCTGTGAAAGGAGACTGTGATGTTAATGGTGATGCAGAATGGGCTTTTAGTGCAGAGTGTACCTATAATCCTGTTGTCCATGATGCATGCATGTCACTTGCTGCATTCACATGTGTGGTATTTTGACAGTGGTGCTACAAAGCACATTACCTCACATCGTGATTTGTTCACCTCTCTTCAGGCTGTCCCTCTATGGGAATTTAGCTACTTGTGTCAACAATGCCTCTTATCCGGTTCAAGGAGTTGAAAAGATTGTGCTTACTGCTGCAAATGGCAGTTCTTTCACACTTGTTGATGCACTTTATGTTCTTGGGATCAAGAAGAATATTTTGTCTGTATCTACACTTGCTAAACTTGGCCTTGTAGTCAAATTTGTGAATGACAGATGTACAATACATGATGTCAGTTTTGGTGAAGTTGTTGCATCTGGAATTTTATGTCGTGGGCTGTATAAGCTCACTTTGTATGACAAGTGTGGGCAGAACTTTGCAAATGCAGTTGTGGATTTAAAGGCTATTTTAGATGCAAAACTTTGGCATGTACGTTTTGGTCATCTGAATTCTGCCAGTTTGCTGAGTTTGCAGAAATCTGATATGGTTGCTTCTTTGCTGCCTCTTGAAGCACCTGTCAAACATGTCTCTGAAGGCTGTATTTTGGGTAAGATGCAACATTCTAAGTTTCCAAAAGATGGTTTAGTTAGGTCCACATGCAGGTTGCAACTTGTGCATAGTGATGTTTGTGGGCCAATGCAAACTCCGTCCTTGGGCAATTACCTTTACTTCGTGACGTTTATTGATGACTACTCCAAACATGCATGGGTATATCCGCTTAAAGAAAAGTCCGGAGTATTCATGTGCTTCAAACAATTTGTGGCTATGGCTGAAAATGTCTCGAAATGTACTTTGGGCACCCTCCATTCCGAGTCTCATGAATTTGCTAGTTTTTAGATAAAACACCAATGTATAGTGCCTTATACGCCTCAACAAAACGGTGTTGCTGAAAGGAAAAACAAGTCACTTATGGAAGTGGCACAATGTATGGTCAAAGGTCAAGCTTTGACGCATTTGTTTTGGCTTGAGGCCATCACGTGTGCCACTTATGTATTTAACAGGTGTCCTACGAAAGCTTTGCAGTCTATGACTCCATATGAAGCGTGGCATGATAGAAAACCTTCTATTGAGCACGTGTGTGTTTTTGGCTCTTTGGCATATGCTTTAGTGCCATAAACAGAGCACATTGGCAGTTGCAAGGAACCCAGTTTTTCATGCTCGCATAAAGCACATTGAGGTGCATACCCACTATGTCAGGGAGAGGCTCTCATTAGGGGAGATCAGCTTGGCTTATGTGCCAACACAGGACAACCTTGCAGATCTTTTCACAAAGGCATTGTCTCATGAGAAGTTTGAAGCTTTCCGCAAAGCTTTGGGCTTACTCCCCTTTGTGGACTGATCATGTCCTCAGAGCGTGGCACTTCCCTTTACTCTGTGCCAAATCTCGTTCACCACATCACTCCAGGGGGGATTTGTTATCAAATACATGTGATAGTGATGTGTGTGAAGACACTTAGGATCACCGGGGAATTTTTCCCCTCTCTAGGAGGTTTTTTCCACCACGTGCATTGTATATACGCCCATCACTCTAGGGCTATCTATCTTTCCATTGCACACTAAGTAATACACTCTCTATTGTGTGCCTTGAGCTTCCTACGCCTTCTCCAAGCTGTGTGTGTTTTCTTGCAACCCTAATTCCAACAATTCACAACGTCAACATACAAACATACAAAATCAAGCACAAGCTTGGCATCAAATCAAGCAAACAACCATATCTTTGTAACTTTACCCTAAAAGGTAGCAAAGCAAATCAATTTCATGATGTGCAATTGGACATGGCACATGAAGATATGAGCATAATAGGATAGCTAAGTGCAAGGGGGTGGGGAGAGGTCTATGCGAGTGCCAAGGAGGCAAATATAGAGAGTCCTAAAAGGATCCAAAGAGGGCACTAATATGAGTTCTTTGCACCCCATTGAGAGAAAGAGGACAGCTAGAGAATGAACTCCTACAGAGATAAAGAGCCCTAAACCTTCCTGCCTACTTCCCTTTAATTTTCTCAAAAATTTCTTTCACAAATCTCAAACTTTTTTGAAATGCAGCCCCTCTGACTGACTTTCTACATCTCAAAAAAGAGGGAGTATAACTAATGGATCTTCTCGAATTTCTCAGGCAAAAACTGTTATGGAATTGATATTTTATTATTTATTGCAGCTGACAGGTGGAAAAGACTAGACCAAGCTAGGCCTATGCGAATGGAAATATATATATTTCCATTCGCATAGGCCTAGCTTGGTCTAGTCTTTTCCACTCTTCTTGCGCACATGAGTCGGACTGCATTGGAATTCGTTGATTTTCTTCATGCACCGGAAGTTCTAGCTCCTCAAGAGCTTCAACCATGGGCACTTCTGATGCTGCCCCTATTGCCTCAACAGATTCACATTCATCTTGCATGGGTGCTTCTAGTGCTTCTCAAGAGATTCACCTCCGTCTTGCAATCCACCTTTGTTTGTATCCTCTTCCACAAGCTCTTCCTTTGCCTTTTCAGATATTCCAATCTAAAGAGCACCATCGTCTGGTTCCTTCACCGATTCCTGTACACACGCAACAACATTCACACTAGTCAAGTCATTCCTCTCAAAACCCACAACATCCTGCATAGGGATATCACTTGTATTTACTACAGTGTCACTGTTGGCATCAATTGCATTCAAAATGTCATCTAAAATTGATGCGCTAGGAGCATCTTTATCACCTTCGGGCGGGATAACCACATTAGTACCGCTTGCAACCTCTGCACCACTGGATTCTTGTGCAGAGATAGCACTCTCATCAGCTACATTCTCATTCCCATCTGGTTTAGACAGAGCACCACCAATAGCAGGTTCGACCACTACAGTGTAGTCTGTGCTTCTAACTTCTTGGGTAGGCAGTTGAAGAGGTTTTATTTTCACTTTTCTTCATTTTATTTTTGTACCCAGACATTGGATTAGATACACAAGGATTAAGGATTGTATGGGTTTGTTCCCATACACATGTTATGAACTATTATTATCACATTTCGTTTCATTTCTCTATCTCTCTCCCCCCTTCCACTACGACTCCTTACGCGGCGGACATTGCGGACGCTCTTTGGTCGACCACTGCAATACTTTCTCAGACACACGCCCGATGTCAGGCATCCACGAGAATTGACAATGATGATGACGATTTTAGTCTGATGCTTTTAGGGTTTTAATTCTAGTCTCACTTTACTTCATTTTATTTTAGTACCCAAACATTGGATTAGATTCACACTGATTGTATCAATTTTGACTCAAGATGTAATTTTGGCTTTTGAAGGCGTTTAATGTAACATTTTCTTTCATTTCATTTCTCGCCTTTCTACTGCATCTAAAACCTCCACAATAGTGCCCGCCCCCGCCCCCCCCCCCCCCCCCCCCCCCCCAAGACTACTTACAAGACCGTACATCCACAACACTCTTCCATGACTAATGCAATAATTTTTGCAATGATGCCCAATGCCGGGCATCCATGGGACTTGACGATGACATCGATGATGATTTTAGTTTTGACATTCTAAGACTTTTTGTTTTAGTCTTTCACCTTACATCATTCTCTTTAATACCTAGGCATTGGATTAGATAATTGCACTAGGACAATCTAAATCGTCTTTGTAAATCAAATCCCACTCGGGATTATCATGTTGTAGCACCCAATGTGCATAGCTCACACAAGTAGAAGCCCGACACATTTCATATGACACCCACCTACAACCAATAAACATAATTATTCTTATGTAATAACACACAACAAGTATCCAACACCCCGTGATAACCACATTTAAATACAAGTTCACTGCAAGCACATCTAACTCAAACAATGTCAGCACCCAAAGAGCTTCACGGTATGGCTTTTGTAATGATTGTTCTCTTCACTTTTCTCTAGTTCTCACTATGGTTACTAATTGAATACCAACATTCCGTCTTCACGCAATTCACTTATTAGAGGATGCTTCCCATTTTCTTTCAAAATGTTCTTACTATTCACTTGACTTTTCTATGACCTACTTCCTTAATAGTCTCTCTCCACTGGCTGCCGCTCAAACAACCTCTATATTTCCTAGTTTTTCAATCATCCTAAGTATGTATATTTCACTCATAAGTAGGATAATTTGTCATGAAGCTCACTAATCACACCGTAAATCCCCTTATTTTACTTTTACAGTGTTCCTTATCACATTCAGGTGATAATATTCCACTAACACCATTCTGAAATATTCTTGTCTGAAATTCTTTGTGTACCTGTCATAATAATCAATATCTAATTCTCCTAAATGATTTTCTCATGTTAAACTGATCATTTAATATGGGGAAGTGCCAGGGGAGAAAAAGCTAGAATATTGGTTAAGCTAGCAGACCGGCCACAGTAGGGATCCAAAGGGGGGGCCATCTACAAAAGAGCCATGTGCAACAATGGGCCAAAAAGACCCTAAGGTTCAGCCCATTAAGACTTCCAAAATGCTAAGGTTCCAAAATTCAAAGGCTGTGTCCAAAGGTCAACCCTAGGGAAAATTGGATGCTTTGTGTGTGACCAAAAAGTCTTTTCAAATACCTACATGGGAGGGGGCGAGCCTTTCTTCTAGGGGATGAGAGAGAAAGCCGCACACACACACACAGGCTCCCTTTACACAAAGGGAATGAGGAACACATGTCAGCTCCCTAGCCCAGATGCCCACAAGGTGTGCCCAATTCCTATTGGATGGCCTTGGAGGTGGACCAGTGAGAATTAGGCTAGAGTAAATCTAGTTTAATTAATTTAAAAGCACTTAATAAAAAGAATCAATGAAAACTAAGTCTCCTGGAAGACTATTGGACAGTCTCCCAAGGGGTCCAATGAGCATTCAGCAGCCCAATGGCTTGCCTGATTCCTATTGGCCAGGAGGCAAAGGGGTCCAATGAGAGTTTAGTTTAATTATTAAATTACCTAAAAGCTCTCACAAAAGGGGAAAGGGGGACACATGTCAGAAGGCTATCACTTATGCTGCTTAATAATGATTGGCTTGACTTGGGGAGGGCCAATGGGGGAAAAGCAATAGCAAATAGCAAGAGGGCTCGCCCAAGAGAGAGAGGGGGCTGATTTTTGCGAGGCATTATCACACACACACTCACACAATCTCATGTGTGAAGAAAGAGAAGACTATCTCTTCCCAAGCTTTAATGGAGAGCTCATCACCTACTCCAAGCTTGTGAGATAGAAGCCTACATCAACACACTCTTGGCATGTGGATGCAAATCCAACCAAGAGCCAAGCTTCAATGCATGCTCATCTCTTCTACCAAGCTAATTACTAAGCTAAGCTATGCTAATATGAGTGATTATGTGAGGAGATGTACATCTTTCTCGTAAGATACTCCTTCTTCCTCTCAATCTACTCTCATACCCTGCTAGCTCTCACCATCTTCGAAGGTGTGTGAGGTCTTGGGTCTGAGAACGGGGATAACTGATGTTGTGTTTGCTAAGTGTTTTGCTTAGTGCATGGAGCTTTCATCGTCATTGCACTAACTAGTCTTGAAGGAACACAAAGAATTGTATTGTACAATGTCTCTCTTGATGGGAGAAACCATAATACAAAGCCTTTTGGAGGGGGGACCGGCTCCATGCAAATCCGGTCCTCAACTGTTGTCAATAGCTTAATTTCTCTCTCTTTTGAAAGTATTGTTGATGCTATCTAACTAGGTGTTATGCTTTTTGTTGCTCTCTCCACCCAAGCACTCTTGTAATTCTCATTAGGAATCTATTCTAATGAAATGCCCACTATGTTCATGCTAATTTCCGCTACACATAAGTTTTTAGACCATTAAATGTTACAGTACCGATCCACTATCTACCTCATCTCTTACTGAAATTCTTTGTATACCAATCCACTATCTACCTCATCTCTTACTAAGCAGTTCATTTGTTAAACATGCTAACTCTCCCGTCTACAACTGCGACAACCTCTGGATGTGTCCATTGCTCCCCTTCAAAACATCACATTCCAAACCCTGTCCAGCTTGTACGAGTATTCTATTTTTGTGTGAACCCCTAATCTAAATTCTTCCAATTATAGCTTTCTATGCGCGCGCACACATACATACGTACATTTCAGATAAAGTATATCCTCCAAGTATGTCCCTTCTGTATATCACACATTTTTTATCTTCATTGTTTTGTCAACTGAATACTCCAACTCTGCTACGTTCAAGACTTACAACTTGCATGGTGTCGAGAAATTTGAGGTCTTGCCAGGAAAGCATCGGACTTATGGCTGTGAGAGTTTGTGAGAGAACTCAATAAAAACTATATGAAGGAGTTAAACCATAGATGCCATAAAGACTAGGGTTTGGAAAGAAGTGCAATCAAAGAAGATTCACTCTTTCTCTCTTGCACTCACACACACAAAGAAAGAACACAAAAGAGAATGAAAACATCAAGGCTATGGTCATATCGTATCATGGGTAATATAAAAGGGTTAATAGATGAGTTAATGGCATTCAATCTTGGCTGACCAAATAGGCTACGAATTGTTCTTTGGAATTGTAGTTTTGTGCTTACCATAATATATATATTTTGTCTAGTGATTGGGATTAATTGTGTGTACAAATCCTCTTGGTTCATAGCAAGATAACTACGCTTACGCCAAAAGAAAAGTTATAGTCTATGAGAGGTAGTATGATGGGATCCGATGATAGAAGTATTTCATTAAGCCTTTCTGGGCCAAAGAGAAACACTATATGTTGTTGAAAGTGTATTTTTCGGCTAATCCATACGTTAATTCTAATAGATCGTACAGAGTGAAAGCGATACAAATTATCATCATGTGGATTATTCATCTAGGATAGTATGTGAGAAATGTAGATATGAGAGAAGTGAAGAGATGAGAAGTTTCCCTCCCAAGCCCTATTCTTGCCCGTAGGCAATAAGGATACTGCATTGAGAGATGTACCTATAGCAAAGAGAACCTAGAGAGGATGAATTACTAAGAATGAGAGAGATAGGTTTGGTTAAGGAGATGAGATTAGATACATATATATATGTTGGATTAGAGATGAAAATGAAAACAACAAGAAATCAAAAAAACATCAATGTAGAACACATCTTACTTGAAACCCTTCGGCACCATTATTGATGGGAGAGAGAAGAAGAGGGGAGCACTCCACTTTGATTGATACGCCAAGTACAACGCCTTCTTTGATTAGAGTTGATCTTCCAAGGATAGTGTACAAGAATGGCTAGTCTTCCTCTAGGAGAAAGTGTAGGCTTGGGCTTATGTTAATGGGGTTAAGTACAATTAGGCATTACTACTCACTCCCTCAAGAATTCCTCTCATCAATGGCTTCAATGCTTTCGTTCCTTTTCAAGGAAGAAGAGGTCCCCTTTTATAGGTGAAGGGAACCCCCAAGGGTTTACACAAGAAGAGAGGAGCCAGTGTGAATAGGAATTGGAAAAGTTGGAAATAAGCTGTCCCTACATGATGTGGGCAGACTCGGGTCCAGTATTTTGATCATATCTCCTCGACCGTGGCTCCAAATAAAACAGTAAAAATATGGGCAAAAACTTCAGCTCATTAGCTACAATTTTCATTTTAAAATCATTTTCCAATTCGGATTGGAACCTTGTGTAAAAAATTCATCAAAATAGGGTCCATTTCTGGCAGCAAAAGTCTTCCCGTGGTCCCCTTAGCCTAGACTTTCATTTAATGCCAAAGGACACCTCATGCCATATGAAAGCATGACATTGCTCCTTGACAAATTTTTGTAATCATGCTTGCAATAATGCATTAAAATAAGTGTATCTTTGAAATCATGCCACCTAGTGTCCCACTAGGATTTGATTCCCTCCTAGTAGCTATTTAAAAAGAAATATAAGAAAAGTATAAAAAATACATAGAATATATATATATTGGAATTTACCCTAGATATAGGATCTAGCTAGGGTGTGAGATGATAATGAGATAGTAAAAATAAAGAATCAATGCTTTTTGCCCCAAGTTAAAGAGGCGGAGCTATTGAGCTTTTCCCATAGTATTTTCTGATGGTAAAGTAAGGATAGGTTACCCTTTAGAAAAATAATAGAATGAGATAGAAGGCTTATTATTATACTTAAATATGCATATGTACATTATAGGAAAGATAATTATGTATCTAAAAAGTTACAAGATAGATCTTGTAGCATGCATTCCCACTATGTACATGTTACCGCACGACATCCACCCCCTCTAAACTTGCACATCCTCCGGTATGTGCCACATTATTTCTTTGTAAGATCAGCCCTCTTGTACATCTTCCTTGCTTTCTTCTTCATTGGATGATTCCAAATCTTCATCTTCACTTTGATCTTTACCTGTGGTTTGCTCTTCTTCCTCATCAACATCTTCTGGATCATTGTCTCCTCTTCTCTTAAACATTTTGATCCTTTTTCCTGCAATGGGAATCTTTACTTCTGTACCATCTAGTTCAGACAAGCTGTAAGTAGCATTTTCATGCACATGCTTTACAACATACAGTCCAAACCATCTTTTTGAAAACTTACGCATGACTGTGTGCTGGTTATCAAGGCTACTATCATACAACAAAACCCAGTCACCTTTGTCAATTGCTTTGCTCCTCAGTCGATGTCGCTTATCAAAGTATTCCTTGTTTTTCAACCTTGCATTTTTGAGTCGTTCTTTTGCAGCTTCAATGTCTCCAGGTCTTCTCTCTAGCCCCTCTTGCCAAGGTAGTACATTCCATGTGGAAATTGTATCTTCAATCGGCATCACTTGCTTTTGACCATACATTAGCTCCGCAGGCATGTAGCCAGTTACTGAGCTATGCGTTGTACAATCAGCCCATAAAGCATATGGTAACAGTTTTGGCCACTCACCAACTCTTCCTTCGCAAGCCTTGGCCAAAGCTTTGATGATAGGAGGATGCCCTCTTTCACTCTTTCCATTGCCTTCAGGGTTGTAAGCTGTAGTAAGAGAAAGCTTGATTCCTAATCTAGAAAAGAACTCCCTTGCTTCTTCGGCATCCAGTTCACCTCTATCTGCAGTGATTTTTCCCACACAACCATGACGGCAAATCACCTCATCAAGAAGGAATTTGCACACACCTTTTGTGGTTTTAGCTCTTAATGCTCTTCCTTCAACCTGGTTAGTTAGGTCCTCTCGTGCAAGAACCAAGTATCTCATCTGCCAGAGTCCTAGAGGCATTGTGACAAGATCCACAACCCATTTATAGTGCATGGCTAGTGGATATGTAGGGTGCAATCCATCACGATGTCGAACATTTGAATACACTTGACAAGTTACACATGTCTCTACAAACTGAGATACATCTTTATACATACCCTTCCACCAGTATTTTTCTTTCAAGTTGGAGAAGGTTGCCCATACACCCCTGTGTCCAGCCCATAGACTCTCATGAAACTCTTGCATGAGCTTTACTTGAGTCTCTTTTTTACATATAACCCTTTGTGGTGTAGCACCCTTTTGTTTAGGATGCTTCCACAAGTAACCATCCCTCAAAAAGTACCCATATGCTTTCCTGCGTATCCTCTTGAATTCTTGTTCAGACCAATCATCCTGTTTTGTTAGAGTACTCAAGTAGCTTCCAATAAGAAGCCAATCACCTTCATAAAGCTCTTTCAAGAATGATTCAAGTAGATTAGTCATGCAGACATTGTTACCTTTGACATGAGAGATAGAATAGAACTTTGTGCCTACATCATCTCCCTCGTCAATCATTTGTGACTCATCTTCATACCTTGCCCTTGATAGCATATCTGCCACTGTATTGTCTTTACCTGCAATGTGTTTAAACTCAGGATTTAAGGACTTAATGTAAGCAATCCACCGCAACATAGCAATGTCTGGAGTTGAGCAGCTTGTAATCATCCCAAGAAGTGGTAGACAATCTGTTTCTACAACCACACATGCATCAATTAGGTACTCTTTCCCACTTTTCAAGGCTGTAACCATACCCCATAACTCTCTCTTTATCCGTGGATAGTTTATTTGGCGAGCACTTAGCACCTTTGTTCAAAATCTTACCACATACCTGTGTCCTTCTTTGTCATCTTGCCCTATTGCCCATCCAATCCATGTAGGACTAGTGTCTACTGTCACAATTACTGGCCTTTGACACTCATAGTATACCTTTCTCAAAGTTGTTGCTGACTGGAGCAACTCCTTTAGCTTTTTCATGGATTTTACATGTGCTTCTGTCCATTTAAACTTCTGATTCTTTCTAAGCAACTGATAAAGAGGATCAGCTACATGTGCATAATGTGGAATCCAAATAACATAGAAGACACATGCTCCCAGAAACCTTCTAACCTCAGTGATGCTAGTGCACGTTTCTTTCATTCTTTGGATGGCATCTACCTTTGTTGGACAAGGTTTCCTACCATATGGCCCGCACATGTGCCCCACAATAAGCACTTCATTGACACCAAACATAGACTTTTTCCCTGACAATGTAAGATTCACTTCTTCCAACCTAGACAAAATTTTATCACAATCATTTATGTGATTTACCACAAACCTGCGACATCCCTTGAGATCCAAAGCTTCATCTTTGTCACTTTCTTCACATCCTTTGATAGGCAAATCATCAATGAAAGGCATTGTGATTTGAGGAATAAAGTCACGTAAGACCTTATTCATCCCATTCATCATATGTGCAACCGAGTTGGTTGCTCCCTGTGGCAAGGTACACATCCTTACCAAACCCAAAGGTGTCCTCATGGTTGTCAAGTCTCTGCTTTCGATTGCAAGCTGAAATTGATCATACCCTGAGTAGAGATCCCCCATTGAGTAGATTGCCCTCCCTGCAAATGCCTTTGCAAACTCATCCACAATTGGACCTGTGCCTACATTTCTAATTGTCACCTTGTTCACTGGTTGCATATCTTGGATGAAACGTAGAGAACCATTCTTCTTCGGAACTGTGAACCACCTGTTTGAGTATGGAGCACAAGAAGGCTCCAAGATTCCCATTTTGATTTTCTCATTCAGTAGCTCTACTAACTTTGGCAAATGAGCCTTTGGAACCGGAATAGGCCGCAGATTCCAAGGCACATGAGGTATTGTGAAAATTACCATAGGAGCTACAATAGAAGGATCAACACATCCTATCTCATGTGGCTCAAATGCAAAAGCCTTACCATGCTTTGAAAGCATTTCTTTGAAGCACTTTGTCTCCTCCTGTGTTAGAAACTCCTCGCAACCAATCTGCAACTCTTGAAAAGACTCCTTTGTGAAGGTATGCCCGATCTTTTTAGGATTCCTCAAACTTGGTTGTAAAGAAGCCTGCTCAATCTTTTCCCTGTTGTTGGGTGGTAAGGGTGAAGCTATTGGTTTCACCTTCTTTGCTACACTCTTGTATTTAGTTTCAACATGGACTTCTGTGCCAACTGTTTGGCTTTCTTTAAAGGCTTCTATTACTTGATACATTTCCATAGAGCAAACTTCCACAACTTCATTTTCAAGATGCAAACTAGACCCCATTATAGCATCAAGCTCACCCATAGTATCTACAAAAGAAACTTGTTCACACAAACCCAAAACATTTTCAGTAGGCTCTAGCAACCCACTCTTTTTCATGCCTATTTGTACATTATGCACATATTGCCTCTCACATCTCTTCAAATCTTCAAGTTTAGGGTTTGAGAAGGCATTGAGTCGCTTCTTCCCCCACTTCTAGAAGCTCTTTTTGATGGTCCTTCATCAGCATTCTCACGTCTACGCTTCTCTTCTACAATTGCCTCATTTTGTTGGCATTTTGTAATGTAGGCATGCACTGACAATGAGTCCATTGGATCATTCCATCCTGTTTCTAGACGTATGCAATCACCTGCTTCATGTAGAATCTCTTTTGTAAGCTTTCCCTTTTTAGCTAATTGCATGACATTTGGCCAAATTTGACCATGATGGTCACTCACCTCTTCATCACAAAAATGTTCAATTTTTACTCCATAAGTAGCTGCCTCAACTGAAGAGGTGGCATGCTTAGTTGCCATATCTTCAACTAAGGTTTGCATTCCCCCCTTCCCAAAGTTAGTTCTCAAGGGTAGACCTGTCTCTCTTAAGTGGATTTTACCATCCTTAAAAAAGACAACATCTTTTGACAAAGCATCACTAAAATCATCACAATCCCTTCTTACATGGTCTGTACTATCACACCAAATACATCTATTAACAAACCCTTCTTTGGGCTTTTCTCTTTGCCTAGGAAGTGGCCCTGATGGTTGGCCTTTTTCTTCAAGCTTTGCAAACTTCACCTTCAAGTCACGCATTCCCTTCACAAGTTCATCTAGCATGGACTCATCAAACTTAGGAGCGATAAAAGTAGACTTTACCATTTTGTCAGAAGTTGAGGTGGAAGGACTTGTAGTGTTTACTACCATCTTGTCCCTTCTTCTTTGTCGTTTGGCAAGCAGTGAGACAGCACCTTCAACCTCATTCCAGTCGGTCTTTAGTCCTTGCTCAGCATCTTTATCTTCAAGAAGAAGCTCCAAATTTTCTTGAAACTCTTTACCTGCAGCTTGTAAGAAAAGATCTGTCTTCTCTGCATCTAGTGTGGCCCTTTCTGTCCTGGTGAGTTGTGCATAGCGCCGCTCAAATTCCCTAAGTAGCTCTGTTATTGATAGTCCTTGCTTTGGCTTGACTACCCATTCTAAGAATGTCCTTTTGGTCACTCTCTCAGAGTCCTCCATGAAATATTCCTCCTTCAAAGCTACTTTGAGTTCTTCCCAATTTCTCCCATGCCCATCTTTAATTACCCTAACATGCTCTCTAATTTCTGGAGCAACAACTAGCTCAAAGCTTTGAATCATCTCACCTTCTGACACGCGATGCAGCTCCATCTCCTTCACATACTCCCGTAAGTACTTGGTTACATCTATGCCATTGAACAGATCCATTCTATTGACGACTGCTTGTATGGCCTTCGTTGCTGAAATCTCCCTTCTTTCCATGGCATGTTGTTGTTGCATGAACATTGCAAATGCTTGAAACATTTGCATTGTTGCTGGGTCAAAATGCATACCCTGTTGCTCAACATGATTACCCATGGTTATCCACAAAATCTCACCCTGGCAGTTTCGCGTCGGGTTCACCAAAAATATGTCGAGAAATTTGCGATCTTGCCAGGAAAGCACCGGGCTTATGGCTGTGAGAGTTTGTGAGAGAACTCAACAAAAACTATACGAAGGAGTTAAACCATAGATGCCATGAAGACTAGGGTTTGGAAAGAAGTGCAATCAAAGAAGATTCACTCTTTCTCTCTTGCACTCACACACACAAAGAAAGAACACAAAAGAGAATGAAAGCATCAAGGCTATGGTCATATCGTATCATGGGTAATATGAAAGGGTTAATAGATGAGTTAATGGCATTCAATCTTGGCTGACCAAATAGGCTACGAATTGTTCTTTGGAATTGTAGTTTTGTGCTTACCATAATATATATATTTTGTCTAGTGATTGGGATTAATTGTGTGTACAAATCCTCTTGGTTCATAGCAAGATAACTACGCTTACATCAAAAGAAAAGTTATAGTCTATGAGAGGTAGTATGATGGGATCCGGTTATAGAAGTATTTCATTAAGCCTTTCTGGGCCAAAGAGAAACACTATATGTTGTTGAAAGTGTATTTTTCGGCTAATCCATACGTTAATTCTAATAGATCGTACAGAGTGAAAGCGATAGAAATGATCATCATGTGGGTTATTCATCTAGGATAGTATGTGAGAAATGTAGATATGAGAGAAGTGAAGAGATGAGAAGTTTCCCTCCCAAGCCCTATTCTTGCCCGTAGGCAATAAGGATACTGCATTGAGAGATGTACCTATAGCAAAGAGAACCTAGAGAGGATGAATTACTAAGAGTGAGAGAGATAGGTTTGGTTAAGGAGATGAGATTAGATACATATATATATGTTGGATTAGAGATGAAAATGAAAACAACAAGAAATCAAAAAAACATCAATGTAGAACACATCTTACTTGAAACCCTTCGGCACCATTATTGATGGGAGAGAGAAGAAGAGGGGAGCACTCCACTTTGATTGATACGCCAAGTACAACGCCTTCTTTGATTAGAGTTGATCTTCCAAGGATAGTGTACAAGAATGGCTAGTCTTCCTCTAGGAGAAAGTGTAGGCTTGGGCTTATGTTAATAGGGTTAAGTACAATTAGGCATTACTACTCACTCCCTCAAGAATTCCTCTCATCAATGGCTTCAATGCTTCCGTTCCTTTTCAAGGAAGAAGAGGTCCCCTTTTATAGGTGAAAGGAACCCCCAAGGGTTTACACAAGAAGAGAGGAGCCAGTGTGAATAGGAATTGGAAAAGTTGGAAATGAGCTGTCCCTGCATGATGTGGGCAGACTCGGGTCCAGTATTTTGATCATATCTCCTCGACTGTGGCTCCAAATAAAACAGTAAAAATATGGGCAAAAACGCCAGCTCATTAGCTACGATTTTCATTTTAAAATCATTTTCCAATTCGAATTGGAACCTTGTGTAAAAAATTCATCAAAATAGGGTCCATTTCTGGCAGCAAAAGTCTTCCCGTGGTCCCCTTAGCTTAGACTTTCATTTAATTCCAAAGGACACCTCATGCCATATGAAAGCATGACATTGCTCCTTGACAAATTTTTGTAATCATGCTTGCAATAATGCATTAAAATAAGTGTATCTTTGAAATCATGCCACCTAGTGTCCCACTAGGATTTGATTCCCTCCTAGTAGCTATTTAAAAAGAAATATAAGAAAAGTATAAAAAATACATAGAATATATATATATTGGAGTTTACCCTAGATATAGGATCTAGCTAGGGTGTGAGATGATAATGAGATAGTAGAAATAAAGAATCAATGTTTTTTGCCCCAAGTTAAAGAGGCAGAGCTATTGAGCTTTTCCCATAGTATTTTCTGATGGTAAAGTAAGGATAGGTTACCCTTGAGAAAAATAATAGGATGAGATAGAAGGCTTATTATTATACTTAAATATGCATATGTACATTATAGGAAAGATAATTATGTATCTAAAAAGTTACAAGATAGATCTTGTAGCATGCGTTCCCACTATGTACGTGTTACAGTACGACATCCACCCCCTCTAAACCTGCACATCCATGTGATATTTTGACCATGTATAAGCATAAGCAATATTGTTTAGTATAATAAATTTTTCTTAGACCATGTGATATTTTGACACAGAATACTAATCATTGTGTTTTGACAAGTATCGTCTACAGATTTCTTATCTTTGCAACTGAGGACAGTTGCTTTCCAACGGAGAGGTATGTTATGGAATTGATATTTTATTATTTATTGCAGCTGATAGGTGGAAAAGACTAGACCAAGCTAGGCCTATGCAAATGGAGATATATATATTGTACATTTTATTATTGAAGTGCTCTTTTATGAGCTTTGGCCTTTTATGACCGGCCAGCCAGTTTGTACTCAATTTGACCATTCAAGAAATCTATAAATGAAATACGTGCAAGAGGGAAATGGCCACTCTTGCACGGGGGGAGATTGCACCGAGTGTCTGTGTTATTCTCCTCTCCTCTCCTCTCTTCTCTCTCTTTCCGTGCCGGCGTAGCACTCCGCTCTAGGAGGTGCGCCTTCACGTGCACTCTCTCTCTCTCTCTCTGTGTGTGTGTCTCTCTCTCTCTCTCTCTCTCTCTCTCTCTCTCTCTCTCTCTCTCTCTCTCTCTCTCTCTCTCTCTCTCTCTCTCTGTGTGTGTGTGTGTGTGTGTGTGTTCGCTTATGGCTTCAATTCTGTGCTACGAAACTCGTGAGGTATGCGGATTTGTTGGTTTTATGGTTGCAATGTGTTATTTTGCTATTTTGCAGGGAGCCCCACGCCTCCGTTTGTAGCAAAAATTTGAGGGGCTTTGATAGAAAAATTATAATGTACTACATAAATTTAAGGATTTTTTTTTTTTTGAAGAAGCTACATAAGCTTCAATGTGAGGGATAATGTGGGGCTACATAACTAAAGCGTGTCTTCTCCACCCAACCATACTCCTCTTATAGGCCTAGCCTACCTTTAGGAGACCCCTAAACTCTCATGCTTAGCCAGCCATGCAGGGGTTGTCTCCCCCTGGTCCTACCCTTGTCTTGACAAGTAGACCTCAAATTGCACCCCCATTCTTTTTGTCGCAAATCGCACAAGTCCTGTGCAAATTGATACGAATGTCCTTATGAGCGCACATCATTGCTTGGCCGCCTTTGAACCCATGACCCAAGTCACGGAAGACCAAAGACTCGACCAAGCAAGCTACCCCAAATTGCACCCCCATTCTTAAAATAACAAAGGGAATCGGGTATAAACTTCAAAGGGCACCCTAGTAAAATAAACATAACTATCATGAGATGTCCCTTCAAACAAAAAATGAGCCAATGACAAAAAAGGTAAGAACTGCAAGTTATATGGAATCAAGTTTGGTATTGTTTACGAGAGGGAAGCACACCTAGGTTGTAATCTATAACTTTGTCTTGCGCAATGGAGTTGGCAACAAGGGAAGCTTATGATATATAACTTAGGGTTAGCATCTTCAACTACAATATGATAGGATTGCAAGAGGCATTTAAGATTTACTAGGTGCCATTTGGTGTTTTAAACATTGTCCTAGGTGAATGACACCTTTGTGTGTGCAAATAAGCCCACATGAGCATACAAACACTCGTAAATTGTTGAGAGCATACAAAGACTTACGGAACAAAGTTTTTGTTAGAAAATAACCTCAATAACCAATGGGAGTTCCCACCATGGTGTGAGGAGCTCTTGAAGCATGGCATGCATCAAATCATCCATGCAGTTCTCATCACTAGTGGTCTCTCCTTATGTGGCCATTTGCTATGGCTTTCTCTCTTTTATGCATCCTATGGTATTAGGCCCACTTGAGGCCTAGAAACATTAAGAAGCCCATCATCTTTTAAGGAAACCTATGTGACTTAAGGCTAAAAAAACAAGACTTGCACATGGAGTAAGATTTGATATGGCCATTATGCATTTTCTAAGATAAAAATAGTTCAAGCGGCAACAACCATACCAATATCAGAGTATAGTTAAATTTTCATTTGTAAGCTGAATAAGCCTAGTAAGAGGGTCATGTTTACTTTAGATGATTCATATAATAGAGGTTTTAAAGACTCTTTGGTCCTTGCATATGACATATCCTTTTCTAAAGAGAGTGAATCCCCTTGGTTGTAAACATACACTCGCCACTGTTAGAAGGTATACACACATATAGATAGGGGTACAATGAGAGCAATGCTAGTTCAAAAACACAATTTACTTAGTTCACACAATGTGCCTACGTATAGAGAAGCTAGTGAGAGCAACAATTTTTTCTTCTTTTCCTTTCACATACAAAGTGAACAAAAAGACACCTTATCCTATCCCCAAAGTGTTAGACAAGGGGAACTAGAACCTAGGAGTCCACCACCCAACCACCCACTGTATAGCATGGCCCCTGGCCCTTTGCCCTAGTTGGACTCCCTTTCCACACTGCCTAGCCCGGCCTTGCTCTTGTCTAGTCCGGACTTGCCGGTGACCTAACATTACTCCCCCCTTAAGAAGAGTTTTCGTCCTCGAAAATAAAAGTGGGAAACTTCTTCTTAAGAACACTAATGTTTTCCCAAGTGGCACCTTCCTCAGGTCGGTCTTGCCACTTGATTAAGGCTTGTTGACGTACATGATGACGTGTACGCAACTCATGATAATCGAGAACACGTTCAAGTTCATGTGGTAAGGTAGGAGGTTCAGTGAAATCAACCAAAATCTGCTGGTCAATGACATTATCGTCCCCATGTAACCGCTTACGTAAACGGCTTACAT
This sequence comes from Adiantum capillus-veneris, assembly GCF_014529385.1. NCBI lineage: Eukaryota > Viridiplantae > Streptophyta > Polypodiopsida > Polypodiales > Pteridaceae > Adiantum > Adiantum capillus-veneris. Next base: position 43,858,666 of record NC_140948.1, read on the forward strand.
GAAACACCGGATGAATATAAGAATGTGTAGGTAGCATAATTTGTAGGCACGATCACCTACTCGCTTGAGTATTTTGAAAGCCCCACAATATCGGGGAGATAATTTAGGTGTTGGCCCAGTTTTCAGACTTTTTGAATGTTCTGGCACACGTAAAGATACTTCCTCCCCTTTCTGTTACCATATACATGTGGTAGTGATGTGTGTGAACACATTAGGACCGTCGGGGCATTTTTTCCCTCTTTAGGAGGTTTTTTCCCCCGTGCATTGTATATACGCCCATCACTCTAGGGCTATCTATCTTTCCATTGCACACTAAGTAACACACTCTCTATTGTGTGCCTTGATCTTCCTTCGTCTTCTCCAAGTTGTGGGTGTTTCTCTGCAACCCTAATTCCAACAATTCGTATCAGAGCACGTCACGTCCTCCCGGGCTTAGTCGCCAGCTGCTCCAGCACACGCCTGCTCACTTTCTCCGATTTCAGTGAGCTTTGGCAAGCGTTCGCAGGTCGACAAATATTTTGGGAGAGCTCGTAGAGTATGGTCTGCTCAGAATTTTGATTTGGGCTCATTTCGGCCTCCGTTTCCACTACAGGCAGTACTGCACAAGCTATTTCGTCATTTTGTGCAGAATTTCTGTCAATGCCGTTTTTTGCATAATAGGTGCCTTATAGTCTTCTACGGTTTGTGCTATATAGCACAGGTTGTTCCCGCTCCGTTTCTCCTATTTTCGGGCAGTTTTCACATCAGGTGCAGCATTTACCATGGCTGACAACAACAACACAAATGTGTTCAAGATGTTTGCTGCTAAGGATAGGTTGGATGGGGACAAATACCCTATGTGGGCTTATATGATGCAACATGTTCTTGTGTCAAAGGGTGTCTGGAACATTGTGCAGGGCATTGATGTACGTCCTGGTTCTGAGAATGTAGACGATGTTGAGGATGTTGCAGGTCTTGCTGCAAGGATTGCAGCTGTTAGAGTTGTTTTGCCTACGGCAGAACAAGCTCATTGGGATGTTAAGGATGCGCAGGCTCATGCATTGATTGCGTTGTGTGTGAAGCGCACCATTGTTCCTCACATCCGTTCAGCAAAATCTACAAAACAGGCTTGGGATATTCTAGCAGGTCTTTATGCAAGCCGCAATGAGGCTAAAATTTCTTTGCTGCGTGGGCCGAAAAGAAACACTATACGTTGTTGAAAGTGTATTTTATGGCTAATCCATACGTTAATTCTAATAGATCGTACAGAGTGAAAGCGATAGAAATTATCATCATGTGGATTATTCATCTAGGATAGTATGTGAGAAATGTAGATATGAGAGAAGTGAAGAGATGAGAAGTTTCCCTCCCAAGCCCTATTCTTGCCCATAGGCAATAAGGATAGTGCGGGGAGAGATGTACCTGTTGCAAGGAGAACTTAGAATATGTAGAGAGGATGAATTACTAAGAGTGAGAGAGATAGGTTTGGTTAAGGAGATGAGATTAGATACATATATATATATATGTTGGATTAGAGATGAAAATGAAAACAACAAGAAATCAAGAAAACAACAATGTAGAACACATCTTACTTGACAAACCCTTCGGCACCATTATTGATGGACAGAGAAGAAGAGTGGATAATTCCACTTTGATTGATACATCAAGTGCAAGACCTTCTTTGATTAGAGTTGATCTTCCAAGGTTAGCTTGTTGCAAGAATGGCTAGTCTTCTTCTAGGAGAAAGTGTAGGCTTAGGCTTATGTTAATGGCTAAGTACAATTAGGCATTACTACTCACTCCCTCAAGAATTCCTCTCATCAATGGCTTGAATGCTTGAGTTCTTTTCAAGGAAGAAGAGGTCCCCTTTTATAGGTGAAGGGAACCCCCAAGGGTTTACACAAGAAGAGAAGAGCCAGTGTGAACAGAAACTGGAAAAGTTGGAAATGAGCTGTCCATGCATGATGTGGGCAGACTGGGGTCCGGTATTTTGATCATATCTCCTCAATCGTGGCTCCAAGTAAAAAAGTAAAAATATGGGAAAAAACGTCAGCTCATTAGGTACGATTTTTATTTTAAAATCGTTTTCCAATTAGGATTGGAACATTGTGTTAAAAAATCATCAAAATAGGGTCCATTTTTTGCAGCAAAAGTCTTCATGTGGTCCCCTCAGCTTAGACTTTCATTTGATTCCAAAGGACACCTCATGCCATATGAAAGCATGACATTGCTCCTTGACAAAGCTTTGTAATCATGCTTGCAATAATACATTAAAATAAGTGTATTTTTGAAATCATGCCACCTAGTGTCCCACTAAGATTTGATTCCCCCCTAGTAGCTATTTAAAAAGAAATATAAGAAAAATATGAAAAATACATAGAATATATATATATTGGAGTTTACCCTAGATATAGGATCTAGCTAAGGTGTGAGATGATAACGAGATAGTAGAAATAAAGAATCAATGCTTTTTTGCCCCAAGTTAAAAAGGCGGAGCTATTGACGCTTTTCCCCTAGTATTTTCTGATGGTAAAGTAAGAATAGATTACCCCTGAGATAAATAATAGGATGAGATTGAAATCATATTATTATACTTAAATATGTATATGTACATTATAGAAAATATAACTATGTATCTAAAAAGTTACAAGATAAATCTTGTGGCATGCGTTCCCACTATGTACGTGTCATAGCACGACAACGTTTTGGTCATCTGAATTTTGCCAGTTTGCTGCGTTTGCAGAAATCTGATATGGTTTCTTCTTTGCCGCCTCTTGAAGCACATGTCAAACATGTTTGTGAAGGCTGTATTCTGGGTAAGATGCAGCGTTCTAAATTTCCTAAGGATGGTACAGTTCGGGCCACATGCAGGTTGCAGCTTGTGCGTAGTGATGTTTGTGGGCCCATGCAAACTTCATCCTTGGGCAATTACTTGTACTTCGTGACTTTCATTGATGATTACTCCAGGCATGCATGGGTATTTCCGCTTAAAGCGAAGTCCGAAGTTTTTATGTGCTTCAAACAATTTCTGGCTATGGTTGAAAATGTCTCGAAATGTACTATGGGCACCCTCCGTTGCGATCGAGGGGGGGGAGTATATGTCTCATGAATTTAATGCATTTCTGGCTAGTCGTGGGATAAAACACCAATGTACAGTGCCTTATACACCTCAGCAAAATGGTGTTGCTGAGAGGAAAAACAGGTCACTGACGGAAATGGCACGATGTATTGTCAAAAGTCAACCTTTGCCGCATTCTTTTTGGCTTGAAGCCATCATGTGTGCCACTTATGGACTTAACAGGTGTCCTACGAAAGCTTTGCAGTCTATTACTCCATATGAAGCATGGCATGATAGAAAGCCTTCTATTGAGCACATGCGTGTTTTTGGCTGTTTGGCATATGCTTTGGTGCCACAAGTGCAACGCAAAAAATTGGATGATAAGGCTGTCAAATGTATTTTTGTTGGTTATAGTGCTGAAAGCAAAGGTTACAAGTTGTATCATCTACACACAAAACGTATTCTGGTTTCTCGGGATGTAGTGTTTGTGGAAGATTATGTTCAGCCCTTGTTGTCATGTACTAGAGACAGTAATGTAAGCTCACAGGACATTTATGATACTTTGTTGCCTCTTTTCAGTGGTGGAAATACGAATGTAAGTTCCAATGAGGCAAATGTACAGCCTATGGGGGTTTCTGAAAATGTTTTAGATCACCCTATTACTGATGCAGATGTACATGATGTACTTGATGAGGAAAGGGCTGAAAATAAGCAGGCTAGAGGTATGCCAAAATGGCTGGTACACACTTTGGGTGACAATAAATTGGATGCACCTTTGTCTAGTCGTACTCGTTCAATCTCTCGCCATGCATCTTATGCATCAGATTGTTATGCTTTGGCTGTGTCTAGCTTACATGATGTTGAGGAGCCTCTATCTTTTGATGAAGCACAGAATTCAGAAAATTGGATGGCTGCCATGCAATCAGAATATGATGCATTAATAGAAAATGACACATGGACTTTATGTGATTTGCCTCATGGAAAAAAGGCCATTGGTACGAAGTGGGTTTACAAGTCGAAACACAAGCCGGATAGTGAGATCGATCGCCATAAGGCTCGACTTGTTGCAAAGGGTTATGCACAGTAAAAATGCATTGATTATGAAGAGACTTTTGCTCCCACTTGTCGTATGACTACTGTGCATTTTCTATGTGCATTGGCAGCTCATTTTGGTTGGGATGTACATCAATCAGACATTGTTACTGCTTTCTTGAATGGTGACATATTTGAGGAAGTTTATGTAACGCAGCCTCGCGGTTTTGTCATAAAAGGAAAAGAAGACAAAGTGTGCAGATGTAAGAAGGCTTTGTATGGGTTGAAGCAATCTCCTCATGCTTGGTATGAGAAAGCTAACACTCATTTGGTTAAACGAGGCTTTCGTAACAGTCCAACAAAAAGCACATTGTATGTAAAGCGTGAGGGTGATGTACTTCTCATTGTGGTTCTTTATGTTGATGATTTGCTGATTACTGGACCAAATGAGAGACATATTGCTGAATTTAACGCTGATTTGAATGCTACTTTCAAGATGAAAGATTTGGGGCTATTGCATCATTACTTGGGTATACAGTTTAAGCAGTGTGATGGTGGTATTGCCTTGTGTCAGAAAAGTTACATAGAGACATTGCTATGTAAGTTTTGACTTGAGGATCGCAAACCTATTGCCACTCCCATGGAAACAGGTTTGAAGTTGAGTCTACATGATGTTGGAGATCCTGCTGATGTCACTCTTTACCAAACTGCTGTTGGCTGCCTTATTTATGTGTGCAACACAAGGCCGAATATTCAGTTTGCAGTCTCACAGGTCAGCAGATTTATGCATAGCCCAGGGTCTAAGCGTTGGCAGGCTGTCAAGAGGATTTTCCACTACCTTAGTGGCACTTTACATCTTGGCTTGTTTTATCCCAAGGGGGGATCATTGCCACCAGACTTACATGCTTTTTCGGACTCGGATTGGGCTAGTTGTTTTGACACGCGAGTGTCCACAAGTGGTTTTTGTTTCATGCTTGGCAGTTCATGTATATCATGGTTGAGCAAGAAGCAACCTACTGTGGCCACTTCGAGTTGTGAGGCTGAGTACAGGGCAGTCTTCACAGCTACGGTTGAGTGTGTATGGCTCAGACGCCTTATGGCTGATTTGGGTGTTGGACAAGACACTACCAACACTATCTACACTCACAGTCAGAGTGCATTGGCAGTTGCGAGGAACCCAGTTTTTCATGCTTTGTGCTGGGTTCATGCTCGCACAAAGCACATTGAGGTGCATTACTACTATGTCAGGGAGAGGCTCTCAGCAGGAGAGATCAGCTTGGCTTATGTGCCAACACAGGACAACCTTGCAGATCTTTTCACAAAGGCATTGTCTCGTGAGAAGCTTGAAGCTTTCCGCAAAGCTTTGGGCTTACTCCCCTTTGTGGACTGATCATGTCCTCAGGGTATGGCACTTCCCTTTACTCATGTGTCAGCTCTGGTTCACCGCATCACTCCAGGGGGGATTTGTTACCATATACATGTGGTAGTGATGTGTGTGAACACATTAGGACCGCCGGGGCATTTTTTCCCTCTTTAGGAGGTTTTTTTCCCCGTGCATTGTATATACGTCCATCACTCTAGGGCTATCTATCTTCCATTGCACACTAAGTAACACACTCTCTATTGTGTGTCTTGAGCTTCCTTCATCTTCTCCAAGCTGTGTGTGTTTCTCTGCAACCCTATTTCCAACACTTTCTTGAAGGTAACTTGCCGACGTTTCTCATTAGCATACTTCTTATACCGATCTTGTGCTTGTTGGACATTCTGACGAGAAAGTTTCAACATATCCATGTGGTCTTGGAGAAAATCATTAACATGTTGGAGCTTTTCGGTTGCCAACCCCACCGTAACAGGGGACCTAGGTTGAAACCCATACATAAGCATGAAAGGACTAAAGCCAGTTGTGACATACTTAGCACTGTTGTAGGCAAATTCGAGGATAGGTAAGTATTCTTCCCAGTCTGACTGTTTTTATCTGACGTATGCTCTTAGCATATCCTCTAGCACCTGGTTAACTCGTTCAGTGTGACCATCTATTTCTGGATGATTAGCTGCACTGAGGTTTAGTTGTGTACCCAATCGTTTAAACACATCCCTCTAGAAGTGATTGTTAAACTTGGGATCACGGTCACTGACAATGTTACTTGGTAAACCATACAATTTGTATAGAATGTCCACAAATAACTTGGCTAGTTCTGGTGTCTTAACCGTTGATTTGGTTGGAATAAACTTACATAGTTTAGTCAACCGGTGTACGACCACCCATACCGAGTCATGATCTCGTATAGTTGTTGGTAAACCCACAATAAAGTCCATCGAGATGCTTTCCCATTTTCCATTGGGAATCTCCAAAGGATGTAAGAGTCCTCCTGCTTTCAGGCACTCTGCTTTGTTAACTTGACACTTTTGGCAATGCAAGACATAAGCTTGAACAAAGCCATGTGTACCTGGCCAATAAAACTGTTGTCGTATGAGAGCATAAGTTTTTCTAATACCCAGGTGCCCTGCACTTGGACTATCATGACATTCATAAAGAATTTGGCGCCGAATGTCTGTGTCCGTCGGTACACAAACTCTCCCCTTATGAGTAGGTACCCATTGTCGATGGTGAAATTCTTCCATCGCTGTAGTTCATCACTCGATAGAGGAGAACTAGGTGTGGAGGTTAACGTTACACTACCATTATTGGAGTGAGAAGGATTCCTCATTTGTACATGAATCCACACTTTGGAATATTCTTCATCATGCTCATATTTGCCTTTGAGAGAATATAAAAATTCACTACGAAGTTCCATGAACAAGAGAGAATTGTTCTCTGGCTACGACTTAGAGCATTAGCCACCACATTGTATCGACCTTTAAGATACCTGAGCTTGGCGTCATATTCTTGAAGAATCTCGGCCCACCTGGCTTTCCGACCCTTCAAATCCGTTTGTTGTGTAAACCATTTGATGCTCTCATGGTCAAACACAATTTCAAACTGAGCACCATAATGCCGCTATGTTTTTAAGGCAGACACTATTGCATAGAGTTCGCGCTCATAAGCAGAGTAGTTTGGCTAAGCTGCATCAAGCTTCTTGCTTTTAAATGCAATTGACCGTCTGTCTTGTAACAGAACAACTCCAATAGCACGATCATCCGTTTCCAAAGCGAATGGTTTCAAAGGATCTACAATATCTAGTATGGGGGCTAATGCATCCTTGAGCGTATCGAAACTGTGCTATTGAGCGGATCCCCACTGAAAAGCTTTGCCTTTGCCTTTTAGTTGATCCGTCATGGGAACAACAATATTAGCATAGTTTTTAACGAACCTTCAGTAAAAACGTGCAAATCCCAAAAAAATATGTAACTCTTCCAGATTTTTAGGAGAAGGCCATTTCCGGATGGTATCCACTTTGGATTGATCCATATATAACCCATTAGCTAAAATAACATACCCTAGATAGTGAATTTCTTCTTTCAAAAAATCACAATTAGATTCCTTGGCATATAATTTGTTTGTTCGTAACAACTTGTTGACGGGCGAGCGTCAACGACATGCATTATGCTTCCATTGGTGTGTACACATATGTGTATGCATTTTTATTTTTTTTTGTATTTACAGGCTCCACAGTGGGTTCCAAGTTGTACATTGATGATTAGATGAGCCTAGATACCTGCAACATGTTATACATTTTTTGGCCGGCCGCCCATTTTTAAAAGCCCTTGTATATAAGTCAATTCACAAGATGTGAAAGGGCATTCTTAGAGAAGAGAGTGTGAGGGAGTGTGGAAAAGAGAGGAGTGGCTATGGAGCTTGGATCTTCCACATCATATGTAGTAGTCATTGGGATTAATGGAAGCTAAGTTCTCTCTACTTTCTCTTGTCTTTCAAGCTTATGTGTGTTAATGGTGTATGATTAGTGTTAATCTTCTCTTCTCTCTCAAGTTTTCCCTCTTGTTTGAGCATTCTTGCTTCACATGTGTGCTAGATTAGAGTGTGTATGTATGTGGGCTGCATACATTTCTCTCATTAGGCTTCTTTGTGTATGCTTAATGTGCGATTAGACTGTGTGTGCTTGAGATTAGAGCAAAGGGATACACCATTGTCTGAGAGTTAGAGTGTAGATTGAGAGTGTGTGTGTATAAATCTTGCTTCATCGGCTTTCCCTCTTCTCCTCTCTTGCTTTACCCCTCTTCCTAGAGTCCTCATTCCGTCACATTAGGTGCATCCATGTCTCCATGCACTAGCCGGGTTCCGATCCACCGGATTGACATTATGTCGGTGGGTTGTGCGTTGTGCTATGACCACCAACATTGGCGCCGCTGTCGGGGATCAAGCGCCTAAGCTAGAGGATCACCCGTGTGATGGTTTGAGTTTCTAATTTTCATTAGGAATAGGTATTGGTGATGGTGAATGGTTGATTTGTGATGAGATTTTGTTAAAAAAGTTGTGTGTAATTTTTATGTTTTCTCTTCATTTTCACTAATTGATCACTAATTTACTACTAATCCGCTAACAATTGGAGTGTTTTACATGTTTATGTGCCTAATTAGAGGCTTGTGCATCACTCTTACATGTTGAAATTTCATTTTGCATGATTTGAGTGATTAGAAAGTGTGTAATTATGTGTGATTTATGCTAATTTTGATGTCTAATTACTCACTAATCTTGTGTGTTTTTTGTGCTACACATGAATGAATCTCTAATTGGATGTTTTTCCTTCATGATTATGTGTTTGATTTGAAGAAGAATGATGCTACACATGATGCTTTGTGATTGGTGCTTGTAGGTGGAGATGCGGTGAAGCGGTTGCCTACACACACACGTGTGTAATCTGCTGACCTGTGAAACTGCATGGAGTGGAGAAATCAACGAGATTCTTGTTGTAATGTGAGTGCATTAACCCACTTTAAAATCTGAAATTAAAGTGCAGGTTTGAGAATTGATTAGGTGCACTTAATCGATGCAAATCTATGTGCAGTAGTGTATGCCAACGTGAGGGCAAATGTGTACAAATTGGTGCTTGTTTTTTGGCAATTTTGATGCTAATGTGGTTGATGCAAAACCATTGATTGATTATGGTCATTATGTTGATATGGTTTATGATTTTTGATTGCCAATTTTGCACCGAACTACTATCCAAATTTTGATAGAATTGTGTGTGATTAATTGGTACATTTTAGGCTTAATTGTGCTTGTGTATACACACATAATTAAACTAATTGCAAGTGGAAAATTGGAGTGTTTATGATTGTATTGTGATGTTGGATTAGTGGTAAACAAGTGTATGCGTAGAAATTTTCTAATTGAACCACCAATTGCGCTAATTTTTGGGCCAAAAATGGACAAAAAAGAGGTTAAAATGGGTCTTGGTTTGATTGGCAATTGATGTGTTAAACACACACACACACACACATACACAAACATACACCCCTCTTCATTTTTCTTACTTTCTCTCTCGGATTCACACACACACACACGCGCGCGCGCCCGCCCAAAAAAAAAAAACGTACACACAAAGACCGTCCCCCTTTAAATATTCCTTGATTTTCTCTTTGTTTCTTTCACTCACACACACCACACACACACACACAAAAGATCCTCCACTTAAATATTCTTTGACTTTGTCTCTTTCCATTGACTTTGTCTCTTTCCATTAATCACTCCTTGACTTTCTCTCTTTGTCTCTTTCCTTTAATCACTCCTTGATTATCTCCTTTTGACTCTTTGCCCTCTTTCACTCACCCACACAAAAGATCTCCATTAAACACTCCCTTGATTTTCTCTTTTTTGTCTCTTTCTCTCACTCGGATTCACACACACACGTCCAAAAAAAAAATAAATCCTTTTTTTCTTTGTTTCTCACACATATTCCACACGCATCACACGCCCCACCTACTCGACGCTCGCGTGCATGTACACACGATTAGACACATTTAGAGCAGATACGTCCGAGAGTTAGGTTTTGCCAGATTTGAGTCCGATTGTATGCATAAACCTCGATATAGTGCAGATTTTGATTTTAGTCTACATTCGACGAGTTGACAAGGTTTAGAGGCCTATCACACGCCGAGAGCGCACATATGATGACCATGACCACTTCGTGCTTTGAGTACACATTGCTCACACTTGTAGGCGAGCACAAAGGCCGGCCCTTTTACACAGACACATATGGACATTTCTTTGTCCAGTGCCGCATCTCCTTTGGCCCCACACAGACCCTCCAAGTGGTGCAAGTCCTTCCCGACGACACCCGGGATGGCACATTTAGAGATGACTATCGCGCCACGTATGTGGTCGACCATTTGATTAGGCTAGAGGAGATAGAGCTAGTACACTCAGATGATTGCCATGAGGCCTTCGACCATCCCGTGCAAGTTACATTACAGCAGGTAGGTCCTCAAGTGATCTATATAGATAATGCTCAACGCATATATCGATTAGAGTGTCGCACTTCTAGTAGACGCCTATCCACAGATGAGTGACACTAGTTGGCGAGCCTAAAGACAAATGCTACATGAGCACCACAGGCACTGAGCTTTACTTTCTGACTTGTGGATTGCCGTACGATCCTCGACCGACCCAACGCCCTACTTCGAGTAGGAGTGCCTCACCTCCTTTAGACACAGTGCCACCACCCACATCACTCAGGAAACCACCGCCAGGATTCTCCTCACCTAGACTTGATTTTCCGCCAAGCGTTTCGAGCTATCACGAGTCTAGAACGATGTACACGACGATTGCTAGCACTTTGCGTACCACTCAGAGTGAGCCATAGATACAGACCCAGAGCCTTTGAGACACGTACTTTAGAGAGCCTCAACCTCGACACCTTGCACCATCTAGAGACCCATGCCAGCCTTTGATGACATAGATTAGAGAGCATACGAGAGAGTCTATGACGACCACATCACCCAGTTGAGAGCACCAGAGGTAGGGACCCATAGATCACCCATTGTAGATATGAGTGCCCCTAGACCACTGACCCCCACCCTGCAGACACTGTCCGAGACCAGAGAGACTAGGGATAGCATGAGAGATATAGACGGTCAGATCTTGCATATAGTAGGCCGATCTCCACGAGGGGTTGCATATTATGTTGACACTTATGATCACCCCTTTGTGAGGCTAGCCACCCCGCAACGCATGATGTCTACACCTAGGCAGATTGTGAGAGCCTACCCACAGGCCGATAGAGCAGTTTTTATTGATGAGCTCTGAGAGCAGTATCTCTTGATTGAGACCCTTGATTTTGATGACATTGAGCGAGCACACCCAGATGACAGCCTAGACACACAGACACATCTCAGGCTAGTGGAGCTTCAGAGAATTGAGCAAACCGTGACCTATCTAGATGAGCTTGGTCGTAGGTATAGACGCCTGACGAGTGGTGGATCCAGAGATCCTTCAGCCCGCCTTCTTGCATATTTGATAGGAGATCCACGTGAGCGAGTTTATAGGGATGTCGATCATGCAGTATATGTTTTGACTATAGGTCTACCCTACTCCCCTCGACTTAGACATGATGATTTATGTTTACCCATGACGACCACGCTAGCTCCACAGCTACCGAGAGCTCAGAGTCCTCGAGAGACACCACTAGAGAGATCACCACCACCTTGGGAGATGCCAGATGAGGATGATAGTGTGCCATGAGAGATAGCTCCAGCACCTAGCCTGCCAGGTAGAGCCCCTGAGACTAGAGCCCAGTCAGAGTATTGTTAGGGAGCCTACACCACCTACCACACTTATCCACGAGACTTCCAGCACTTCACACAGCGAGAGATCTCACAGAGTCATAGAGTGAGTGACTCCGATGGCTTTGTTATAGATGAGACCACTCCACAGATTCTAGCTGCCCTTGAGCATCCTTGTTTAGATCTGCCGACCTCACAGAGGCCCTTAGAGATAGCTGTCGAGCTAGAGCCATCTACGAGAGTAGATCCCCCTATGAGAGAAGATGCAGAGCCGACATCATCGCTATCCCACTCTTTTAGCTTGCATAGCGGTGTCATAGCCAGTGATTCACAAAGAGAGTAGCCACCACATATAGATGTTGCCCTAGTGCCATCTACGAGTGCCAATTCACGATCAGATCACCCGATTGAGCGGAGACCAGCCACGAGCCGTACTTTTCTAGATCAGGTTCCTAGAGATCACATTACTGACACCACAGAGAGAGAGGTTACACCACAGATACATGGACGTACACGGACTAGAGTGACCTCTACTAACACCCTATGTAGGGATACGATAGCGCCTGCTAGACTTGTTTGGAGACCACGTACATAGGCATCTCAGTCATGTGTAGAGCCTTCTCTAGGCAGAGGCTCTGCAACGATGAGTAGTGCCACTAAGGAGCGACACACGATAGATCAGGCACGTAGCTCTCCACGTAGAGCTTCCATGACAACCCAACAGGTATTTGTTCCCCGTGACGAGATACATGCGAGATTTTTACCTTGTGATGACACGATCATATTTCTAAAGAGCCATATGACCGACGACGGACTTTCACATGGTTGGCTCACATCTAGACGGTCACTTGAGGCACATGATTACTTTGAGGGACAAAGACATGTTTGGGTACCTAGGCCACGAGCGGTAGCACACCCAACGCATACAAGATCATACCCTAGAGCGAGACCTCCACGAGCCAGATGTCGAGAGATGAGACTACCCCTAGAGAGGTTGGTACCTTCACAGCAGATAGTATGTCCTAGAGCTAGATGCACACGTAGACACGCTAGGAGAGCTCAGACTGACATCCCTACAAGAGCACGAGCATTGCAGATTTGGCTACCGAAGAGCCTTCCACAAACTATTCAGGTAGAGGCTGATGCTCCCCCTACGCCCATTCCTTGTGCTGTTGAGCACACTTTACATATGAAGCTAGGTGTTAGCCAGCCCTTGACTATTAGAGATCGAGCTAAGAGATTGCAGATCATGCTTCGTGGTGAGAGCTCTCTCTTGACTCCTAGTTGCATGAGATTTGAGATTTGTACACATTGATATGTGCCCTAGATTTATGTGCATATACCAGAGGCACTTTTTTCCCTTTTGGGTTTTTTCCCTCTGGATATCCAGGTTTTAGACCCTAGCTTAGATATTTCATTTTATTATTCTGTTACTTTTGTTATTTTATCTTGCTACTGACATACCTCTTGGAGGTACAATGCTTTTGTTGATCTTTTGATGCAGCACCTAGACAGACATTAGCTTGCCCATGGATATTGGACGACCATGTAGACATGATGTATCTCCAAACATGAGGAGCTTCCATGACATCGACCTCTTCATCGAGCCCATGCACAGGTGTACTCCTTCCTATGCTATATGGTTTTGTACATTTATATTTGTTGATTGTGGCTTCTTCTTGGTTTGATTAAGTGCATTCAATTATGTTTTGGTATCTGCCATTAAAGATGTATAAACTTGTCATTTCTTTAGTTAATTGACTTAGAGTTTAGTTTTATTGATGAGCCTTGAGGTTAGGAGGCCGTGACTTTATGTTAACTCATTTACTTGACTACTAGTCCTAGTTGGTAAAATTATTTGAGTGTTTTAAACCTTAGGAGTGTTTTAAGCATAGAAAGGCTTTCTCACCCAAACAACAAAGAAAACTAGTGAGAATACAAAGGAAATGGAAGAAAAACAAAAGTGCCACAAGTGTAAAAGCTTAAGCTGGAAGAGAAATCCTGGCTTGATTTGGTACTTCACTCACATGTATTGCCTATGGTACTAGAGCCCTAGAGGTTCCCAGTGTGGGTGCTTTTCTTTGAGAAGCAAAAAGCCCCCGGTATACAAATAAGCACACACGTCAAATGATTTTGCAAAAAGTGAAAAATAACAAATGAAAAGCAAGAAAAATGAAATGAGAAAGACTTCCATTGAGCTTCAAGTAAAAAAAATTCAAGCTTTTGTTTCGAGTTGTGAGAGTTAGTTAGCTAATCTATGACAGACATAATTAGGGAATCTTGCATTGGGATAAATTTACTAACTTAGCTAGTACTAGAGTAAATGTTTTAACCCTTAGTCGTAGCTAACTAATTGATAGACTCATTTATAAGCCCAAAACTCTTGATTAATTAATTTCAGCAAGTGCAATTTATTTTTCCTTAATGGCAGTGTAACATTTCATAATTCTTTGCATTTACTCATTACTACATGTGCTTTGCCTTTTCCTTATGCCTTATCACCATATATTTGAGCTTGCTACCTCATCCACCTTTTTCTTTTTGCAGCCACATTCTTTTCCAAGCATCTACCACAACATGGCTTTGTCAGGGACGACAAAGATTTGGGAGGGGAGAGTGTTGACGGGCGAGCGTCAACGACATGCATTATGCTTCCATTGGTGTGTACACATATGTGTATGCTTTTTTTTTTTGTATTTACAGGCTTCATAGTGGGTTCCAAGTTGTACATTGATGATTAGATGAGCCTAGATACCTGCAGCATGTTATACATTTTTTGGCCGGCCTCCCATTTTTAAAAGCCCTTGTATATAAGTCAGTTCACAAGATGTGAAAGGGCATTCTTAGAGAAGAGAGTGTGAGGGAGTGTGGAGAAGAAGAAGAGGAGTGGCTATGGAGCTTGGATATTTCACATCACATGTAGTAGTCATTGGGATTAATGGAAGCTAAGTTCTCTCTACTTTCTCTTGTCTTTCAAGCTTATGTGTATTAATGTTGTATGATTAGTGTTAATCTTCTCTTCTCTCTCAAGTTTTCCCTCTTGTTTGAGCATTCTTGCTTCACATGTGTGCTAGATTAGAGTGTGTGTGTACGTGGGCTGCATACATTTCTCTCATTATGCTTCTTTGTGTATGCTTAATGTGTGATTAGAGTGTGTGTGCTTGAGATTAGAGCAAAGGGATACACCATTGTCCGCATGATTAGAGAGTTAGAGTACTGTAGATTGAGAGTGTGTGTGTATAGATCTCGCTTCATCGGCTTTCCCTCTTCTCCTCTCTTGCTTTACCCCTCTTCCTAGAGTCCTCATTCTGTCACATTAGGTGCATCCATGCCTCCATGCACTAGCCGGGTTCCGATCCACCGGATTGACATTATGTCGATGTAACATTTAATGGCCTAAAATCTTATGTGTAGCGGAAATTAGCATGAACATAGTGAGCATTTCATTAGAGTTGATTCCTAATGAGAATTACAAGAGTGCTTGGGTGGAGAGAGCAACAAAAAGCATAACACCTAGTTAGATAGCATCGACAATACTTTCAAAAGAGAGAGCAATTAAGCTATTGACAACAGTTGAGGACCGGATTTGCATGGAGCCGGTCCCCCCTCCAAAAGGCTTTGTATTATGGTTTCTCCCATCAAGAGAGACATTGTACAATACAATTCTTTGTGTTCCTTCAAGACTAGCTAGTGCAATGAAGATGGAAGCTTCATACACCAAGCAAAACCTTAATCAAACACAACTTGAATTATCCCCGTTCTCAGACCCAAGACCTCACACACCTTCGAAGATGGTGAGAGCTAGCAGGGTATGAGAGTAGATTGGGAGGAAAAAGAAGTATCTTACGAGAAAGAAGTACATCTCCTCACATAATCACTCATATTAGCATAGCTTAGCTTAGTAATTAGCTTGGTAGAGAAGATGAGCATGCATTGAAGCTTGGCTCTTGGTTGGATTTGCATCCACATGCCAAGAGAGTGTTGATGTAGGCTTCTATCTCACAAGCTTGGAGTAGGTGATGAGCTCTCCATTAAAGCTTGGGAGGAGATAGAGTATTTTCCCTTCACACATGGTCAAGTGTGAGAGTGTGTGTGTCAATGCCAAGCAAAAATCAGCCCCCTCTCTCTCTTGGGCGAGCCCTAGCTGCTAAGTTAGTCTGGCTTTTGCCTCATTGGACCTCCCCAGGTCAAGCCAATAGGGATTAAGCAGCATAAGTGATAGCCTTCTGACATGTGTCCCCCTTTCCCCTTTTGTGAGAGCTTTAGATAATTAAATAATTAAACTAAACTCTCATTGGACCCCTTTGCCTCCTGGCCAATAGGAATCAGGCAAGCCATGGGGCTCCTGAATGCTCATTGGACCCCTTGGGAGACTGCCCAATAGTCTTCTAGGACACTTAATTCTTATTGGTTTCTTTTATTAAATGTTTTTAAATTAATTAAACTAGATTTACTCTAGCCTAATTCTCATTGGTCCACTTCAAGGGTCTTCCAATAGGAATTGGGCATACCTTGTGGGCATCTGGCCTAGGGAGCTGACATGTGTCCCTCATTCCCTTTGTGTAAAGGGAGCCTGTGTGTGTGTGTGTGGCTTTCTCTCTCATCCCCTAGCTTTGGGGCTCGCCCCCTCCCATGTAGGGATGTAGAAAGACTTTTTGGGCACACACTAAGCATCCAATTTTCCCTAAGGTTGACCTTTGGACACAACCTTTGAATTTTGGAACCTTAGCATTTTGGAAGTCTTAATAGGCTGAACCTTAGGGTCTTTTTAGCCCGTTGTTTCACATGGCTCTTTTGCAGATGGCCCCCCCTTTGGATCCCTATTTTCCCTCCTTTGGATCCCTACTGTGGCCGGTCTGCTTAACTTAACCAATATTCTAGCTTTTTCTCCCTTGGCACTTCCCCACATTAAATGATCAGTTTAATATGAGAAAATCATTTAGGAGAATTAGATATTGATTATTATGACAATGTCGGTGGGTTGTGCGTTGTGCTATGACCACCAACACAACTCGAACACCTGCCTGAGATGTTGTAAGTGTTCTTCTTTAGAAGCACTGTAGACTAGAATGTCATCGAGAAAAACGATGACAAATTTACCCAAGTACGGCTTCAAGACACTATCCATAAGTGTCATGAATGTTGCGGGCGCATTGGTTAACCCAAAGGGCATCACCAAGAACTTGTAGTGTCCAAACCGTGTTCGGAATGCAGTTTTGGGTATACCAGCAAGTTGAATACGGACTTGGTGATATCCTGACCGCAAGTCTATTTTCGTAAAAATGCGAGCATGAGTGAGTTTGTCAAACAACTCGTCTACTCGTGGCAATGGGTATTGTTCTTAACCGTAACCGCATTTGAGCCACGGTAGTCTACGTACATGTGCATACTGCTGTCTTTTTTCTTCACTAATAGGATAGGGGAGGTCCATGGTGAAGAACTGGGTTGTATATACCCTGTGCTAAGGTAGTCAGCAAGCTCACATTCCACCTCAGTAGCTTCCAAATAACGCATACGGTAGGGCGGTTTACTGATAAATTTATAGCCTGCAGCCACCTCGATGCTATGTTGCACCGATCGTGTCGGCGGTAATCCTGGTGGCAAATCATTAGAAAAAACATCTTGAAATTCCTTTAATAATTTCTATAACTCACTAGCAATGTTTGCTTGTTTAGAATTAGCCATTCGTGGAAGAGATAAGAGAGAAGCATGCGGCGTTGAGGAGTGTTCAACAGATTCAATGTTAGAAAGTGTTAAGGCGGTTACGCCGCTAGCGGAAGCTAAATAGCGAGAACTCAACCAACAACAGAATTTGTCAGACGAGGACGGAGCTTGACCCGCAAGCGCATGGAAACAACTAGGTGGGTGTCAAATCACCTACTCGACCTTCTAATGACAATCACTACTAAGGAAATCAAATCTAAGTTCTAAAATACGCAAGTGACTGAAATTCGTACTACGAACGAATGCTATACGAAACAGGATCTAGAATCATTGAATCGATCTCAAACTCAAGGGGAAGTCTATACACTAGGTAAGAACAACACCCTAAAGACTTGAACTGCAAACTCAACCTATAACCACTCCGTGCGGTAAACGCGTATGAAGACAGGCCGAAATATACAGGTGACCGAAACTTGACCCCGATGGTACTAATGTGTAGCTCTACTCGTTGTGGTTCTATAGATATGCTGCACGCTCAATTCCGACACACGAGTTGGAAGAAAACTCACACCGAAGCTCGTAGGAACTTACCACACATAGAAGCCGATAGCGCGCACTCTTGGTATCTGTGCGTAGCTCTCGCCGTTGCTAACACAATGGCGGTGTCGCTTCTCCAATGGCGGCTCCATAGCTCGCGTAGCAAGTAGATAAGACTCTCTCTCTCTCTCTCTCTCTCTCTCTCTCTCTCTCTCTCTCTCTCTCTCTCTCTCTCTCTCTCTCTCTCTCTCTTTCTCTCTCAGACACAGTCACGGCGCTCAAAAAACTCACTTTGATTAATACTCTCCCCTTAGGTTACAAAAACTTTGGCTTATATACCTCAGCCTTGGAGGTGAGAACATCTCTAACTAATTACATCAGCAAGTGAAATTACTTCGGGATTACAAGCTAGAAACTCAATTGAGTCCCGTTACTTAATGAATGGCTCAAATCAAAATTAATGTCGGAAAGACATTTATTACAATCAATGGTTACAAAATGATGAGTGTGAGCAAAAATGTGGGTGTGATCCTCTGCTGGCTCAACACCCCCCCCCCCCTCCGCGTTCATGTCGTCCCTGACATGACTTTTATGCTTGGTCAATAAAGTCCTGTCGTCTTGAGCATCTGCAAATGTGATTCGTATCGTAGGTTGTCGATGGTCAAGGTTGGGCCGAATATTTTGCTTTCGTGGGTGAAAAAGCCGGTGTAGAAAGCTTCTTCGAATGTTTGCATGTGGAAGCTAGGCAAAAACATAATCCTTTGGTATAGGAGGTGTAACACTTTTGGAGAAGGCTGCAATGAAAGATCGTACATCATATCAGACACCGTGTCGGCCGTCGATAGTAGACTCGAGGTCGTGGCTTTATCTGGCGCGAACACTTCAATGCAAGCTAAGAGAGTCCTGCAGATTTTCTTGAGCATCTGACATGAAAGGTCAGGAGAGCCAGTAAAGAGCTTGATGGTGCCTGTTAGGGTTTTCACCATGTAGGCTTTACCTATTCTCTCTCCTGCCTTTGGTCCTGGCATCCTGGGATAATTAACCCAATTTGGCTTCTTTTCTGCAATCCTGCCATGCTCTTTCCAGTTTTTGACTCTTGGCACCGGGCAGAAGGTTGCATCCTCCCGGATCTCCTTTGGTGCCTCCACCAAGTAGATGAGGTAGGCTGGGTATTTGTTCAGCCAACCTTTCCTCCATCTAGGTTGTGAATCTACTATCTTCTTTGATTGTTCCTCCTTTGTGATGTCGCCTTCGTAAAGAGCGACATACTGCTCTCCTTCTAGTCTCTTTTTCGTCTTTAGCACTTCAAATTTCATCAAAGGGAAAGGCAGGCTGGGTTGCATCCACTGTTCATGGAGCACTTTTGTGTCGAGTCCCTGAAGTCTAATGGAGATTAGGAGTCTCCTCTCCCATTCCATTTCCGCCTTGGCACTCTCCTCTGCTGACTTTTCTATTTGGTCATGGAGCCTTTGTTCTTCTTCTTCAGAGATTCTTGAATTCGAGGCCACCTCTTGAGCTGGGGCTGGATCTTCAATTGTGGTTGCCTCTCCAGTTTCTGGTAGCTCTATGGTTGCTCCACCTGATTCTTCATGTGGTGTCTCTGTCTCTCTTCTTTGTTGCTCTTGTAGATCTTGGAGTTGTTTGCGGAGGGCCTCATTCTCTGTCCGTAGTGTTTGATTTTCTAATGTGAGCCTCTCCTCTGCGGCCAATGATCCCTCCGCAATGTGCAACCTTTGCACTTGCTCTAATCTTAGCTCTCTTTGTAAGCTTCGGACCTGGTCTTCCAAAACTGGTACGATAGCTCCCTCTTGTTCGGTTCCTGCTCTACTAGCTCTAGGGGTAGACCTGAGTCTAGTGATTGTTCTTTGGAGCTCGACTCTTTCCCTTAGCTCAATGAGCTCATCCTTAGCCGCCTCCAACTCATCCTCTATCCGCTCCATTGCTTCCTGTGCACTTGTTACTTCTCTTGAAGCCTCGGCTAGTTGGAGTATCAAGCCGTCTCTCTCGTTTTCCGCGTCATAGAGTGATGCTTTATGACTTTCAGATTCAGTCCTAGCATTCTCTAAATTTCTCTGCAACTCCGCTTCCCTTTGTTTGGCTGTCTCAATCTCTACTTCCTTTGCCTTGGACCTTTCTTTTATCTTGCTGAGCAGTTCATGCACCATGTGCATGTCTTTTTCATCATCATCTGTCAACTCTAAAGCTCTTTCCGCCACCACCTCCACTGGCTTTGGCTCTTCTAGTATTTTCGGTTCGTCCAGTTTCTCTTCACTTTCTTTTTTACTCTTTGTCTTTTTCTCCGTCCCTCTCCGTTCATCTTGTTTTTGTAGGGTGATCCCATAAACTGCCTCAAGGGCCTCTTCTTCGGTGTATCCTATCTCTACCAGATCCTCATAATCATTTCTCTTTTGCTGAACTGGATCTATCTTCTTTTCTTTGGTCTCGGCTTCCGGCTTTTCCAAAACATCTGTGTCCACCTCTACTGTGGTCTCTTCCACAATTTTTTCCGTCTTCTTCGGGCTTGGTACATCAGTCATAGAGGGATGTTTGTCCTCAGCTTCCTTGGCTTTCCCTTTGTCGGCTTGCCCATCTTTCTCTTGAGGCTTAGTAGACCCATCTACTTTCCTTTTCCCCTTGTCGTCCTTTTTCAGCTCAGCTTTTAATTGTTGTACCTCCTCTTCAGTGTATGGCTCCACAGGTTGCTGCTCCAAAATAGCCTCTGACTCCTCATAAGCTTTAATATATTGATCGTATTGATCAATATGTGGCCTGGCCGAGCTAGTTCCGACTTTAGTGGGGTCTGGCACCCACTTTTCTTCAAAGTCACCCTTTAAAGCTCTTTCCGCTCTAAACTGCTCCACTAATCTTTCCATTCTTGCCGCTTTCTGATTTTTGGTTTGCTTGGGAGCAACCTTCTTCTTTACTTTCTTCTTAAGTGGCTCGTCCACATCCTCTTCAGGTTCTGAAACTACTTCTAGTTTTCGGCGTGCTCTTGTGGATGCCCTCTTGGATACTTCGGGTTGTTCTTCCTCCTCGTCGGCTTCTCTAAGCCACTCATTCTGGGAGGGAGCCTTTGGCCACTGATCTCTAGCTCCAATAGCTTCATAAGCTATTCTTGTTAGAATTTCCGCTCCTCCTATGTATTTTGGCTTCTCGTTGTGCATGGCAATTACTTGCTCGTGGATGTGTTGAGCGTAATTCACCTCTTTTGGCATATTGCTCTTTAATGCCCATGTGATGGTGGTCGCAATGGCATGGGGTGGTGTCGTATACTTTTGCGGTCTTTTACTGCAAACATGAAGAAATTGGTTGTACAGTCGGCAAAGGGTTGCCGCTCTTGGGTCCTTCATATCTCCATAGGTCGCATTCTGTTTCTTGGGCCCATAGACCTCTATGGCCTCCCTTCTTTCCCTGACCGAGCTCCTTTTGTTGTGCAGCTTCAATGCGTCTGCAATTAGCTGTGGAGTGATCTGTACTTCTACCTTCTCTTCATCCATGGCTGTCAATGTGGCTTTTCCATCCTTCTGAATGGATGTTGCCAACTCGTACACTCTTCTTGTATCCACACCTGATGGTCTCGAGGTGAAGAAACTGTGCAAGTCTGCCCTTTCCAAGTACCTGCTGATGTCTTCTGACCTGCTATAATCTACCAATTCCTGTGGGATCATCGGTACATCCACCGCTTGCCCTTGAGGATCTCTGAAAGTCCCCTGGTAGATCTTTATTCCCTCTTTCTCCAATACTGCTTCCTCCACCCAAGTTTTGGTTGGCTTGAGGGTTTCTGCTGGAATGTCAAATGGTTCCGCTTCTTCAATAGCATCTTTGATTGTCGGTCTTTTTCTCTTCGTTGCCGATGACTTGGTGGAATCCATGGATCCTGTAACTCCAATTTCAGAAGTTAGTGTCTTTTTAGTACTGAAAGCCGAAATGAAGCTTTTAACTATCCAAATGACTTGAAAATTGAAACATGAGCTATTCAGGGCGTAAGGATGCAAGGTAGGTGAAAAAATATGCAAAATGGGCTCAAAATCATGCTGGAGATATCATACGCGTATGATGTTTTTTGTGTCAAAATGACTTCATATTGGTTGTGCTTGTAGCTGATAGTGTATACATGATTATCATATGCTTGGATTTGAGTTTTAATCCCATTTGGTCAAGTTTTGGCCAATTTAGTCTAGTTTCGGCTCTTGGCAAAATTTTGAAAGGGAATTGGATTTTATGATCCAAATTGGATAAAACTTGGTGGTTCACTTTCAAATGGCATGTAGATCTCTTCTGTTTGGTGGTTGAAGCCCTGAGGTGCCAAAATCACATAGTGAGACATCATACGCGTATGATGTCTTTTAGTGTATTTTTGGACCAAATTTCTCTATAAGCTTGGATTTGGCTTTAGATAGGCTTATTCAGTGGATTTATGAAGTTTGGATAGATTTTGGGCTAAAATGGCTCTGGAGACATCATACGCGTATGATGTCTTTTTCATCAATTTTGCATGGGATTGGTTCTGTGGATTCCCCATGTACTAGTGAAGGACTGTTCCTACTCAAATCTTGGTTTGGACTTGAGTATGTTGGATTTGGGCCAAAAATAGGCTTTGGGTGAAGGATTTTCCCTCAATTGGGCTAATGGGGTGATCCTCTTGACCAAATGGTTCCAAATTTCATATGTAGCATGTATTAGATATATATAATGGATGTATGATGATAAATGAACAGTTTTGGCTCTGTAAGTGCAAATAGACATCATACGCGTATGATGTCTTTTGTGTCAAAATGGTGCTTTTTGGTTCCAGATAGCTTGTAGATGTGTTTAACAACAATTCTACAAAGTTTCAATGAGTTTGGAGTTATTTTGACAAAATTAGGACCAAAAATCAATTTTATGGCCTACTTTGCGTCTTTTTTGGTTTTCCTTGGGTTTTCTAACTCCAATTCTCATGATACTTGGTTCATAGGATGTGATTAACATGTGGAATGAGGCTATGCACTCAAATGTTGAAATGGATGTGAAATTCATGCTGTGAGACATCATACGCGTATGATGTCTTTTCTTGAAATGTTGGTCTTTTTGTGCAAAGAATGCTTTGTGCTAGTGCCCTAAGCCCTGCTAACTAGTTTTCAACTTAAAAAGTCATCAGTTTAGCTAAAAATCCCCCTTATAGGCATTTCAGTCTCCGAAGTCGTCTTTTTGCCTTGGAGTTGAATTTCTTAAACTTTTCTTCTCGAGAGTTGCATTTCCAGCTCATTGGATATGTTGTGAAGCCATCTATTTGGTTGAACTTGACTTTGGCTCCCCGTTCTCCATCTTTCTCCCTTTGGTTGCCCGAAAGCGTCTTTTTCACCATCGGTAAGTGAATCAGCTTTCTTTTGGGTTTTGCTTGCAAACATAAGTCATCGATAGTTACTTGAAGCTGCTTGTGAAGTTTCATTTCATTTGGTCGTCAATTTCAGCCGTTATGCCAAAATGACGCTTTGTGTGTCCGCAGCCAAATCGGTTGTTCCGACCTACTTTTTGTGATTCAAACTTGGAGATATTCTATGGTTGCATTGTCCTTGATGTGGTTGAACTTCCTGTGAAGTTTCGTGTTGTTTCGACAACTTTTTCCTGTTTGCCTCTTGCAGGCTCTGTTGACCTAGGGTTTTTCCAGTCGTTCTTTCTCGAGCTTTGAGTGTTAGAAACCCATCTTCTATACTAGGGTAACCCACCTATAAGTTCTTGCAAGGTTTGGTTAGGCGGTTGTGCCACTACCTAGCATTCTACCTCATTCCCCGTCTGCTCTTGTTTCTTGGTTTTGGTCAGTTTTCACGACAAAAGTTAATGATAAGCATCAAAAGCTTATGGCAACGAGTCTACCTCTCATGTCTAGTGTCCTCTGAGCTCTCGTGGAAGTCATAGAAGGTCGTAGAGGATCTGTGCTCCTGTGGCTCTCTGCTCTTCTCCAAGAAGGTAATAGTGTGAATGAGCTTGAAAGTGATGTGAAAAATACTTAACTTCGGGCTTCCCGGTTCACTTGCCACCAAATTTGTCATGTGCTCCTATCTCGTTGTGAGATGCGCTTTAGGATCTGAAATTTCCCAAATCGGACTCCGTTTGACCTGTTTTCTTAGAATTCCGTCCACTTGCCAAAATTCTGCTATTTCGGACTTTCCGCAACTTTTTCAGAATTGTACCCAATTTTTACCATGGGTTGCCCTTGTCATTAGGACCATCACCGTCTATTCTTTTCTTTTGTCCGATCTCATTTCACCTGCTTTTTTTTTATTTTTCTTTTACTTTTATTAAGAAAATCATAAAAAATAAAGGAAAATAGCAAATTGAAGCCAAAAAATTCCAAACATACACAATAAATAGGTGGTAACCCTGTGTATATGTATATACACTTATTTGTGATTTCTGGACTTGGATTACCACTTTTTAGCTCCAAAAACACTCTTATTTAGTGATATTTACACGTCTAGAGACCCAAATTCATCATTTGATCTCTTCTTGTTGCAAAACAAGGTATATAAGGGCATAAATATTATCAATATCCGCAATCAAACATAAAAATTGCAAAATCATGTAAGACACTGCCCTTGTAATATAATTTTTTGTTTTTCTTTGTTTTTGTCACTTGTAGCTGCTTTGTAGCTCCTGTATACCTGTATACCTCCCTCCCTCCTAGTCTGAGTCCTTCCGGACGACTATGAAGTGTCTGTGGGCGAAGCATTGTAGTTGTTTTGGTCATAAGTTCCCAATGTAATTGTAGAGCGATGATACAACAGTCTTTCCAATAAAGCTGCTCTTTGTTTGATTGAACGATTGGTGGTCGGGTTTTGGGTTGGTTTTGGCACTTCGGTAGTAGAATCAGTAGATGGATTCTTCTTTACCTTGTTGTTCTTTTTCACAATCCAAATTTGCTTCCGCTTCGTTTGTGCTTGCCACAAACGCTTTGCGACCCAAACCTGCTTTGTTCTTTGTGTTGATTTCCTCGCCTTGAAATACCTACGAGTTTCCGTGGATTGTACTGAAGGGAGTTCCTGTTTACAAATCCTTGGGATCCGAATTTGCTTGCTATAGCTTTGTGCCATCATGAACTTCTTTGGAATCCAGATCTGTTTCACTGTCCTTGATTGTCTGGAATCACTCTGTTGTCTGGTATTGAAGACTCTGTTTTCCACCTTTGTGTTCTCTGCCACAACCTTTTTTGGTCTCCATACCAACTTTGACTCCGTTTTTTCCAAAGGTTGAGCTGTTATATTATTTCTTGTCTTCCTTATCCAATGTTGAGAGTTCCTCGTCGAAGAGCAATCCAGTTGTATAGAAACTTTTGGTTGCCATTGCTTCTTCTTTTTCTCTGGTTGTTGTTTACCTTTGTTCTTGGATTCTTCCTTTGGAGTTGGCTCTGCTCCTTTGGTGAACTTAACTGATTGACTTTCACCTTCGTATTTGATAAGCACTGATTTAGAACTCCAGTCAATCATTGCATTGTATTGCTTCTGCCATGGTTGTCCTAGCAATAATGGATGTTGTGTAGCTTGGTCTTCAACCACGTAAAACATATGAGGATACACATACTGGTTAATCTGTATATGTAAAACTGTGCATCCGACAGTTTTGATTGAATTCTCAGAGTAACTCTTGCTTGACAGTTTGTAATTTAGTGTCATCTGTCAATTGTCTATACAAACTGAGTGAAAGTAGGTTAGTTTGAGCTCCTGAATCCAATAGTGCTCTGGCTTTGATTTGGTTGGTTCCTACTTTGCATTCAATGATGGGTTCTTCTTTGTCATTATCCATTTCTGTTATACTGATTGCGTTTATTCGTATTGCTCCTTCATTGCGCTGTTTCTGACGCAGTAGTCTTCTTTTCTCCATTCTTTCCTTCGCCTCGGCTTGCGCTTCCTCCACAATCTTTTTCTTTTTCTGGACAACAGCTTTTCTTGATGTATTTTGAGAAGCATGTCTTGGGTTAGCGGCAAAAGATACTTTTTCACTCTGCATCCACTAATCCAATTGGGCATTTCTTCTCCGTCTAATGTAGCAAGCTTGACGGCTCCACTTGGTGATAGATCTTTAATCACCAGAGGTCCCATCCCTCGCTTTTTAAGCTTCTTGGCATGCTGTTTCAGAGTGTAAACTAGGACATAGTCCCCAACCTTAAACTCTTTAGTCCGCACATGCTTATCAAAAAATTCCTTTTGTCGCCTTTTTTGAGCGTAGATAGAAGCTACTGCTTTTAGGCGAAGCTCGTCTAGCTTTTCCAGGTCATCTATTCTATCAGAAAGCTCGTGCCCTGTCCACTCTAGATCCTTAGCCACCCTTAAGATTGAAATCAAGAATTCTATTGGTAGGATGCATTTAGCCCAAAAACCATGTTATATGGGGTCGTTCCTATTGATGTTTTATATGCTACCCTATATGCCCATAATGTTGAATGCAACTTCTGGTCCCAGTCAGTTCTCGACTCAGATACAATCTTCATAAGGACCGTGCATATGGTTTTGTTTGTTGCTTCAGCTTGTCCGTTTGCTTGTGGATGATACGGGGCTGATTTCCTATGGATCACCATGAATTCATCTAGAAGGATCTCTATCACTTCATTTATAAAATGTGTGCCTCGATCACTCACAATTTATTTTGGCAATCCATATCGTACAAAGACGTATTCATATAGAAATTGTGTCGTGGTCCTAGCATCTGCTTTTTGAGTTGCCTTTGCTTCGATCCACTTTGTTAGATAGTCTGTAGCCACAATGATGTATTGTGCATGAGTCTTATATGTAGGAGGTGAAATGGGTCCGACATAATCAATCCCCCATTTTGCAAAAGCTCTTGACCCTATCATTAGTCTAAGCGGCATATCATCTCTTTTAAGTGGTACTTTGGTCCGCTGACAGTCATCACACCGTTTAACGTATTCCTCAGCGTCCATATGTAATGTTGGCCACCATATTCCTACGGCTAAGACAAGTTTTGTTGTCTTATCACCTGAGAAATGGCCTCCACCTACTCCTCCATGAGCTTGCTCCAGGATTATCACATACTCAGACTCTGATGCGCAAATCCTAAGCTGGTTGTCTTTACTTCTCTTATAGAGTTGATCTCCTATTAAAGCGTAATCTCTAGCTTCTGTCTCTACAGATTTCTGACGAGCTTTTGACGTTCCTTCTGGGAAAGTTCTATTTGTGAGATATTCAACAATATACTGACTCCATTCCAGAGCGATCATTATCTGATATAATGTCGAATACTCTGCTGGCGATTTTGATGAACATACAATACATACAGTGACATATTCATGTATGCTTTCTTTCATTCCTGGCCAATAGACTCCCAATTGTAACAAATTCCTATATGTGTTCCTTCTTGAACAATGAAATGCACATTCCTGAACATGTGCTTCGCGCAGATATATATTATATTCCTCGGGATTGATGCATAGTCGTAAAACATGATCATTTCCCAATTGATACAACCTTCCTGCAACCAATTGAAGATTCTTGGATTGCTGAATAGCAATATGTTTCTGGTTGTATTCTCTTCTATCAAACTCTCCTCCATAGGTTAATAGGCTAACGACATTTTGAGACCACTTCGGTATCATTTCTATGTTGAACAAGTACGCGTCTGGCATGTCGTCATCCACTCCTATACGGTCTTCTCCATTCGTCAATCGCGAAAGATGATCAACTCTAAGATGTGTTTTTCCTTTCTTTACTACTACCGTGAAGTCGAATTCCAGTAAGATAATGAACCATCTCACTATTCTCCCGGTATTGCATGGTTTATTCACTAGGTAGAGCAAGGCTTGGTGATCCGTAAAAAACACAAACTTGTTGGCTAGAAGATAATGCCGAAATTTCTTCACAGCATATATCATTCCTAATCCCTCTCGCTCTGTTGTGGTGTAATTCTTCTCTACATTGTTGAGCTGTCGACTGGCGTAACAGATAGGAAAATCCATGTTTTCTTCTTCTGGCTGAGCCAGAATGCATCCTATTGCATATGCCGAAGCATCTATATGCACATGGAATATCTTCTCCCAATCTGGTGATTTCAAGACTGGAGCAGTAATGAGTGCCTCTTTCAATTTCTTGAATGATTCCTCACACTCCTCTGTCCATTCAAAGTTCACTATTAGCCTGTAAAGTGGTTGGCCTACTATAGCGTACATGTAAATGAATCGTCTATAATATCCGCAATGTCCCATAAAGCTCTGTACTTGTTTCGCATTGGTTGGTCTAGGCATATCCACTATAACTTTTATCTTCTCTAAATCCGTGGATATTCCGTTTTGTGAGACAATATGTCCCAGAATTCTGCCCTGTCGGACCATAAACACACATTTCTCAGGATTGAGACAAATGCGATATGTCCTACATTTCTCAAATACTTTTCTTAGGTGTTCTAGATGCTCATCTCTCAGAAGAGAATGTACACATAAGTCATCCATGTATATTTCTAGAAACAACCTTAAGTATTCTTTGAAAGCATGCGTCATCACCCTCTGGAAGGTTGCGGGAGCATTGGTTAGACCAAAAGGCATAACCCGATAAGCATAAATTCTCCACTCCGTTGCAAAAGCTGTTTTATGTTGATCTTTCGATACTATGGCTAGCTGGTTATATCCTGAAAAACCATCAAGAAAGGAGTATGTTGTTTTCCCTGATACACGCTCTAGAACATGATCAGTTATCGGCAGGGGATAATTGTCCCTGATTGTTGCAGCATTCACTTTCTTTAAGTTGACACACACTCGGAGTTTTCCGTTCTTCTTGGGTACCACCACAATCGGAGATACCCAATCGGCACTACAAGAGGCTCTTCATATTAGCGACGCTCACACAGCGACGCTCAAAAAAAAAATTCCCGGCGTCGCTATAAGCGTCGCTATGAGCGTCGCAAATTTACAAAGAAATTTGCGACGCTCATAGCGACGCTTATAGCAACGCTCATAGCGACGCCGGCTGGGGTAAAAAAATAACCGATCGCGCCCAAAACCTCAGATCTCAGATCTGAGTTTTTCGGCGCCCTCAAGCAAGGAGCAGGTAACGCTCTCCCTCACTCTCTCTCTCTCTCTCTTTCTCTTTTTCTTCTCCATACACACACACACACAAACACACACACGAGGAGAGGAAGGAGAGCCAGGTATGCTCCTTCCCTCTCCTCATTCTCATGTTCCCTTCCCCTCTTTCTCTCTCCCTCTCTCTCTCTCTCACACACACACATACACACACACACATAGTGTTTTTGAGAGAGAGAGAGAGAGAGAGAGAGAGAGAGAGAGAGAGAGAGTACAAACAAAAACAAAAACGCACACACACATACATAAACAAAGAATGCACACACACATTGAGAGAGAAAAAGAGAGAGAGAGCATGCATAAACAAAAAACGCACGCATTGAGAGAGGAAAAGAGAGAGAGAACATGCATAAACAAAAAACGCACACATTGAGAGAGGAAAAGAGAGAGAAAACATGCATACGATCCAAAAAAACGCACACATTGAGAGAGAAAGAGAGAGAAACTAATTTAACGTCGTAGGAAACTAATTAAAATTAAAAGACCTAAAGATCTAGCCGACGAGGAGTTGAACTCAAGACCTATTATTCAAGAGGGAAATGGCATAATCAATCTATCATACTTGGCATGGGTGATAGAAAGGTTATACCATTTATCTCTTTTTATTGGCACACACATCCACACACGCGCACACACACAAGAAGAAGAGAGTTATAACGTCGTAGGAAACTATCTTAAAAGACGTTAAAGATTAGGTTATATGTAGACTTACATTAAATTAGATTTAGGTTTATTTTTAACTAGATTTACGTTTATTTAAGCTAGATTTAGATTTACGTTATATTAGATTAGATTTAGGTCTCCATAGACTGCGATGCCTGCATGAAGCGGGTGAAGAAAGCCCTCAATGGAATATAGGGTATTGCTGCCTTCACTCATGGTGGGCTCCGTCGATCCAAAAGTACTGGTGAAATGTCTTCAGAAGATAGGGAAGAAGGTGGATCTTCAGGGCGGCAAGAGTCACTACATCCCCGACACAATGACCATCTAGACAACCTCTAGTCATTAGACTTACGTTAAATTAGATTTAGCTTTATTTTTAGTTAGATTTACGTTTATTTAGATTTACGCTTATTTACGTTAGATCGAGTCCACGCAAGAATTACTTACGGTTTAGGGTTTAGAGTTAGACGAACAGTGAAAAGATCTACTGTGAAAAGATGTTAAGATGAAGTGAAGTGCTACAGCTAGAGAAGAGGCAAAGGGGTTTTGTCCACTACATGCAGTATCATGTAGACGTGGGTGTGTAGATTTCTTGTACCCACAAATATAGGTATTGACCAATAAAGACGAGATTATAACCCGGTGGTTCTGATCTCCGTGCACCTCTAGACCGAGGTGTGCGGGGATTGGACATGACTAGAGAATGTGAGGTAAAGAGAGAGAGAGAGAGAGAGAGAGAGAGAGAGAGATAAGACGAAGAATGCCAATAGAATATTAAAATTGTTGTCCAGGTTATAAGTTTTTTATCCTCATTATGAGTAGCGACGAGGATGTGGGACCGTCCAACCGAAACACCTATCTCTCAACGAGGGTATTATGTCCTTGTAATCAATGCAAGCATGCTGTGCGACGGACAAGACGTGTTTCTTTGCAGCACGTTCGCGAATTTGGCGAGTTCAATCCATCTATTATAGATCGAGTTGTTGCCAATTATAACTCGTCGGACTCTGACGCTGGCCAACAAGCAGCAATCTTGCAACCCAATAGACGTGTTCGCAGGCGCTTTGGTCAAGCAGCATATGTGAGGCCACAAGATGTAGCCTCTGACAGCTCGGGGGATGATCATGCAGAGCACATTCCCAACGAGGCAATGTTTGAGCCCGAGATTGATGAAATGATCGAGACGATCATGGATTCAGAAAGGCTTATCTATGATGATATGAAAAGTGAAGCCGATACGCCATTGTATAATGGAGCACGTATGTCTAGATTGAAAGCACTCCTGGTTCTTCTCAACATGCAGGCAAAGTTTGGATGGAGTGACACTAGCGTCACAACGCTTTTCAGGTGATCTATTACAATTAGTTTACTTTAATAGAACTCTAAATGTATAATGATCTGATAGATTTTTACACGACTGTATCATATTTTTATGTTGTGTAGATTGCTGAAAGAGCACATACTACGAGCTGACAATGTGATGCTAGATTCCCGAGATGAAGCAAGAAAGATTTTGCGAAACTTGGGGATGGATTACAATTCTATCCACGCTTGTCCTAATGACTGCATTCTTTTCAGAGGGGAATACATAGACATGGAGAAGTGTCCGAAATGTGATTCCGAAAGATATCGAGTAGATCTCCACGGGACAAAAATTCCACAAAAGGTTTTGCGACATTTCCCTCTGCTTCCTCGCATCAAGCATTTCTTCGAATGTAAGTCCATGGCCGCCCTATCATCATGGCATGAGGAGAATAAATCTTCGGATGGTGTGCTACGAATTCCTGCAGATTGCGTAGCGTGGAAACATATAGATGGAACATGGTCGGATTTTGCCAGGGAAGCTCGAAATTTGCGCTTAGGCCTGGCTATGGATGGCGTAAATCCATTTGGTCAAAGATCAACATCTTACAGTGTATGGCCCGTTGTCATCGTCAACTACAACATTCCCCTGTGGTTGACTACGAAGAAGGGGCACCTATGGCTAAGCTTGATTGTGCCAGGGCGATATAAAGTGGGGAATATGGATGTGTATCTTCGTCCACTATTGGAAGAGCTACAACAATTGTGGATTGGCATAGAGGTGGTGGATATGAGCCGACACACAGGACGACGGAATGCTTTGATCAGAGGCATTCTAATGTGGACCATGCATGACTATCCCGGGCTAACAGAATGCTCAGGTGATCTATTGACACTCCTCACTCAGACACTGTAAACCTTGTTTTTTCCCATAGTTGATCTATTATCATGTGTATACATGCAGGGCTTCAAACAAGCGGATACAGAGCATGTGTCACATGTGGACCTAGACTGAATGCACGTAGGGCACCCTCACTGAAGAAGAAAATCTACGAAGGTCATCAAGCGTATCTTCCAGAGAATCATGTGTTACGCGACGGCTTTTTGGGAAGAGAGCCACCAAGGATGTCTGCACAAGCATGGTTAGAGCAGAAGGAGATGTGCGATGACAGATTGCCTCCAGGGATGAAGAGACTATCTCTATGGTACGAGTTACCATACTGGCCCCGACTCATGATCAATCACTTGCTCGATCCAATGCACATATTCAAGAATGTGGGTAATCTACTATGGGACCATTTGACCGGCAAGAAAGATACTTTGGGAGCCAGAGTTGACCTTAGAAATGTGGATCGTATGGAGCAATATTGGCCGCAAACAGCGTCTGATGGATCGATAAAACTCCCTAAAGCACCATGGATTTTCACAGGAGCCCAAGAACGCAAAGTAAAAGAGACCATTCGATCTTTGCGGACCCCCACTGGCGTAATGCACTCGCTCCGAACGTGTTTTACTAAAGAAGGAAAGCTTACCGGTTTGAAGTCACACGATTGGCATAAAATGTGTCAGGTACGTTCATAGTGGACTTTAATATCATTGCATAAAATGTGGACTTTAATATCATTGCTGCACATACTTTACAGTTTATTTTACCGGTTGCCATTGAGGGATGTTTGTCTCTCGACATCCGTAACACAATCTACAAACTTGCAAAGCTGGTGCAATGGATCTCACAAAAGGAGATCAACGTAGACTCCATACCATTCGCCAAACTAAATGCTGCGGAGCTTGTGTGCATGTTTGAGAAACATTTTCCTACTACAATGCTAACCATTCAGGTGCATCTTCTTGTTCACATAGTTGATGAGGTGGAAATAGCTGGCACAGTTCATTCCAGATGGATGTTCTTCTTAGAGCGTTTCATGAAAACGCTTAAGGGATATGTGCGTCAAAAGGCACGTCCGGAGGGTAGCATGGCAGAAGGTTGGTTGGTATCAGAGTCCCTAGTGTACATTGGAGAGTGGCTAGACGGATTTGATAAATCCCGGGACACGCTATGGCGAACCATAGATGATGAGCGCATATCTGGGATTGTCATGTGCAATCTCGGTGTTGAGAAGAAGATGATGGAAGATCTAGAGGCTAAAATCAACCGATTTTGCATGCTTCACAATCCAGTGATGCAAAAGTGGATTTCACAATATGAGGATGCAAAGCAAGAGCGACAAAGGACACGAATCGAGTGGAGACGGGGAAGACGACCACCGATGCACTATCCAGCGGTTCTGGAGAGCCTACCAACCTTCATGAGCTTAAGATGGTTGCACAACCAATTGAAAAGCGCACAACAATGCGGTGACGAAGTGACTGAAGAAGAGTGGGAGTACTCTCGGGGTTGCGCGACCAAGGTAAGTTTGCAATGTACGACTAGCAAGTGACTTTATTTATAAACGTTTGAACGGCCACTCATAACCTTTGTTCGTTGTAGTATAAGTCATACACAGCAGCATGGTGTAAAGGTTGACATTTTAGGGTGGAACGAATCGACAAAAAGCGTTTTACTCAAGATTGTGGAATCATGGCAAAATTTGAACAGTCTAGTCGACGACGTTCCTCTGATGCAGATCCTGTGGTGGCGGAACTCACTTACTTCGGCACGCTGCAAGAGATTTTGAGGATCGATTACAGAGGATTTTTTGTCGACTTGTTCGACGTGCAATGGTTCAAGATAATCATGGAGGGTCGCAACGCTACTGTGCGTAGAGGAGAGTCTGGTTTTCTTGAGGTGGATTCTACTAAGAAATGGACTGACCTAAGAGACACTTTCATACTACCCGAGCATTGTGAACAAGTAAGTATGTAAATAGTTAACATCCCCCTTTTACAAGTTATGTGCTTGAAAGCTCTCATGTAAGTTATGTGGCTCTGGCAGGTAATATTTCATCCTACAAAGTCTACATCAAACTGGTGGTACGTCATAGAGGTAGCCCCTCGTAGTGCAAGGACGTATGAAGGCTACCATGTGCCAATCACAACGACATCAATGGAGGAGATCAGAGAAGATGCTCAATCAGAAGCCGCTGCGGTGGTGCCAGACGAGCATCAAGATGCTACTACTCTATATGGGGTGCATGCAGAGGAGCTACAAAATGAAACAGAGGATATGTGTTTAAACGGAGAGCTCTATATAGATATAGGAAGTTATGCTGAGTTATGCGAGGATGAGAGAGAGATCTCTTAAAGCCACAAATATTGTATTTGAACAATTTTGCTCCGTGTTGTAAAAGCTCTGGCTCTCTAAGTACCTTCCATGGTGTATAACGCTCTTTTCTACTCGCACTCACATCTTTTGATTGAAAATTCTGAGTTTTCGACTTGCCTCTTCTATCACTCGATTCATTGCGTCATTGTATTTATCTGCGTCATTACGTCATTGTATTTAATGGTCTTTGCATCATTGTCTACTCTATTCATTCAATATTAAGTTTAAATATTCGTGTGTTTAATGCAGGTATGGATGATGAGGAGTTTCTTTCTTCTTTGTCACCGCAGCAGAGACAGTGGTACGTGGAGCGTCATCGCTCTGGCGCATCATCGCGCGTTCCTACTCCATCCGCATCTCCCTCTCTTTCGGAGCATTCAGCGCGCTCCGAAGCTTCGGCGTCGAGGAGACGAGCTTCACACTCATCTAGACACCGGCGCTCTAGTGGTGGCGGTGGCAGTTGTTGTGGGGATTCCACCACCGATGCCTCCACACCGCCTCGTGTTCGACGAGGCTCTTTACCCTCCCCTTCTTTGCCCGCCCCCACACCAGCCACAACATCGCCATCTACGCCAGGTTTTGCACGGCTGACTGTTCCTAGAAGCTACACACCTCTACCTACTCCGCCAGGAGCCACCCCACTCGACACTCCTCGCTTCGGGGCCCAGACGCCGGTGGAGACACCTGACGTCCGTACCCCCATCGACACGCCGCTAGAGACCCCTGCGGGGACACCCAGGTTCACGCGTCACCGGCCAGAGGGCTTGCCTTACTCCGTCGACATCAGTGGCGGCATCATCATGGATGATGACGGCAAGAAGGTGATCTCGCGCATGCGTGGTCTTTGCTCTCAGCTGTTTAGACACTACATACTAAACAAATGGAGTGAAGTACCAAGTGATTTAAAAAACAGAGTCATCAGCATACTTCATGATGAGTTTCCCGTTCCAACACGGGATTAGCGCTTCAATGAAGATCTGATGAAGATTCGAATGCGCGAATACTGCAAACACAAGCGTTCCGAAGTGCAAAAAGCAATCAAGAATGGGTGGAACAGGCCAGATTGGCTGGCCAAAGAAGATTGGAAGAATGCGAAGAAAGCAGCGCGCGAGAATCCCGACAAGTGGAAGCAACAAAAGGATGCAGCCAGAGCGCGAGTAGAGGCAGGGAGCTCGCACCACTTGGGGAGCGGTGGATGGGCATCATTTGAGGCAGATTTTGTAAGTGTTTTCACATTGCTCTTTATGCATGTTCGATAGTTTAGGGTTTATGAGTTTTTTAGTTCTAACATAATGAAATCTTTGTATGTTTTGACAGTGGTCGATGACAGGACGTGATCCCACACCGTACGAGCGCGAGTACGCAGGCAGGAAGGGCTTAAACGCCCTGATGGACATTCTCAGTTCTCGCGGCGGCATGGTTAGTATTAGGGTTTACTCTTTTTTATTGTTTGTATTGTTTTATAAATGTCGTTATATGTTTATACTTACTGAAAGCTGTTTTATTGTCTTTTTTTGCAGAATTCGACAGATACGCCGCTTGGACGCGATGAGACGTCTGACTAGACGACGTCAGTTTAGCCGTAGCTAGATAGCATTAGTTTAGGGTTTCTCATAGCTTATGTATCATGAGACGGATTTTATACGTCTTTTTGAACCATGTATATTATTACATTTGTCACCGCACTTCCTTTTGCCAATCAATTCTTTATGCCTATGATGTTGTACAATTGTCATTATTACATTTGCCAATCAATTCATTTTGCCTATGATGTGTACAATTGTCAATTTTGCAAACAATGCGTCTTGTGGGTGACTATTTTGGGTCTATTATCTACCTTTGCACTTTTTTTAAAAAGTGAATCAAGTACAATATGGTTGATGGGTGGCAGGGCATTAAATGTCCTGCCACCAAAAAAAAATTCTCTCGGGCGTCGCTATAAGCGTCGCTATTTATGGCTCTGTAGCGTCGCTATGAGCGTCGCTATAGTCTTCTGTGTAAACGTCGCTATAGGCGTCGCTATATAGCGACGCTCATAGCGACGCATATAGCGACGCAGATAGCGACGCTCTCGTAGCGACGCTCGTAGCGACGCTCTTAGCGATGCTCTCGTAGCGACGCTCTTAGCGACGCCGGGGGTTATAAAAACCCAGTGTATTTCCGTCGCTAACAGCGTCACAAGAGTACACAACCTCTTGTAGTGCGGTGTGTTCAATCTCGTATATGAATTCAGCTTCCATTAGCTTATCTATCTCTTCTTTGATTCGCTTAGCAAACGTATCATTATATGTGTATGGTCTCTGTCTGCTAGGCTTTGCGTCTTGTTTTAGTGGGATTGTGTGTTGGCATATTGATGGGTCAACTCCCTTTAAGTCCTTATAAGACCATGCAAACACATCCCTGTACTCTCTGAGAAGACTCAAAAGTCTCTCTTCCTCGCATAGAGACAAATCTGTGGCTATGTACACCGGTCTAGGTGTCTCACTTGGAGCTGCTAAATCAACTTTTTTTGCATCCTCCGGTCCGTCATAAGATTCGTTCTCCCCTCTCTCTCGAATAGGTTGGGTTAATACCAGCTTCCTATCCTCTATTGTGAATTTCCTGTAGTGAGAGGGAACATCCATGTTTTCCTTGATTTTGGCGTTTTCGTCCTCTCCACTCTCAATTTCTGTCGTCCAAACTTCTTTCAGAGTTTTCTTGAGCTCTCTGTACTTGTTTCTACGTTCTAACTTGGACTCCGTGTGTTCTCTGTTGCGCTTGTTCTTTTCTGATTTTTCTGTTTCAGTTTTCGTTTCATTCCTTTGAACTTGATTTCTTGAGCTTCTTTTGTCTTTTCGTAAGCTCTTTTGCTCATTGCCTCTCATTCTTCCAGAAATCTTGTCCTTAACACAATCTTCCGCCTTTACTAGCATTAGGAATTGATTTTTTCCTCTTATTCTAGGCATCGGATTGGTTCTAACCCCCTTTGTTTTTCTCTTTGCTCTATAGCGTTTCTGGCGTTGTTTAGTTTGGTTCGGAAAATCATAAAATCGGACATCCATTATAGTTTCTTCGTTTCTGCTTGAATTGTCCGTTGACTTGTTGTCTGCTTCATTTCCCCACTCTGGATGATCGGGAATGTCGTGAAACACCTCTTCTTCATCTTCCTTTTCCAGTGTATCGTTCTTTTCAGTTTCTTTTTCGAGTGTAGTTCTCAGCATGAAGTACGGAACCATGTCGTACCCGTCCTTGTCGCAAAATTTCGTTGTGGGACCATCCGGAATCGCACAAATATCTAGGGTTGCTAGAATGTGTGTCCATTCTAATGGTTCAAGCGTGTCCTCTGGAAAGGGTTCTCCTATATAAGTTTCGTCTTCGATAGCCCTTTCTAAAACATATTCTTCTCGCCTCAGACTTCCACATTTCGAGGCTCCACACATCCATAACTCCTTGGGCTTACCTAACCAAGCTGGAAATTCAGATCCCGCCAAAGTAGCTGAATCAAACTCCTCTACCGGTGTTCGGTTCACATCTTTGTAGCTATGGTCTCTCAGGTTCACATGTGTAGTGGTTTCCATATTTCTCAGGTATATGTGATCGTAGCCCCAATCCTGGACCATTTTCAATTGTCTCATAAATGGTCTTCCCAGTATGATATCATAGTTATTCTCCTTGCCAAAATCGACAATAGCAAAAGTATGTTCATATTCAATGCCGCAAGAAGTTACTACGACTTTCTCTAATAACCCCATAGGTTTCTCCATGTGTCCATCTGCTAATTGGAGTTTCAACTTAGTCTTCCTTATTACTGGTTTCCCCCATTTTTTCCAGATTTCTTTTGTAGCAATGGCTACCCCAGCTCCGCTGTCTAGTATTGCCATCGTGTTCACTCCTTGGAATTCAACTGGTAAGGTTGTATTCCCCTCTTCACCTTCGCAATACTCTTCGACCTTGTTTAAGGGTACAAGCTTAGCGTTCTTTTGTGGTTTGCTCAGCTCTTGTATACCCTCTTTCAGTCTCGATGTTGGGTCTTTTATCCCAAATTTCTCCAAGCATTTTCCTACAGTGGTCCACATATGTGGTCTTAGCCTCAAAAGCTCAGCTAGAGTGATAGTGCATGTCAGTGGTGTTGACAAGATCTCTATCAATCCTTGCGACTCCATGACTTTTTCTGATGAGATTCTTCGTGAGGGAAGTGCTCTAATCTCGGATTTTGCTTCATACTCTCCTAAGTATGAAGGTAAGGTATTCAGTGAATGAGGTTTGCTCTCCATTGTTCTAACAAAGCCCCTATCTCCCCAGTAAGATTGCAGATCCAAGTCCACTTGAGATCCTGCCTCAAATTCCACTATGGGAGGATTCCTGATGTCCTTTTCCCAATTTGTCTGATTAGCTTGGCAACTTAGCTCGTTTGCAAAGTTTGCCTCTCTCACTTGTTTCCAAAATTCATTGTAATCCTCATCTCTTCCGTAAATCCTCTGTATGACTGGATGAAAACTCTCTATCTCCTGATCGGTTGTGTTCAATACTATGGGTCATCCTTGTGTGTATTTTTAGGCTTTTGTGCACTGGGAGTCTTTTCAGCTACCCGTGAAATGATAGTCTCTTGCTGAATTGGGTTTTCCGTTCCACAATTCATTGTTTCTCTTGGTGGTTCTAATAAGGCTTGTGCAGTCTCGATCATTCTCTGGCACATTTCAAGTCTCTGCTTTTCCAATTCCGCGTTTGGGTATGTCATCCACCTCTGTTCTTGTGTTTGGTTGTTCTTTAACCTAGCTTCGTAAGCTCTCATCAGTGCGTCCAATGGTTCGTGTACTTTGTCGACTAGCATTGATCCCCCTGAGCTTAAGCTCGTTGTTTCTTTGATACTCTTTTGTTTCGTTCTTTCCGGGCTCATCTCTCGTTTCCCGTTTTGACTCTCAAGTTTTTCTAATCTATCTTTAGTTCGCTTTAGTTCCTCAGCTAGAATAGCGTCTTCATGTTCTTTTCTCAACTTCATGCGTGCTTTTCTAGCTTTCCATGTGTTTCTCTGACTCCGCGGTCCTTTACTAACCACTTCAATTGCTAACTTTTCATTCTCAGGTTCTCTAGTGGTTTTCTTAGCTTGAGCTCTAGTAACAACTTGCGTTGGTATCAGAGTTTCATTTTTGGACCCACTGCTAGTAGGAATAGTTTCTAGCATATTCAATGTCATCTTTTGCACTTTGTTTGGATTCTTTGAACAATCCTCAATGAAGTGAGTAACCCCACACTCAGTGCAATAAGAGTTAATTCTAATGATTTCCGTATGTGGACAAACATTCATCAGATGGTCACCTCCACACTTGTAACAGGGTCCTAGTGCTGGTCTTGGTCCCACTTGATTCGTCCTTTGTGGATAGGATGGTCTTTGTCCTGTTAACCCTCCATGAGCTATGAACATCAATGTTCTTGCGTCCTAATTGTATCTCTCTTCATCAGAAGCACTTGTAACTGTTGGTGTTCCAACATTCCCAATCATGCCCCATGGTTCTGGTTGTTTGGGTTCTTCTGGTGGGTAATACACAGTTGGAGACATGTGTGCACCAGATTCTTCATAATAGG
This sequence comes from Adiantum capillus-veneris, assembly GCF_014529385.1. Taxonomy (NCBI): domain Eukaryota; kingdom Viridiplantae; phylum Streptophyta; class Polypodiopsida; order Polypodiales; family Pteridaceae; genus Adiantum; species Adiantum capillus-veneris. Next base: position 43,898,473 of record NC_140948.1, read on the forward strand.
CTTGAACAGGCACTAAGGCTTGTTCTTCCTGATTCTCTAAGGTTGGTGCATATCTAATGCCCACTGGTCTTGCTCCTGGTAAAGGTGGTTGTTGTCCCAATACCATTTGCGGTCTTTCTATCACCATAGGTCCTGGTACATTTCCCGTTGGGTATCGAGGTACTGGATGTACCTGAGGTGGTGCTAATTGAGCAGGAGGTGCATACTGACTCTCCCTTACATACCCTTTGTTGTAATAGCACTCCTCTGTTGGATGGTTTGTCCATTTTTGTTCAATAGCACACCATTTCAGTGGTTTTGGCAATGTTTTTTGGTATGGTGCCATCCTTTTTAGAGCATCTTCTATCATTTGCTCTACATTTGGCATGGTTGTTGTTTGAACATTCTTTTTAGTGATAGTATCGCTCGCTACGGAGGAAGAACTACTGGATGCAAAATCTGTATCCGCTGACACCTCTCCATAAACCGCACAGTTATCCACTAAGTACAATGCTTCTCTCGTTACTTGCTTGAAACTTGTACAAGCTTTCAAGTGCAAGTCCTTCTTGAGAGTGTCGTTTCTCAATCCTTCAATAAAGAGAACAAATAGTCTGTCATCTTGTGTTCGTTCACGTACTGGACATCTCTCAATGTATTGTTTGAAGCGAAGTGAAGCTTCCTTCACTTTCTCGTGTTCTCTCTGTTTGAAAGCATATATTTGTGAGACCGTATTGTGCTTAATCCCTCGTTTTGAGAATTCCTCAGCAAACTCTCTTAGCAAATGGTCACTGTCATGGAATCCCCCTCCATTCAGTGGTTGAAACCATGTCAATGCCGTACCTTCTAGAGTAAGACCAAATCCCTCGTATTGTGTATGGAAATCTGTTATCTGCTCAGCTCTTAAGACTTGCTTAAAGAGTGACATATGTGCATACGGATCTCCTGAACCACCATACTTCTTTGGCATACACTTGGCTACTTGAGATGGTCTCATACGTCTATGGTCTGCTACCAATCTCATTGCTCCTGTGTCCCGGTTAAAGCTTTCTCTAGCATCATGGACTTCATGGGTTACCCTTGTCGGTTCCCCTGCCCTGAGTCTACTACTAGGAGGTAAATGTGATGGTTTCGCTTCGAACCTTGGACCTGGAGTGGTATATATGGGGATTGGAACTGCACTACCTCGATTCGTATCCATTGACTCTCTGGAATGTAATGATCCCATTGGTCCGGGCTTCGAATACTGAGGTTGATTGAAAGAGTCAGCAGCCTGAATTCTTTGTCCTTCTGTTGTCATTGGGTTTTGCACTCCATTTGTTGGTGCTGGTCTTTGTGAGCTAGAAGTAACATAATACTGATGTAGTGGTCCCCCAAAGTATGTATATCCTTCTAATTCTTTCTTGCCCATTGTTGAGTATTGCCTCCCATACTTGTCGTAAGCGGAAATTTTCACTTCCGATCCCTCTGTGTAGGTAAAGACATAAAGTCTTTTTTGGTCTGTCAACTCTCCAGTGTAGGGTTCTTCACATCTATAATAGAGATCTTGCTCCCCATTATTATATTTGTATAGCCCCACATAGATGTTATCAGTGTTGATCCTTGTAGTTTCATTCTGTCTTCTTAACCTCGCATCAGGGAAGTTCATTATTGGTGCTTTCTCCTCAAGTTCTTCATCTACTTTGGCTTTGCTGCCCATCAATCCCCACTTGTCCACAATGTTAGGGTTTAGGACTACCAAATACATGGTACCCTCGTCATCTAGATATCTATCTCCGCTATAGCTCACAGGCACTAAGTCCTTGAACTCACTAGGTCTATCTTCTATCTTTACACAATAGCGGTCCATTCCATCTTTGTAGATCTTGGCACCTTGCTCATTGTCGTACTGGTATTTTATGAACAATAGCTTCATTGTGGCGGAAGGGTTTGATGGTCCTGCTGCCATATTTTCTCTGTTGTTCAGGTTCAAGTGTTCCAAGTGTTCGGTGAAAATCTCGTAAGATCTCTCCGAAGAAATATCAGAAACACTTCCTTCAAAGATTGGCTCTAATGGTTGCACCCAACTTTGGTTTACACTTCCCTCGGTTGATATGACACTTGCTTGTTCCCCTTGTTTTGGTTGGTTATTCTGGAGATTCCTGCCCGATCTCAAATTCATCAATTCCCCTAAAGGACTTTAACTTTTCCGTCTCGGCAATTTGTTTTCCCAAGTTTTTGTGGTCAGAGTTGATCCAAACTGATTGATACTTGGTCAATTGTTTAATCTTGTCAGTTGGACAACTTCTGTTTCATCAAGTGAGAATTTTGTTGCAGTTATGCTGAAAAAGACATTATACGCGTATGATGTCTTTTTTCACAGATTTGGACTATTTTGGTTATGCTCACTCTCAGTAGCCCCCTTATGCTCTGTCCACTCACAAAATTCAGTTTGAACTCTGTTTGAGCAAGTTATGGCTAATTTAGGCTTTTCTTGGCAATTTTCCGCTTTTGACTTGTTTTGGGTCAATTGTGATCCAAATGGGATGAAACTTGAAATATAACCTCTAGACAGCTATTACAATGGATCTGTGTTGGCAAAGTATCAAAATATGTCCAAAATTAGGTCAAAGACATAATACGCGTATGATGTCTTTTTCATCAATTTGGGTCAAGACTTGGTATTTATGCTTTCTACAGTGTTTGTAACAATCTTGTCAGGTCAGATATAAAAAATAAGCAGTGGATGTGCTAAAAGACATTATACGCGTATGATGTCTTTTGTCCCAGATTTTGACTATTCTTGGTTTTAAGCCTTCTCCAATGTTTATAATTGAGTTTCAAGTGTTTTTGTCAGGTTTGAATGTAAAAACAAGATCTGAATCCAAAATTTCCTATTCTTTGCGTTTCTTGGACTCCGACTTGTCTTTTTGGGTTTCTTTGAGTGTTAATGCTCTTGTTTTAAGTTGAAATTAGGGTATAACCCCCCTTTTGAACACTCTGGTAAAGTCAAAATTTCTGTTTTGGTCTCTGTTTGGTCATTTAGACATCATACGCGTATGATGTTTAAAGTTGCAGATTTCCAGTTTTTTGGCACAGAATCCTTCCTAAAGCTTTCTCAAGTGCTCAGCAACTCCCAGATACACAGAAAATTTCTCAGACTTTTGTTTATTGCAAGTTTCACTACTAACTCGATGGTTTAGTGATCTAACATGCAATCAACCATATCAAGCAAATACTCCAATGATTACTAGCTCTAGATCAAGATCAAATGAAGTCCTACCTAAGCTATTCCTAATCATAAAATGGGTTTGGTAATTGTGATTTTAAAGAGATCCACTGCCACTCACGGACTAGCAAATTCTTCTTCTATGAACAACTACTCAACACCAACAAAACAACAAACAAATCTAAGCTAAACTAAAAATACTGTCAACACGGAAGACCCAGGAATACCCCACTTCCTAGTATCTCTCGAGATCTTCGGAGTCCACCACTCCTAGATCTTTTCTAACTAAAGTATACAAAGTAGTTTATACGACTCACCTCATAGGATTAGTCTAAGGTCACCTACTTAGGGCTCTCGTCCCCGGTAGCGGCGCCAAATGTTAAGGCGGTTACGCCGCTAGCGGAAGCTAAATAGCGAGAACTCAACCAACAACCGAATTTGTCAGACGAGGACGGAGCTTGACCCGCAGGCGCATGGAAACAACTAGGTCGGTGTCAAATCACCTACTCGACCTTCTAATGACAATCACTACTAAGGAAATCAAATCTAAGTTCTAAAATACGCAAGTGACTGAAATCCGTACTACGAACGAATGCTATACGAAACAGGATCTAGAATCATTGAATCAATCTCAAACTCAAGGGGAAGTCTATATACTAGGTAAGAACAACACCCTAAAGACTTGAACTGCAAACTCAACCTATAACCACTCCGTGCGGTAAACGCGTATGAAGACAGGCCGAAATATACAGGTGACCGAAACTTGACCCCGATGGTACTAATGTGTAGCTCTACTCGTTGTGGTTCTATAGATATGCTGCACGCTCAATTCCGACACACGAGTTGGAAGAAAATTCACACCGAAGCTCGTAGGAACTTACCACACGTAGAAGCCGATAGCGCGCACTCTTGGTATCTGTGCGTAGCTCTCGCCGTTGCTAACACAATGGCGGTGTCGCTTCTCCAATGGCGGCTCTGTAGCTCGCGTAGCAAGTAGATAAGACTCTCTCTCTCTCTCTCTCTCTCTCTCTCTCTCTCTCTCTCTCTCTCTCTCTCTCTCTCAGACACAGTCACGGCGCTCAAAAAACTCACTTTGATTAATAATCTCCCCTTAGGTTACAAAAAATTTGGCTTATATACCTCAGCCTTGGAGGTGAGAACATCTCTAACTAATTACATCAGCAAGTGAAATTACTTCGGGATTACAAGCTGGAAACTCAATTGAGTCTCGTTACTTAATGAATGGCTCAAATCAAAATTAATGTCGGAAAGACATTTATTACAATCAATGGTTACAAAATGATGAGTGTGAGCAAAAATGTGGGTGTGATCCTTTGCTGGCTCAACAGAAAGAAAATGAGACAGTGAGTAACACAAGAAAAGTTGATCTATTTCATTATCAAAAACGAGCTACATAAGCTCAGCGGTACAAATCAATGGTGATGAAGGTACATCCTTCTCTCTTAACAACAACACATGTGCGCCATGGGATTCAAACATCAAGTTGTTGTGCTCATAGCTACACTTCAGTGATGGTCTTAGGCTATGAAACCACTCCCTACCAAGAACCACGTCTGCGCTTTCCATGTTCATAACCTGAAAATCCAAGCATGTGGAGTAACCTTGTACTTCCAACGGAACAACTTGGCATTGAGTATCTGAGATTTCGGTATCATGTCCATTCATCATTGCTACCTTGTAACAGTGGGTACTCGGAGTTTGAGGCAATTTGAGTTTTTTCACCAATCCATAATTGATGAATTGTGAGTAGCACCGTCATCTACCAAGATGCGCACCCTTGTGGCCTTGCAGAGATCCGTGCATACGTACTAACTCATGTGGTCCAAAGGTTTGTTGCCACATGGAAGCTGTGAGACAGCATTCATGTACCACCTCTGTGTGTGCTACTTCCACTGTAGAGAATCGTGAGGAAGACTCAAGAGGTAGCAGTTGCACCGTGTGCACTGCTTTCTCCTTGCCATGAGCACCAGATTTCCCCTTGGGACAATCCTTTTTGCCATGACCGCTTCCTAAACATTGAAAATATAATTTTTATTTCTTAGCTTTATCAAAGTCCTTAGAAGAGAGAGGATCCCTGGACCCCTTGGGTTTTTTAGATGCATCTGAATTGGCAACTATAAATTTCCTTTTGTTGTGCCCATACTGAGTGCGTCCAGGCACGTGAATATTATGTGCTTTCTTTTCATGTGGATCATCATGAATATGTGCTTTCACTATGGCTTCCTCAAATGTTTTAGGGTCTTGGGTCTTGACGTACTTCTTAAGTTTTGGTGTCAGACCGCGTATAAACCCCCGTACTTGTTGAAAGTTATCTAAGCCTTCCAACTTGAGGATAACATCCCGATAATGAGATATATATTCAAGCAATGATGGGTATTGGCGCATGGAACACGTGTCCCAAGTTGTCCAATGTTAGATAAGGGGAACTAGAACCTAGGAGTCCACCACCCAACCACCCACTATATAGCATGGCCCCTAGCCCTTTGCCCTAGTTGGACTCCCTTTTCACATTGCCTAGCCCGGCCTTGCCCTTGTCTAGTCCGGCCTTGCCGGTGTCCTGACACAAAGTATGCGTACCAATGATGAATATCACCCAACTTTGCGCCAAAAGTACATAACTTATACATGGAAAATGCCCCTAGGTTGCTCCATTGCTTGACATGATGATCCTATTTTTACGCTCAAGCCTTGGGATAAGTCATGGTACATTGGAGATGTTGCCTTTGTTGATGCCTCATTGTTCAAACACTGCTCAAGTTTAGCACTTTCACAATGATAGCTTGTAGTCACATGGTGTAGTTTGGATGGACATTGTCCTTATGTCCTCGAGCTTTTATATAATTTGGGCATGCACAGATGCTATGCATTGAGCTCATGCTCTTGGGACTTCTTGGTGAACACGAGTTATAATCTATGTATACCACTCTCTAGGGTTAGACTTCCCTCAATCGCAAATGTAAATCAATATCATAAATGAACTTGCATATCAGGCGAGACTAGGTTGTCTGATATTCTTTGTGAATTGAGTGTGACCTTGGGGTAAACAATGGGTGCACGATATGAAAAATTGCGACTGATGTGCAAATACAACACACTTGCCTCCTTGAATAGAATGCACACACTAGCTTTATGGTGAGCATTTGCTTTTGAAGATGGAGGAGCCCAAGCTCAAGATTTACTTCATGTACAACACATTTGCCTCCTTAAATAGAATGCACACACTAGCTTTATGGTGGAGCATTTGCTTTTAAACATGGAGTTTGTAGCTAAGTGCCAATGACACCAACCCCCCACCCCTTGTTATGGGGAAAACATAAGTCTATAAACTAAACACGCTTAACCATAAGCAAACTAGGACAAAATTAGTACTTGTACAAGGCTCATCCCATCCAATTGAGCCTCTCCATTGTTTGCATCCAAGTTGCCAACCGTCGATCCCACCACTTCGGATTGATAGCCATTGTCCCCTTTATTGCCGAGATTGTCGAGTGACCCCATATCAAATACTTATCCGAGATGCCTTTACAGCAGCTTTGTGACCATACACAAGGTAATGGCCACTCAAAGCATAGTTCCCATTCTGAGTTTCAAACTCACACTCACTAACTACAGAGGTGAAATTTTGTATTGTGAGTTTCAAAACTCACTATCACCAACTGAAAGGTTTGTCGTATGTTTTCTTAAACAGAAGAGTTTCGAGTCTCTCTCATGGTGCCACATGGCCCCCCCACCCCCCCCCCCCCCCCCCCCCCCCAAAAAAAAAAAAAAAAAAGACACCAGAAGAAGGCTAGATTAACTAGACGCGTGGGTTTGTCATAATTAGCTCTGTAAGCTTAGCTATGGACTCGCCCACCATGTACAGCCAGGTGAGAACTTTATATCTGAAGCTCTTCTTCTGACGGAATTCCGTTTTAATGGGTCATAAAAGCGCAGGAACGAGAATCAATGGATACTGAGCTTCTACAGGATCTTGAGGAAGCTTCCCTTGAGGCAGGCATCAACTTCCCTTCGTCCGTCTTTCGCAGTGTAAGATTGAGAGAGAGAGAGAGAGAGAGAGAGAGAGAGAGAGAGAGAATTTATGTTCTTAAGAGGCCGATATGGCCTAGGAGACCAAATAAATACATACAATTTGGTGCATCTCAACGTTGCTCTCGGAGATGTGCATAAGAAGACATCCTTTGGATTGTACCAGTTTTTGGTGATGCCTTTCGGGCTTACTGATGCTCTTGTGATGGCAACAGGCTATTGAACTGGATATTCGGAGAGCATAAGAGGTATGGCACATTCTTTGATGAAATCATTGTTTTCTCAAGTCCAAGGCTATCATCGAGAGCACCTAGCATTTGAGCGTTGTGGGAGCATATTCTCGTCATCAATAGAATAAGAGCGAGTTCTTCATGAAGGAGATGTACTTCTTTCGTCTCATCATATCTCCTGAGAATGTTTGCATGGATCTAGCCAAGGTAGGGGCTATTTGCAGTTGGCCGTAGTCGAAGGACGTGCATGAAGTGAGTAGCTTTGTGGGCTTTTGTTCCTATCACAAGAGGCTAACTAGAATATTTGAAGAGCTTCATACCTACTTAGATCACTACTTTTGAGCGACTAAAGGAGAAGTTAATCATAAGACTTGTTTTGGATCTTGCAAATCTTCAAAAGTCATTGAGGTGCATTGCGATGGATGTGGTAGCAGTCTAGGTGCGGTGTTGTTATAGGAAGGTCACATTATTAGAGTACTCTTGACTTGGAGTTAGAAAGGGTTGTGTTGCACTGATATATAAAAAAGAGGTTTTAGCCATTGTGGGGGAGCAGGAGAGAGAGCCCACTTGCTGTCCTATGCAATGAGAGTGAAGGAGAAGAGGAGATTGGCGCAGAAAGAGCACACGTAGAGAAAACGTGAGAGAGAGAGAGAGAGAGCTCGTAGAATTTTTGGGAAAAGCCACGCTATGCTTTATTTGGGCTTCACCTTTGAGTATATGAGTAAGTGACTAGGGGGCCATTCACACTTGGGCCCCCTCACTTATAAGTCTTTTTAACTTATAAGTTATAAGTACAAGGCACTTAGGCCTTTATTCCCTAACAACCTCCCACCTAAAGGCAATGTATCTTGGGAGATCAAAGAATCAGCTAACTATGATACAACAGCTGATCATGCACTTACTCATCCAACACCCATCATCTGACGGCAATATACAAACCGCTCTGCTGGAAGACTCTTGGTCAAAAGATCTGCAGGATTGTCATCTGTGTGCACCTTGACAAGTGTAATGCTCTTGTCATCAAGCACACTCCTGATAAAATGATACTTCACCTCTATGTGCTTTGTCTTGGCATGAAAAACAGGATTCCTTGCAAGCATAATAGCACTCTGACTATCACAGTGTAGCACAGGAACCGGTGACTTAATGCCAAGCTCTTCTACCAGACGCATGAGCCACAAAGCTTCTTTGCATGCCTCAGTGGCAGCCACATACTCAGCCTCAGTGGTAGACAAAGCAACACATTTTTGTAGTTTAGAAATCCAAGAAATTGTACCTCCTGTGAATGTAAACACATATCCAGAGGTAGACTTCCTGCAATCTGGATGTCCAGCAAAATCTGCATCTGTAAAGCCATGCACAAATGTCTCACTCTTCCCAAAACAAATGCACAAGTCTTTAGTGCCTTTCAAGTATCTCAAGATACACTTCATTGCTTCCCAATGCTTTTTGCCAGGATTGCTCATGTACCTGCTTACCACTCCCACCGCAAATGCAATGTCCGGACGTGTAGCAACCATAGCATACATCAAACTGCCAACGGCTGATGCATAAGGAATCTTGGCCATTTCAGCCCGCATATCATCTGTGTTTGGGCAGTCATGTGCAGTCAGTTTTACATATGGAGGCAGCGGAGTACCAAGTGCCTTTCCCCCATCCATATGAAAACGATGTAGCACCTTATTAACATAATCTCGTTGAGATAGATACAGACGCCTGTTAGGTCTATCTCGAGAGATACGCATGCCCAAAATATGATTAGCATCACCAAGATCCTTCATGTCAAAGCGATTCTTTAAGCTTTGCTGTAATGCATCCAACTCCGTGACATTGTTACCCGCAATAAGCATGTCATCAACATACAAAATCAGCAATAGAAGAGATCCATCACTTGCCGTTTTGATATACAAACAGTGATCAGAATTACTTCTTTTGTATCCTTGAGACCTCATGAATGTATCAAACTTGTGATACCATGCACGGGGAGACTGTTTCAAACCATACAAGCTCTTCAAGAGTCTACATACTTTCTTCTCTTGCCCCTTTGACACAAAACCTTCTGGCTGCATCATATAGATCATCTCAAGCAAATCGCCATGCAAAAACGCTGTTTTGACATCCATTTGCTTTAACTCCATATCTTCAGAAGCAACCAGGCCTAAAACAAGACGTAATGTGGCAAGCTTTACAACAGGAGAAAAAATCTCATCAAAATCCACACCATGCTTTTGCTTGTACCCTTTAGCAACCAAACGTGCCTTGTACTTAGAAGAAGCATCAGATGTGACCTTGGTCTTGTAAACCCATTCACATGGCAGAGCCTTATGCCCTTTAGGCAAATCAACCAAGTCCCATGTATGGTTTTTCTCCAAAGACTGCATTTCCGAAACCATTGCTTTGAACCATTTCTTACTGTCTTCCCGTTGCATAGCCTCTTTATAGCAAGACGGCTCACCACAATCAGTAAGCATGACATAGTCCAAAGACGGTTCATATCTATCGGGGGGCCTTGTCACCCGAGTAGACCTACGCACCCAATGATCCATAATAGGTGGATTTTCAGCCTGTAAACCATCAAAAACAGCAGGCTGTTCAGCCGGTTGTATCGCAACAACGGGCGGTCTAGGAGCATCAACCTGTTCCCCTACCTGTGGTGCATCAATGGCAACTTGTTGGGGCTGATTTTCAGCAGCTAATGGCTGATTTTCAGAACCATTTTCAGCATGTAAAGGCTGCTGAACATTGGGCCTTCTTGGCTGTCCATATGTAACATCTTCACGAAAAACAACCCGGCGCACTTCCTCGACCTTTGTGGGCTGTTTGTGCATGCAATCCTCATTGAAGATGACATCATTGCTGCGTATGATTTTCCGTAATGCGGGATCCCATAATCTATACCCCATTTCACCATCCTCACCATATCCTAGGAAAATGCATTTATGAGACTTTGGTTCTAGTTTGGTGCGCAGTTCACTCCGGATGTGAACATAGGCCTCACAACCAAACACTCTTAAATGTGCATATGAGGGTGGCTTGCCAGACCACACCTCCTCAGGCAACTTTCCACCCAAAGCCTTGCTAGGTGAGCGATTAATCAAGTGAATAGAAGAGATCTCTACATAGAAAATCCTTTCTTCCAATCCTACACACAAAAGAGGTGTGTTCTCGGGTTCCTTCTTGTAAATCAGCCCTGTCTACGACGTTTATGGGCTGAAAACAGAGAAAACAGCAACTTGTCGCGATGGAAACACGCTTCGTAGGCACTTCTTCGCGAGGGAACTCGCGCACTGGGTCTTGGTGACATCTGGTACACTTGGGGGCAGCCATGGGCATCATCGGCAACGTCTTCTTTACGGCTGAAATCTCCTCCTTGCAAAGATTGGTCCTCCCCTTTGAGTGAGGGCACGTGATGCTTTTATAGCTCCTAGCCACGGGCACAAATAACTGCTCGCGTAGAGATCGTGGCCTTTTTTTTTTTATAATAATATATATATTTTTTTCTGTTCTGCCAGAAAAAGAGAGAGAGAAAACGCTGTCTGATCTGTTGCCTTATTTATCAGATGATAAGTGTACGGCCGGCGTATTTTAAAAAATAGTCTGAACCTGCCCAAAAACTTAATAAAACCTTATAAGTTAAAAACAATGCTTTCACAGCACTTCCCAGGCGTCCCTGGATGCAATCACATGCACAGTTGCAATGCAGACATAGACTTCCTTACGGGAAAGCATCTGCTTTCCCGAAAAGCAATCCCGCTTTCTCAAAAAGCATCTGTTTTTCCTCAAAGTTTCCTCTGAACCCATCTTCATTCAAGTGCTTGCTTTTTCCTTGTGCACAATTCTAACACAGTTCGGAATTTCCTCCCGACTATGGATATTCCCTTTCCGATGCACCCGTCACCCACCTTGTGACGCATCAGGAATACCCATCACCTAGTCCTTTCCTACCAAACTTACGGTACAATCTCCTTCACGATGCTCTATGTCACCCATCCCATGACGCATCAGAGATGTCCGTTCCCGGATGGTCGGATACTTCTTCCTGATGCTCCCTGTCACCCATCCGATGTGACCCATCAGAAGTACCCGTTCCTGGTGGCCTTACAGATATTCCCTTTCACAGTGCTCCCGTCATTACTTTGAATGACGCACTAGGAATATTCTGTACTTGGATGTCCCCAATGAGAAAAACCCTCTCACTTAAAATTCCAATAATTCATTTAGAATTATTTTTCCTTGGTGTTTCAAGCGAGAAAACCCTCTTACTTATAAATCCAATAATTCATTTAGAATTATTTTTCTGTCAGATAAAGCCAATTTGGCAACATCCCTCTCACTTATAAACAGTTGTCCTCAATTGTAGAGGTCCAACTGAACTGCCAAGGAGAAATCGGAAAAATTTCAAATCTTGCTCAATGGTGAGTTGAGCTAGTCCTTTCTAAAAAGAGAACTTAAAAATTTAATTAAACAAAAATTCAAAAATCCAATAATTCAATACTTAGCTTACCGGTTCAAATCAATGTTAGGTATTTGTCCTTGCGCATAATCCTGCGCTGTTAGTCCAGAGGGTATTAAACCTCTTGTGTCCTTCCACATAGGGAATGCCCAAATCATAAGAGTATTAATCTTGATGTCTTCCTTCACAAACAAAGTGTGTGATCACCTTAAAGAAGGTTCTTGTTTCGGGCCGTCGCTCAACGTAGGCGGACGGTTCCAATCCGAAGATTCCTTGTGCACGGCGCACTTCCTTCCAATCTTTGCCTCTTTGCAAGCATCAATGACGCCTTGCAAAATCTCAGGCAGATAGGATTCTAGCCATAGCATTTTCTGAACGTACGTTCAAACCTAGTTCACAATAGAGCGAACCCTCTTTGATTCTCAGGGACATTCTCCCATTTGTAATTCTTACCATTTTGAAACGGTTGGCGAATTATATTCTTACGAACAGAATAGTTCGAATTTATTCCAGCAGCGTGTAAATGCTACTTGACCTGCTCATGGAGAAACATATACCGCAACCAAAAGTTGCTACTGTAATGGTAACAACACATAGCGTACTCAATGATCAACGACCATCAGAAAACCTCTTCTCCGTAGAGAAACTCAAATTCCTTCTACCAAACACATCTCAAATAGAGATTCTCGTGTCGGAATATCCTTGCGCGTAAAAAGGCGCTCAAGAGAGTATACCAAACTCTCGTCCAGTTCATGAAAAGGAAGTTGGTTCATCTCATTCAGTTCAGCAGAAAAAAAAATCAACTGGTATATGACCCACCTTGGCATAGGTCTGCATCTTCGTGTGTTATCCATGTACCCAAAGGTGTACATAATTCTTAAGCTGTGTTAAGAGTTTTGATGAACCTGGGAAATTACCTTCCCTTCGTAAGATCCTTAGAGCGAAGACGCTCAACCTGACGATCCCTTGGCTCGATCTTAGAGCAAAACCCGCTCATTAAACAAACTAGGATTTCAATCCTGGGAGTCCTCGAGCACAGGCCGTAGCCATGACTTGTTTCTTCCCTCGTAAAGAGAGTGTTCATTCACTTGTGCAAAAAGCACTACCATGTCTTCCCTGACCGGGTAGAGGGTGTGGGCTTAAAGAGTATTCAAGCTTAATGAAAGCTTTTCTTTGCTTGGAAAGCTCAAAATGGTTTCTTCATAATTTTCCTACCTGCAGTAGCAGGTAATCTGTTCGAGAATTACCGGATACCAGATCAATAGTTGACCTTCCGGCTCGTTAAGCAAACCAATTCATTTCAGAAAACAATGTTTCAATTTGATCCTACTCTCATAAACACTCAAGAGTGAGTAGTCCCAGTTAGACATAACCATACCTTGTGCAAAAGAGCAAATAAGCACGATGCACTTTATGATTTCCGCAAAGATGTAACTTTGATCGAAAACCTTCTCTCTCACTTAAAGTTCGAGGGTCTTTTATTCCAGAACTCAGGAGTTAGATTGAATTCCCTTACTCCAAACTTTCTCCGGATAGCAATGTATCCTTCGAGGAGAGGTAACAAAAATTCGTTGTTTCTGTGTTCAATGGTTCTCGTCCCACTGCGGGGATTGTATTCTATGTACATCAAGGTGTACACTTTCAGCTTTTATTGCTGACTCCACCATCTGCTGCAAAGTATCTTGCAGATGGGTTTACAAAATTCGGGCAAAAGTCCTTCGTTAAATTTGTTCATCTTTCCTTCCTCAGAGAGGATCGAGAATGGAGCTACCTTGGCAAGAGTGAACCACTACTTGCTTTGACTCGCTCGTGTTCCTATTTGGCAAACCAATCCCAATCTTCTTGAATGCCTTCCTCAAAGCGTAGAGAAAAAAAAAATTTGTCTGAAAATTCAGCCTTGAATTGAATCCAAGTCTTGTTGTAAGTTCCTTGCCAAGCTTTGGTATACCACCAAGTACTTGCAATCCCCCTTGAGGTGTTTGGTCACATGCCTCACCTTCGACGCTTCTCAGAAATTGCCGTTTGCAAAGGCAACTTCAAACTGTCGAATGAAAGCGGTAGCTTTCGGAGCATCTTCCGTTACGTCAAAAGTATCAAACTTGACCGGAGTGTTCTGAGGTCTAAAGACCTTCTTCATATCCTTCCTGAAATGACGGTGTCAGGAGTTTTTTAGAGCAAGGGATTGCGCATATGTACATATACATGCATGGTGCATCAAATTTACCCATTTTGTGTGAGCTATTTGTCCCATTGGTGTTGGCCCAAGCTTATTTGTATCTAAACATCAGAATTTCTCCTCTTTTGAGCTGAGTTTTTTGGGTGTGTGTGAGTGTGTGTCTCTGTGTGGAGTGGGCAAGTGGATAGTTTCTCCTCTCACTCCATAGGTGTGTTTCCTGTCTCGGCTAGGTGTGTTGTGTAAGCCGAGTGGTGCCCCCTAGTGTGTGTGTGTATCTTCCCAAGAGTGTGTCGGGTTGTTATAGAGGCGCTGTGTGTGTTTTCATCCCGCTCACATTCTTTTGGTGCCCCCACTGAGGATCTTCTTCGAGTACCTTCTGCTTCGAGCTTCAAGCTTCGAGATTCAGGGTTACAGGTTACAGGTTACAGGTTACAGATTACAGGTTACAGGTACAGGTACAGGTACAGGTGATTCACACAGGTACAGGTAGCTGCAGTACAGTGATATACTAGTATTGGTGTCACTTGCAGTTGTTGTGGGCATGCATCACTTGGCGCCTATTTGAGCGCATTGTCTGCTGGATTGTACGTTACTTGTGGAAACTGCCATTGTACGCATTTGTGGAGCCATACTTGGTTGTATTTGGCAGTCCCAACAATTTCTGAGACTTGGTCTGGAAGATAGTCATTTCTGAGACTTGACTATACGCGATTTGCATTAGCCTTCGTGTGAGGGTCGATAGCGTGAGGTTTTTATTGAGCTGGGGGATTCTCAAATGTGGAGATCCTTTCGGTGATACAGGTAGCTGGAGCGTCCTTTTCGTGACCTCACCATAGGCTATATACTAGTGAGTCCTATTTGATGCTCCGGTTCTATTGTTGGCAGTTTATGCATACATATACAGTCTATATTTTGGGTTCACACTGCTCTACTTCTGGGGAAACTTTGTCAAAATTTTTCCAAGTTATGATGGCTGGTTTTTTGGTCTTTTGAGCCATTTATGCTGTTATGTTGCTGAAATTTTGGCAAAAATCAGAGGATAAGACAGGTGTGCTTTTTGTGAGCTGCATGGTTGACTTTAATGGATGATCAAAATGGCCCTCAATTCACTCCTTTTCATTTAACTGAGACAATCCAGATAAATGTTCATGTGTCCAGTGAAGATTTTTTTCCAGCAGCGCATAGTCTTTATGTTCGGGCCAAGAAGATTACGAGAGATCCTGGAATGTCCTTTGCCTGTTGTCATTCCGATGATTAACTATGAAAACTCATTTGATGTGTATGTGTTTGTCCTTATCTAAAGCTGAGCTCCATTGAAGTTTCTGGGGATTGGGTAGTGAAAATTTTTGGGTTCTTGCACGTGTGTTCGAAGGGGTTCTCAAAGCATTATAACTTGGGTAGCCATGGCTTTCTCTTATCCGGAGTTTCATGGCAGAAGTGATGAAGATGTGGAAGAATTTTTGGAAAAGATGGAGGTTGCTTGCATTAGTAACCAGATTCATGACCCTGCGCAGATGTTACGTCTTCTCCAAATTTGTTTGAAGAGTGATGCACGAGTCTGGTCCAAAACATTTGAAGAGGAGTTGCGTGCAGTGGATCCACCTGTAAGATTGAGTTGGGACAATCTAAGGCATGGGTTGGAAGTGGAGTTTGTGAAGATAGAAGATCCTGACAAAGTGTGGCAAAAAGTACAAGGTTTGGTGCAAAAGGAAGGCGAGCCAGTAGATGCGTACATACGTAAGTTCTCATGGCATGGGAGCGGATGTGCAAGGCCTTACACCACAGGTACCCCCGCCTGACATGATAAAGGACAGGTTCTTGGCTGGTCTTTGGGAGAGTATACGTTGGAGAGTGGAGCTAAAGAAGCCTAGGACATATGAAGATGCACTAGAGGTAGCAAGGAACAAAGAGTGGAAGTTGAGGAAAATAAGCCAGTTAGGGGTGGAGTCTTTGCCCATGAGGTCTGAATTTCAGCCTATAGAGTCTTTACAAGGTCGCATGTCAGGGGTTCATCATGAACCAGTGGTTCCTGTTACTACTCAGGTTATGCCAGCAGTGGTCACTACATCAGTGCATGATGATGGGCTAAGGCAAGACATGAGGCAAGTGGTAGATTTGATGAAGAATCTCAGCCTAAACATGCTAGGTCAAGTGGAAAATAATCGAGGTCGAGGGAGGTTTGCAAATCAGCCAGGAGGTGAAGAAAGGCTTAGAAATGGTGTTGGACAAAGCAATGGTAGGTTTTGGAGGCAGACGCCCACATGTTACAATTGTGGAGAGTTGGGTCACATCAACCCGCAATGTGATAAGCCACCAAGGATGGGGGGAGACATGTATCCATTGCCAAAACAGGTGCTAACTAGGTCGCATGATTATGGCATCGAAATTAAGGGAGATGAAGGAACCAGTGGATTAACCCAAGAGGAAAAGGGAAAGACAAAAGTGTTAAGTGTGGTTACCTTAGAGAAGGCATCAAAGCTAAAGGATACATTAGTGATGCCTATTGGGAAGAGGACTATAGAGGACAAGGAAGGAAGAAGTGCCCCAGGTCCTAGTAAGAAGAAGGGAAAGAGTCATGAAGGTGAGGATGTCAAGGCCAAGAGGAAAAAGAGAGCTCGTCGAAAGTTTCATGTTTCAGATTTTCCACTAGGGGATGGGCAATTAAGCTATGACTTGAAGGAGGATCTGACAAGCAGGAAGGCAGATGTTACTTTTGGGCAACTTATAGAGATGGTGCCTAAGCTAAAGCGACAGTGGAAGAGGATGGTTAACCCAATGGAGAAAGAGCCAGAGAGAGGTTCAGTGAAGGTGTTGGCAATGGATGAGCTACCAGACATTTGCCCAATAGTAGATGTGTGGCATAAAAGAAAAAATTTGGGACAAGGTTATGTGGATGGTGGAGCCCAAATATGTGTCATTACACACTCATGCGTTGAGAAGATGGGTCTTACAGTGTCTGGGGTGTCAGGTTTCTGGATCAGATTGGCAAACCATCAGAAAGTAAAATGTTTGGGTGTTGTAAAGAGCTTAGAAGTGGAAGCATATGATGCAAAGGCAGTGGTTGATTTTCATGTGATGCCAGCAGGGTTGGGAGCATATCCTATTATACTGGGCAGACCATGGTTACGTGCAGTGGGAGCTGTTCAAGATTGGCGACATGGTACGATTAGCCTCTATGGAAAGACAGGTACCAAGAAGCTTTATAATATGGACACAAGGAAACGATTAGAGGAGCTTTATGAAGATAAGGATGAGTCTAGTGATGAAGACTCTTCCACGGTGACAGATGAGGACAGTGATAGTACTACCAGCAATGATGAGGATGCTGATGTTACATTTCTTTTGATGGACAAAGAAATCCAGGAGTTTGGTTTAGTTGCATTTGTGATTGAGGTTGAAGATGAAAGTGAAGGGCCTTATGAAGTGATTGAAGGGCTGATGCAAACCAAGGTTGAGTTGTCAAAGAAGCAGGAATTGTTGACACAAATGATCAGTGGAGACCTCTCAGCTATGGAGAAGGATATATATTTGCACATGCTGGCTAGTTTTCCTGATTTGTTCATTACTTCATATGAAGAGATCAGAGGGTTCAAGGGCGAAGAGATGCATATAGAGCTGAAAGAAGGTGCTAAGCCAGTGCGGCAAAGGCTAAGAAGGATGGGTCAAGAGCAAATGGAAGCCTTGCGGGTAGAGGTGGACAAGTTATTGAAGGCGGGGTTCATAGTTCCAGTAGAGACCACAGAATGGGTGAGTCCAGTAGTGGTCAGTCCAAAGAAGGATGGAAAGTGGAGAATTTGTGTAGATTTTAAACCCTTAAACGCAGCCACTAAGAAGAACCCATATCCTCTTCCATTCATCGATCAGATCTTGGATTCAGTGGCAGGTTATGAGAGGTACAGTGTGTGTGATGGTTTTTCAGGCTATTTTGAATTGAAGATTGCTCTTAAAGACCACACAAAGACCACTTTTATTACGCCATGGGGCTGCTATTGCTACACAGTATTGCCATTTGGGTTGTCAAATGGACCATGTTTCTATCAAGAGAGAGCAAATTGGGTATTGGAACCATTCATTGGTAGTTGTGTTAAAGCTTTCATGGATGACTTCTGTGTCTACAGCAGTAGGGCTGAACACCATGAGAAGCTGCAGATGGTATTGGCTCGATATGATGAATGTGGAGGACAACTAAATCCAAAGAAATGTCATCTAGCACAGCCAAGGGTGAAGTTATTGGGTCACATGGTGTCAGAAAATGGCGTTGAGGCTGATCCAGACAAGGTTAAGTCTATTATTCTTCTTCCATCACCTACAAGTACGAAGCAATTGGCAACCTTTATACACAAAGTGAAGTACATGGCAAGGTTTATTCCATTGTCTTCTCAGATTCTTTATCCATTACAACAAGTGGCAAAGCATGATCCATTGCAATGGGATGACAAGTGTGAAGAAGTGTTTCAAGAGGTAAAAGAGGTGTTAGGGGGGTTGTCAGCCATGCAGGCTCCTGATTGGGAGCAAGTGTTTTATGTAAATCCATCAGTAGGGGATGATGCCATTGGAGCCATGCTATTGCAAAAGGGGAAGGGTAGCCATTATACGAGGCCAGTGTATTGTGCAAGCCGAGTGAAGTTGGTAGCGGAGAGAAAGTTCTCGGAAGTAGAGCTAGTGATGGCTAGTGTAATATTTGCTTGTCGACGATTTCGTCATTACTTGCTACCACGACCTTTTGTTTTCTTGACGTGTTATGCCTTTTTGCCACAGTTAATTAATTGCACTAACATGTCAAATGTGGTGAAGAAATGGGTAATTGAGCTGCAAGAGTTTGAGTTCTCTTTTCTAGTGGAAGATAGTACAAGGGCTACCCTAGCTGATTTGTTGACCTACAAGGAGAATCCCCTTATTGTTAAGGAAGAGGTGGTGAGAAAGGTAGTTGAAGAAGTGTCACAGATCAGCAATGCACATGTGTTGTTCTTTGATGGTTCATACAGAAAGAGCCATGATGCAGCTTCAGGGGGTATAGCACTTTATGCTCCAGAGGGGAAGCTAGTATGCAAGAGAGGGTTCAAGTTGGATGTGCATAGTAACAATGAGGCTGAATATGCTACTCTGGAATCCGGATTACACATTTGTTTGAAGCATGGGGTTTGAAGGTTGAGCATAAAAGGTGATGCCTTGTTAGTGGTGAAGCAAGTGCTGGGTCTGTGGAAGAGCAAGAACACCTCATTGAAAGAAATGTGCTTCAGAATTAAAGGCCTGTTAAAAAAGTTCGAAGCATGGAGCATCAGACACATTGAACGTGCTCTAAATGGAGAGGCACATGAAGCAGCTCAAAGCATGATTGGGGAGCTATTTGTGTTGAGGACCACCTTACCTCTTTATCATGGCCGGGAAAGTTTGGCTCAAGAAGAGGAGTTTTTGCTAATAGGAATTATTCCAAAGGAGATTCAGAAGTCTAAGAAGTATGGCTTTGTGCGTAGAGCATACAGGTACAAATTGATTGGTGATGTCTTATACATGAAAGGGGCTGATCTCGTGTTGAGACGTGTACCTTGGCGGGAGGAGCTTTACAGAGCGTTGGAAGAGAATCATGAAGGCGCATGTGGTGGCCATTTTGCTCTAAAGATCACCTTGCATAAGATTTTGCAAGAGGGGTATGTATGGCCTAGTTTGCACAAGGATGTTCACCATTGGTGTAGGTCTTGCAATAGGTGTCAAGCATTTGGGAAGAGAGTGTTGAAGCCAGAGCTACGAAAAACCATTATGGCGTTTGATGTGTTTGAAAAGTGGGGGATTGATGCAATAGGCCCGTTACCTATCACAAGCAGGGGCAAAAGCTATATCTTGACGGCAGTGGACTATCTCTCTAGATGGGCAGAGGCTAGAGCAGTAAAACAGATCACTGCAAAGGATGTGGCAAAATTTGTGTATGATGAAATATGTTGCAAGTTTGGGGTGCCATTAGAGCTACTTTCAGATAAGGGGCTAGGATTTAGAGCTAAACTGCTAGACTTCTTATGCACAAAGATGAAGATTAGGCACCAACATACCACTCCTTATTACCCGCAGTGTAATGGCTTAAATGAAAGATTCAATGGTGAGTTGGTACAAATTCTTTCTAAAGTGACAGAGCACCAAGGAAAGAATTGGGATTTGGAATTGCCTAGTGCATTATGGGCTTACCGTACTTCGGTCAAGATAGGTACAGGGTTTACTCCATTTCATTTGGTGTATGGAAAGGAAGCACTATTGCCTGTGGAGGTAGAGTTGCCTGCGGTCAAGATGTTAGAGAAGTTGCTTGGGCCGCCTAGTGATGCGTTCAAAGAGAGGCTCTTGCAGTTACAAGAGGTCCAGTTGGATAGGATGAGCGCATTGGAGCATTATGGACAGATGCAAGATAAGGCTTTGGCAAAGATAAATGAAAAGGTCAAAAGTAAGGGTATCAAGAAACATGACTTGGTTTTGCGCTACAACAGTAAGCTGGACAACACCTTCCAAAAGAAGTTTCAAATTAAGTGGGAAGGACCTTTCATGGTAGTGGAGTGTTTTTCAAATGGCACATATCAGCTGGCTAACCTGGATGGTGTTCTACATAAGTCAAGGGTAAATGGATTGCGTCTTAAATTGTATCATGCTAGATTGATGATGGTGGAGCAAGATGAGCTGTCTGTGGATCAAGCAGTGTCGGTGAGGGATGAGGATACCTGTGATGCGGCGAGTCTCATATCTCTCTTTGCTACTGCTGATCATGAATGATCTAGCAGGCTAGGGGATGGGCAAATTATGTCAGGAGTTTTTTGGAGCAAGGGATTGCGCATATGTACATATACATGCATGGTGCAGCAAATAAAGAATTTCCCAATTTTCAGAGCCAGGTGGTTACGTGGGGCCCACATGTGTACAGGTAGGACAAGGTGTACATAGTGCATCGATTTTCACTATTACCAGTACCATTGTGTTTTTTCTACAATAAGGAGGAGTTGGTAGCGCGAAAAACTTCTCGAGGAAGCTATCCGCGGGCCGACGACATGAGGTAAGCAGGTGCGTCAGATGGCATCTAGTGGCGTCAGGAGGTCGAATGGGGTCAATACTTGCACGCGGAGAAGTATGGACACGACGTGCGTGTTTTCTTGTGATACTTATGCAGAAAGGTCATCATGAGGACCACTTTTTGGGGCCACTTCACGTGGTTGCGGGATGCATTATTTGGAAAAATTGAGTGCAAGGTGTGCGGATGATGCAAAAAGGTGACAACTATGCACTGCGAGGTCAGTTTTTGGCCTGTTCGGGGTCCGTTTGAGGTCATCTAAAAGGCCACGGGTGCCCAACTAATAAAGCTAAGTGTGGGAACTGAAAAAACAGAGAGAAGACCAGAAAAAACGTGGAGAAGAGAGGAGGAACAGCCGCAAGTGTGTTTTTGCTCATTTTGGAGCTTGTTTTAGCCGTAAACTGCTCATCCAAGGTCGGATTTGAGCACTTTGACATTGTAGACTGGGGTTTTGGGCCGTTCCGGACACGATGGTGCTGTCTATTTTGCCAAATTCCTCACTCTTTTCCGGTTGTTTTTCTGTGTAAGTTTCTCCTATGAGTGAAGTTTCTGCTCTAGTTTGTGATTGTATCTGGCTTCTTTTACCCATTTTGTGTGAGCTATTTGCCCCATTGGTGTTGGCCCAAGCTTATTTGTATCTAAACATCAGAATTTCTCCTCTTTTGAGCTGAGTTTTTTGGGTGAGTGTGAGTGTGTGTCTCTGTGTGGAGTGGGCAAGTGGATAGTTTCTCTCCTCTCACTCCATAGGTGTGTTTCCTGTCTCGGCCAGGTGTGTTGTGTAAGCCGAGTGGTGCCCCCTAGTGTGTGTGTATCTTCCCAAGAGTGTGTGTCGGGTCGTTATAGAGGCGCTGTGTGTGTTTTCATCCCGCTCACAATGGGATCTCATGGCTATAGTTCTGGATTGACGTTCATGGATATTTTCTGGATTCTGAAGGATCTCAAGCATTCCGCTCCTTGGATTCTCTAGGTTCTTGAGTATCATGCTCTTGTCGCCTTCTCAGAGAATCCCAAGTCTTGTGTCGACTTCTTGCAGAGAGAAAATAAAAAATAAAATTTTTTCAACTCTACGAGCTTTTCTTGCAGGACTTAGGTTTCCGCCTGCTTACTTCTCTCTTGGCTTGTCATGGCTTCTTCCTGTATCTTCCCAGAGTCGTCCTCCTTTACAGAGAAAGAGAGGAGACCATGCTCTGATACCACTGTCACAAACGGGAGCGCATAACAATATAAAATACATTCGGATAAATAGGATTTATCACTTATTACTGAAGCCAGAGGATATAGAGAGAAATAAACAGAGAGAGAGATAGAGAGTGAGAAGATCGACACAGTACTGGGGACCAGAAGATGGGTTGTTCCCCCCCCGTAATAGTATCTTTATTACTGAGGAGAAGTCTATACAAGCACTTGAACCGAACGTATTACCACGTTCGTTCTAGAATAAGACTTGATGGTTCCCGAAGCCTCAGCTTCCGATTACTAGGGCAAAACCCTATTCCAAGGAACTTCCCTTCCTTATTCCAATTCCTCGAGAATCAAGGTTTTCGCCTCTGGATCTCACCGTCTAGACTTAGGGCATGGCATCCCTGCAACTCGTTTCCAACTCTCTTTCCAGAGTCCTCTTCCCGCAGAACAACTCTGCTTTCCCGGACACGAAGTCCTTACTTGGGAATCCCAACTTCCGGATCACAACTTGAGAGACTACCTCTCTCCGATCTGTGGATCTACTTCCCAAACTTGGGTACAAAACCCTTGGGCTGATCTGGCTCTAGTTCCTCAGAGCGCTTTTCTCCTGCAGAGGCTCATACCTTCCTCTTCTCCTACTCCCTCACTAAGAGGAAGTACAGCTGCAAACAAATACTCAGAGTTCATAACATGAAAATCGTCAAAGTCTCGACGCTCGAAACGCAACTCCGTTCTCGAAAGGCAATTCCTCGGAAGAGATCTCTACATAGAAAATCCTCTCTTCCAATCCTACACACAAAAGAGGTGTGTTCTCGGGTTCCTTCTCGTAAATCAGCCCCGTCTACGACGTTTATGGGCTGAAAACAGAGAAAAACAGCAACTTGTCGCGATGGAAACACGCTTCGAAGGCACTTCTTCGCGAGGGAACTCGCGCACTGGGTCTTGGCGACATCTGGTACACTTGGGGGCAGCCATGGGCATTACCGGCAACGTTCTTCTTTACGGCTGAAATCTGCAGCAGCATCTCCTCCTTGCAAAGATTGGTCCTCCCCTCTGAGTGAGGGCACGTGATGCTTTTATAGCTCCTAGCCACGGGCACAAATAACTGCTCGCGTAGAGATCGTGGCCTTTTTTTTTTTTTTTAATAATAATTTTTTGTTTCTGTTCTGCTAGAAAAAAGAGAGAGAAAACGTTGGCTGATCTGTTGCCTTATTTATCAGATGATAAGTGGGCGGTCGGCGTATTTTAAAAAATAGTCTGAACCTGTCCAAAAACTTAATAAAACCTTAAAAGTTAAAAACAATGCTTTCACAGCACTTCCCAGGCGTCCCTAGATGCAATCACATGCACAGTTGCAATGCAGACATAGACTTCCTTACGGGAAAGCATCTGCTTTCCCGAAAAGCAATCCCGCTTTCTCAAAAAGCATCTGTTTTTTCTCAAAGTTTCCTCTGAACCCATCTTCATTCAAGTGCTTGCTTTTTCCTTGTGCACAATTCTAACACAGTTCGGAATTTCCTCCCGACTATGGATATTCCCTTTCCGATGCACCCGTCACCCACCTTGTGACGCATCAGGAATAACCATCACCTAGTTCTTTCCTACCGAACTTACGGTACAATCTCCTTCACGATGCTCTATGTCACCCATCCCATGACGCATCAGAGATGTCCGTTCCCGGATGGTCGGATACTTCTTCCCGATGCTCCCTGTCACCCATCCGATGTGACGCATCAGAAGTACCCGTTCCTGGTGGCCTTACAGATATTCCCTTTCACAGTGCTCCCGTCATTACTTTGAATGACGCACTAGGAATATTCTGTACTCGGATGTCTCCAGTGAGAAAAACCCTCTCACTTAAAATTCCAATAATTCATTTAGAATTATTTTTCCTTGGTATTCCAAGCGAGAAAACCCTCTCACTTATAAATCCAATAATTCATTTAGAATTATTTTTCTGTCAGATAAAGCCAATTTGACAACATCAACAAGGAAAAAAATGAATTTTTCAAGGATCGGATGGAGTATGTTGGTCATGTTATATCAGCTGATGGAATAGCAGTTGACCCGCAGGAAATCAAAGTTATTGTTGAGTGGCCTCTGTAACAGACTTGGACACTCCAAGTCAAGAATCAATCGCGACAGCACCAAATAACCACTTCAAAACAATTCACAGATCACAATAGATTTGCACTGGCCCGTCGGAGTTCCGTGCCTAGAGATATTGGCCCCAAAGACTGGCGCCCCTTTCGGTATTTCTTTTTGTATTAATCAGTTCAAAGTACAAGAGAGTGGCTCAGGTTTCACTCTTAATCTCTGTGTCCAGATGCTCTGAGAAGTGAGGCACTCACCACTAATTTAAAGGTTACAAGGGATGCCCAAAAGCAGAGCCCCAAAAGCTTGAAAGTAAAAGCAAATTCTCTCTCTCTCTCTCTCTCTCTCTCTCTCAATGAGAGTTAAAATAAAACAATTCAACTCTTTCTCTCATCCAAAATCCTTGCGTAGCAAAAAGCTAGGATTTGCGTCGCTCATTATAATTAAAAAAAAAAAAAAAAAAATCGTCTCTGCGATTTTCGAAAATTAGGGTTTCTGACAAAAATTAGGGTTTGCAGGAATTTTAGGGTTTTTGGCAGAAATTAGGGTTTCTGTTGTAGCCACGTCATCACTTTGTGACATACCCCCCTCTTGAAAGCATTGTAATCGACCGCGATTACGCCTGCAAAACCGACAAAAGCCATAAACCGTCTTAGCAGACACTGACTGTTAGTACCTACGTACTAGGAACACACATCTAGCACATGTACAAAATTGACAGTCACATCATACGACATCACAGGACATCACCAGACATCATAGGACATCAGATGACATTCAACATTGATTCGGATCTTAGACCATGATTTATCGGCAATGTAGCTAGCAATCACATCTAGGTCCAATCGGGACCTCATCGATGTCCGATTGACTAACCCCTATTGCAACCATGTCTATTCGAGATCAATCCGACCAAAATACTGCAGTCATTTCGTCTATCAGTTCCTGCACTCAAAAGAAGTCAAGAACAAATGAGTATCATGATCAGGAATCCCATTTCATAAAGTCATCCAGCAGAATACTGTCAGCTCTCAGTATCCCTGAAGCTCAAAGAGACATCAGTGACTTTAGTATCAAAATCAAGGCATCTGTTGACAAAGGAGCGGAGTAACTCCCCTCTTGTGCATCCCACTGCACCAGATCTTCGGCCAAGTTGAATTTCTAGGTTCCGTTTGGAGTAGACTATGCTAAACCAAAACATCGAGGTAAAGTTTCACAATCTGAGGAGTATCTGCTAGGTCCTCCTCCTCCATCCACTTCGCATCAAATGCAGGAAAGTTCTTGAACTTAACCAAGAACCGCCTTTGGACTTTACCTTTAGTCTTTGTATCCTTATGTGCCAAATCTGTTCAGGAACAAGGATCTCCTCGTTTTCTTCCACTTCGGGTTGCTCATCAGGCTCCTCATCATCAGGCACATCACCCTTAACAGGTTTCAAGAGACTCACATGCAATGCATTGTGAATCCTCCAAGTATCTGGCAGTTTCAATGGGAAGGAGACATCATTTATCTTTTCAGTTATCTGGAAAGGTCCGTAGTATTGCATACTAAGCTTTGGAAAAAGCCTCTCCTTTCCCTTCTTCTTTCGTAGGCGTGCCTTCTCAAAAAGTAAGAGCACCCAATCATCCTCCTTCAGTTTCAAGTCGCAACGATGGCGATCCGCTGCCTTTTTTTGTCGTTCTTGAGACTTCTACAAAGTCTCGCGAACCTTGGCAAATCCGTATCCAAATCTCGCGAATATTCATCCACTTCAAATATCTAATCTTTCGTGCTCAGGAAGGATGGAACCTTCGCAGCACTTTCAACAATTTGAAATGGTGTCTTCCCCGTCGAATAGTGTATCGTGTTATTGTAGGCAAATTCCACTAAAGGTAAGTTCTTTTCCCATTGAGTCTTCTGATCCGAGATACAAGACTTCAATAAATCTAAAACCACTGAATTGGCAATCTCAGATTGCCCATTGCCC
Organism: Adiantum capillus-veneris; assembly: GCF_014529385.1. Lineage (NCBI taxonomy): Eukaryota > Viridiplantae > Streptophyta > Polypodiopsida > Polypodiales > Pteridaceae > Adiantum > Adiantum capillus-veneris. The sequence continues at coordinate 43,924,847 of NC_140948.1, forward strand.
GTCAGTCTGCAAGTGGAACGATGACGAGAATTGCAACTGCGTGCCAATGTTCTCCCAAATTGCCTTCCAAAACAAACTCATAAATCTGGGGTCTTTGTCGGAGACAATCATCTCAGACGTGCCATGTAATCGGAAAATCATCGTGATCATTTTGTGTTCTCGAGAGATCAAAAATGAAATCCATTTCAATATTTTCCTAGGGGCGGGTGGGTATGGGTAAAGGCTGTAATAATTCCTATGCCTTATGCCTGTCAAACTTGACCTTCTGGCATACTGTGCACAAACTCTTCCATATCCTTTTTGAGTCTCCGCCAAAAGAAGTATCTCTCTACCCCTTCATGGTGGTAACAATGCCGCAGTGACCCGTAAAAGGTGGACAGTGGCATTTAGTCATAACCTTTTCCCGCAACGGCTCTATAACGCACAACATAGTCTTTCTCATCAAGTAGCCTTCGCGAAGGGAGTATCCAGCTACTGTCTCCCCATCCCGTTTCCGTGTGAAAATATCTGCAAAATCTGTATCTGTGGCATACTGATCGACCATATCCTCGAAGCTCCTATGATGTATCGCGGAAATAGCCAGAACCAACGGCTTCCGAGACAAAGTCTACCACCACATTCTTCTGTCCCTGCACATGGACAATCTGGAAGTGAAACTGTGACAAGAAGTTCGCCCATCACATCTGCTTTTCCGAAAGCTGCTTCTGTGACAAGAAGTAGCGCAAACTCTGATGGTCTGTAAAGACAGTAAAATCCGCTCCGAGTAGGCAATGCCGCCACTGAGTAAGAGCATGGATAACCACCAAAAGCTCTCTCTCATAAATCTGTGGTGTCATCTCCGGCCTAGAGAACAATCGGCTCTCGTAAGCAATGGCATGGCCTTCTTGCATCAAGACCGCACCCAGATTGTTGGAATTAGGGTTGCAGAGAAACACACACAGCTTGGAGAAGATGAAGGAAGCTAAAGGCACACAATAGAGAGTGTGTTACTTAGTGTGCAATGGAAAGATAGATAGCCCTAGAATGATGGGCGTATATACAATGCACGGGAGAAAAAACCTCCTAAAGAGGGAAAAAATGCCCCGGCGGTCCTAGTGTGTTCACACACATCACTACCACATGTATATGGTAACAAATCCCCCCTGGAGTGATGCGGTGAACGAGAGCTGGCACATTAGTAAAGGGAAGTGCCATGCCCTAAGGACAGGATCAATCCACAAAGGGGAGTAAGTTTGCAGAAAGCTTCAAGTTTCTCATGAGAGAATGCCTTTGTGAAAAGATCTGCAAGGTTGTCCTGTGTTGGCACATAAGCCAAGCTGATCTCTCCTGCTGAGAGCCTCTCCCTGACATAGTGGTAATGCACCTCAATGTGCTTTGTGCGAGCATGAACCCAACACAAAGTATGAAAAACTGGGTTCCTCGCAATTGCCAATGCGCTCTGACTGTCAGTGTAGATAGTGTTGGTAGTGTCCTGTCCAACACCCAAATCAGCCATAAGGCGTCTGAGCCATACACACTCAACCGTAGCTGTGAAGACTGCCCTGTACTCAGCCTCACAACTCGAAGTGGCCACAGTAGGTTGCTTCTTGCTCAACCATGATATACATGAACTGCCAAGCATGAAACAAAAACCACTTGTGGACACTCGCGTGTCAAAACAACTAGCCCAATCTGAGTCCGAAAAAGCATGTAAGTCTGGCGGCAATGATCTCCCCTTGGGATAAAACAAGCCAAGATGTAAAGTGCCACTAAGGTAGCGGAAAATCCTCTTGACAGCCTGCCAATGCTTAGACCCTGGGCTATGCATAAATCTGCTGACGTGTGAGACTGCAAACTGAATATCCGGCCTCGTGTTGCATACATAAATGAGGCAGCCAACAGCAGTTTGGTAAAGAGTGACATCAGCAGGATCGCCAGCATCATGTAGACTCAACTTCAAACCTGTTTCCATGGGAGTGGCAATAGGTTTGCGATCCTCAAGTCCAAACTTACATAGCAATGTCTCTATGTAACTTTTCTGACACAAGGCAATACCACCATCACACTGCTTAAACTGTATACCCAAGTAATGATGCAACAACCCCAAATCTTTCATCTTGAAAGTAGCATTCAAATCAGTTTTAAATTCAGCAATATGTCTCTCATTTGGTCCAGTGATCAGCAAATCATCAACATAAAGAACCACAATGAGAAGTACATCACCGTCACGCTTTACATACAATGTGCTTTCTGTTGGACTGTTACGAAAACCTCGTTTAACCAAATGAGTGTCAGCTTTCTCATACTAAGCACGGGGAGATTGCTTCAACCCATACAAAGCCTTCTTACATCTGCACACTTTGTCCTCTTGTCCTTTTATGACAACCGCGTGGCTTCGTTACATAAACTTCTTGAAATATGTCACCATTCAGGAATGCAGTAACAATGTCTGATTGATGTACATCCCAACCAAAATGAGCTGCCAATGCACATAGAAAACGTACAGTAGTCATACGACAAGTGGGAGCAAAAGTCTCTTCATAATCTATGCCTTTTTGCTGTGCATAACCTTTTGCAACAAGTCGAGCCTTATGGCGATCGATCTCACCATCCGGCTTGCGTTTCAACTTGTAAACCCACTTCGTACCAATGGCCTTTTTGCCAAGAGGCAAATCACATAAAGTCCATGTGTCATTTTCTATACGTGCATCATATTCTGATTGCATGGCAGCCATCCAATTTTCTGAATTCTGTGCTTCATCAAAAGACAGAGGCTCCTCAACATCATGTAAGCTAGACAAAGCCAAAGCATAACAATCTGATGCATAAGATGCATGGCGAGAGCCTGAACGAGTACGACTAGACAAAGGTGCATCCAATTTACTGTCATGCAAAGTGTGCACCAGCCATTTTGGCATACCTCTAGCCTGCTCATTTTCAGCCCTTTCCTCATCAAGTACATCATGTACATCTGCATCAGTAATAGGCTGATCTAAAACATTTTCAGAAACCCCCATAGGCTGTACATTTGCCTCATTGGAACTTACATTCGTATTTCCACCACTGAAAAGAGGCAACAAAGTGTCATAATGTCGTGTGAGCTTACATTACTGTCTCTAGTACATGACAGCAAGGGCTGAACAGAATCTTCCATAAACACTACATCCCGAGAAACCAAAATACGTTTTGTTTGCGGATGATACAACCTGTAACCTTTGCTTTCAGCACTATAACCAACAAAAAAACATTTGACAGCCTTATCATCCAATTTTCTGCGCTGCACTTGTGGTACCAAAGCATATGCCAAACAACCAAAAACACGCATGTGCTCAATAGAAGGCTTTCTATCATGCCATGCTTCATATGGAGTAATAGACTGCAAAGCTTTCGTAGGACACCTGTTAAGTACATAAGTGGCACACATGATGGCCTCAAGCTAAAAAGAATGTGGCAAAGCTTGACTTTTGACCATACATCGTGCCATTTCCGTCAGTGACCTGTTTTTCCTCTCAGCAACACCATTTTGATGAGGTGTATAAGGCACTGTACATTGGTGTTTTATCCCACGACTAGTCAGAAATGCATTAAATTCATGAGACGTATACTCCCCCCCTCGATCGGAACAGAGGGTGCCCATAGTACATTTCGAGACATTTTCAACCATAGCCAGAAATTGTTTGAAGCACATAAAAACTTCGGACTTCGCTTTAAGCGGAAATACCCATGCATGCCTGGAGTAATCATCAATGAAAGTCACGAAGTACAGGTAATTGCCCAAGGACGGAGTTTCCATGGGCCCACAAACATCACTATGCACAACCTGCAACCTGCATGTGGCCTGAACTGAACCATCCTTTGGAAATTTAGAACGCTGCATCTTACCCAAAATACAGCCTTCACAAACATGTTTGACAGGTGCTTCAAGAGGCGGCAAAGAAGCGACCATATCAGATTTCTGCAAATGTAGCAAACTGACAAAATTCAGATGACCAAAATGTGCATACCAAAGTTTTGCATCTGAAATAGCCCTTGAATCTGCAATAGCATTTCCAAAATTTTGTCCACACTTGTCATACAAAGTGAGCTTATACAGCCCACGGCACAAAAGCCCAGATGCAACAATTTCATCACCAAAACTGAGATCATAAACTGTACATCTGTCATCCACAAATTTGACTACAAGTCCAAGTCTAGCAAGTGCGGATACAGACAAGAGATTCTTCTTGATCCCAGTTACATAAAGTGCATCAACAAGTGTGAAGGCACTGCCATTAGCAGCAGTGAGCACAATCTTTCCAACTCCCTGAACTGGATAAGAGGCGTTGTTGGCACAAGTGACTGAATTCCCATGAGGGACAGACTCGAGAGAGGTAAACAATTCACGATGTGAGGTAATGTGCTTTGTAGCACCACTGTCGAAATACCACACATGTGAATCTGCAGCAACTACAAAGCATGCATCATGGACAGCAGGATTGTAAGTGCACTCTGCGCTAAAAGCCCATTCTGCATCAACATCAGCAACACAGTCTCCTTTCACAGAAGACTCAACAATGGCTGCATTTGTAGTGGAACCAGCATTTGCAGTGGAACCACCCTCTTTCTTCTTAGCCTCTTTGGCCTTCAACTTAGGACACGAATTGATCAAGTGATCATTGGCTTTACAATAATGGCAACGCATCTTCTTTTTGCCCTTATCACCAGAATTTTCAGACGAACTGCTGCCAGCAAAAGCATTAGGAACAGAAATTTTGCCACTCGCAGTAGAACCATAAGAAGTGGCTGCATTGCTGTTACCACTCTTTCTTTGAGAAGCAATAAAAGCCTGTTCAATTGCATGCTGTCTAGTCCTGTTTTTTCTGGAAAGAGTCTCTTGCAAAACAGCAATGTGCATAATGCATTAAACTTGACAACTTCTGGATTTCCTTGGGTCATAAGTCTCCAAGTACTAGCAAAAGTCTGGTAAGAATCTAGTAAGGCATCAAGAACAGTTTGCACAAGGGAACTGTCTGAAATAACTTCACCTGCAGAAATAAGTTGCTCATTGATATCTTTGACACTAGCAAGGAAAGTGTCCATATCATCTTCCTCATGCATAATCTTCGACTCCAGCTCTTTACGCAGCAAAGCAATTTTAGCCTCATTGCGGCTTGCATAAAGACCTGCTAGAATATCCCAAGCCTGTTTTGCAGATTTTGCTGAACGGATGTGAGGAACAATGGTGCGCTTCACAGACAACGCAATCAATGCAGGAGCCTGCGCATCCTTAACATCCCAACGAGCTTGTTCTGCCGTAGGCAAAACAATTCTAACAGTTGCAATCCTTGCAGCAAGACCTGCAACATCCTCAACATCGCCTACATCCTTAGAACCAAGACGTACATCAATGCCCTGCACAATGTTCCAGACACCCTTTGACACAAGAACATGTTGCATCATATAAGCCCACATAGCGTAGTTGTCCCCATCCAACCTGTCCTCAGCAGCAAACATCTTGAACACATCTGTGTTGTTGTTGTCAGCCATGGTAAATGCTGCACCTGATGTGAAAACTGCCCGAAAATAGGAGAAACGGAGTGGGAACAACCTGTGCTATATAGCACAAACCGTAGAAGACTATAAGGCACCTGTTATGCAGAAATCGGCACTGACAGAAATTCTGCACAAAATGACGAAATAGCCTGTGCAGTACTGCCTGTAGTGGAAATGGAGGCCGAAATGAGCCCAAATCAAAATCCTGTCCATCATCCGGTTAAATATCGCAGGAGCATTGGTTAAGCCAAAAGGCATCACCAAAAACTCAAATAACCCAAAAGTCGTCCGAAAGGCTGTCGTGTAGACATCTCCCGGCGCAATTCGGATTTGATGATATCCACTCTTCAAGTCAATCCTGCTAAAGCACGAGGATCCCTGTAACCTGTCGAGTATATCATCGATCCTAGGAATCGGAAATCTGTTCTTGATAGTGATTTTGTTGAGAGCGCTAAAATTGATGTACATTCTCCAAGATCCGTCTTTCTTCAAATCCAACAACAGTGGAGAGCAATACGGTGAAGTACTATGCTGGACAAGACCCTTTTCCAAGAGGTCTTTCACTGTGTTCATAATCTTTTCATTTTGTACTTGGCTCACACGGTAAGGTGGCCGGTTCGGTGGCGTGCTTCCAGGTATCAGATCAATGGTTTGATCTTCAGGCCCTCTAAAAAGCAATCGGCATGAGTGTGGAGAAAAATCTTGGCGTTCTTTTGATCAAGTCAAAACATATTCAACCTTTATCCATCGTTCAGTTCTCTCCCATAAGAATGAGTAAGAAACTGAAGTTCATCAAGTACAATCGCTAAGCCGGCCCGGTAGTCAACCACGGCGTAGTTCTTGTGGTACCAAGGGATCCTGAGTAGAACGTCACTCGCGTGCCCTGAACACCCCTGTCATTGCAAACGAAGTTTGCCAATGCTCGGTGTAATGGCAACATCCCATCCGGGTGCGAGTCGTACTACCTCCGCCCGTGGCGTCAGTTTGTCGGGCGTAATTCCAAATCGAGCCGCCAATTCCAAGTGAAAAGAAGTTGGCCTTGGCTCCTTCAAAAGAGCTTCTTGATCCTTCACTTCGCTACAAAAGCGGCAAAGTTTATACTTTCATTCATTAGATTCGGTGCAGGTCTCACGCCATGTGGTACCAATTCTGCTTTTCTATCTGTCTTTTCTACCACGTTCCTCAGCTGCTCTCGAACTCTCAGGCCTGTCGTCGTCTTTATCATTCTGTTCTTTCTGTGCCTTTTTAGGGCACTTCGCAGAGATATGTCCCTGTTCCCCGCATCCAAAGCACTTCCCCTCTCTGATGAAGCGAGCTCTCTCCTCAGGAGTAAGCTTGGGTCGTGCATCCTTTTTCTCTGGGTTTCTCTTTTTCTTTCTACTTTCATTCCCAGAAGTTTGTTCGGCTTGTTGTGTCATGGCCTCATCCGTGGGGTAGGTCAGACCGCCAGAGTGAATGGCAAAGCCCCGCTTCGCATGACTCATCAACTCCTGAAAGCAATGATCTCGGATCTCTGTAGGTAGACCCAAGGTGAACCGCTCAATCTGTTCTCTAAACGAGATCTTCTTGAATGAAGAGGCGGGTAGAAAAGAGCTCGAGAATCTTTCACAATAAGCATTGATTGATTGTATCTTTCTTGGTCATCCAAAGATGGTTCCAAGCAGCTCGTATATCTCGTTCATATTCTTGCGTCAACCAAGAAGAAATAAAAAGCTTTTTAAATTTCAGCCATTTAACTGGCGCAGTCTTGTTTAAAAGAAGCGTGGACCACCAAGTACGAGCATTCCCCTTAAGGTAAGAGGTAGCTCTCCGAATCTTGGAGTGCTCTGAATAGCGTCCTCCCGCGAAAGCGATGTCAAACTGCTGTATAAAAGACAAAGCCTTCGAAGCATCTGAGTATCCTGAAAAAGTATCAAACTTGATCGAATGGCCACCTTCCTTAAACTCTCGGACTTTCTTTGAGAAAGTCATACTGGTTGGCTTTGTAAAAATTCTTCTTGTTCGCATAGAAGTTTCCATCATCAGAATCTGAGCTGTCTGTAGACGAGTCCTCAGTAGAACTGTCAGGCTCTGGGCGAGATTTAGCCTTCTTTGCCTTTTTCTTGCCCTTTTCGAAGCTTTGTTTCTTTCTTCGCTTTTTACCTTTTCTGTCTTCTTCGCTTAAATTTGAAGAGCTAGAAGAACTGTCAGAAGAAGAAGAAGAAGAACTAGGTACTCCTTCAAATCGAACACGCTTCTTCTGTTTCTTTGCCTTATCAAAAGTTGACTGACGATCCAAATATCCCAGGAAGTCGGTGCTTTTCTTTTGCTTTTTGCCATGCTTTTTGGCTTTCTTTTGCGCGTCAAAAAGCTGGGCGATCCGTGCATCAACCACCTCTTCTAATTCCTTCTCTGAATATTTCTTGGGAGCAGAAGGTTTCTTGAGAGTGGGTTTCGGGGGTGGTATAGTGGTTTTCTGCCACTGCTCATGCACTTCCTCAAAAGAAGTCTCGCTCATATATTTTGCAAATTTTGGGTCCTTCGCAAAATTGAGCATCATCTTCGTTGCATCGCCGATCAATTGACGACGCGTCATCTCTCTTTGCTCCGCCTGAGTAGGCCGAGGTGGGCCATACTCTCTGTCTGAATCTTCGTTGTGATCCCTGCCTGCATCTCCAGATGCAGAGGGAGTCGACTGATCCTTGCGTGAAGCCATAGGTGCCGCGGAAAAAAATTGGGGATCGGATTTCCCGTAGAAGAGAAATCGGCCGTGCTCTGATACCACTGTAACAGACTTGGACACTCCAAGTCAAGAACCAATCGCGACGGCACCAAATAACCACTTCAAAACAATTCACAGATCACAATAGATTTGCACTGGCCCGGCGGAGTTCCGTGCCTAGAGATATTGGCCCCAAAGACTGGCGCCCCTTTCGGTATTTCTTTTTGTATTAATCAGTTCAAAGTACAAGAGAGTGGCTCGGGTTTCACTCTTAGACTCTGCGTCCAGATGCTCTGAGAAGTGAGGCCCTCACCATTAATTTAAAGGTTACAAGGGATGCCCAAAAGCAGAGCCCCAAAAGCTTGAAAGCAAAAGCAAATTCTCTCTCTCTCTCTCTCTCTCTCTCTCTCTCTCTCTCTCTCTCTCTCTCTCTCTCAATGAGAGTTAAAATAAAGCAATTCAACTCTTTCTCTCATCCAAAATCCTTGCGTAGCAAAAAGCTAGGATTTGCGTCGCACATTATAAATTAAAAAAAAAAAAAAAAAATCGTCTCTGCGATTTTCAGAAATTAGAGTTTCTGGCAGAAATTAGGATTTTTGCTGTTTGTAGCCACGTCATCACTTTGTGACAGCCTCTTCCAACAATCGTATGTGATGTTCGCTCATTCTTGGGTTTAGCAAATTTCTATCATACCAAGGTTTACAAGTTTTTGGACATTGCTGCTCCTCTCTCTCAGTGTTGATGAAGTTTGAAAAGCTTACATGGTCCTTAGAAGCAGAAAGGTCTTTTAATGATCTCAAATAGGCTTTGACTATTACTCCAGTCATGGCCATTGCAGATCCTACAAAACCATTTCTAGTAATGATAGATGCTTCAGGTCGTGCTTGTGGAGGAGTTTTGATGCAAAATGACAGAGTTATTGCATTTGACAGTAAAAAGCCTACTGCTATTGAAACCGGCGTGTTCAATCCAAAAAGGGCGGTAAGACTTTAAACTTAAACCTTATTTGCTTTCACCCATTTAATTTGTCGTCCACTTTACCTGTACTTTCAAGACAGAACAAAGGGGAGAGGGATACAGGCTGCTAGATTGCACCTGTATGAGTAGACCGACACCAGATTGGCCCCTAACTTAGGCGCCCCTTTCTGTATTTCTTTATTGTTATAAACGAGGGAATAAACGTTGTGGTTCCCTACAAGCTGCCCCGCACAAACTTGGTTGAATTTCAACTGTTCCGGCCCGATTTCGGCAGCATAACTGTACTAGGACCCTTCACAGTCAGTATTCCCACGCATTGACTGACTTTCCCGACGCATACGGGCACTTTGCAAAACCTGGCGAGAATCTGCAGCACGCTGAATTCTCTGTTTTCAGCCCCGAAAATGCGCCAGATCACCTTTACAGCGGTCCCCTCGCGTCCCCGAACCTCCTGGGGGTATTAGGGACCGTTTAGGGCCAAAACCCTAAACCTGCAAAAATACACAGCAGGCTGTAATTTACTGTTTTGGGCTCCGTTTCGCGTGCCGGTCGCATCCGTAGCAAGTCCTCGAGCTCCCGCACCTCTAGGGCTACTTGCCTTTTAAATCGGACGAGATTTCTGGTGTGAAACCTCTCCGAATTCACCTGTACCTGTGGGGGATTAGCCACTAGCTAACCCAGTACTTGTGCAAGAGGCTCTTGCCTCGGCAATCGCGCATGAACCCACACAACTGTACATTGGTCAAATGAAAAGCCCACTAGAGGGGCATAACATACTGCCATAGGGGAGAGAGAGGGCAGTGCGTAGCGTGCAGGGCATCACTCCTGGCACCGCACTGTACATAGGAGGGAAAGCAAGCACTCCATAGCTCTTAACCTGTGACAAAATCTGAAAATGAGCCCTCCTCCTCCTAAATTCAGCGCCACCTTCTCTTGCATGAGGAAAGTGCACCAGAATGTGCCACTTGCCGCATTTACAAGCATTTTCCCGTTTCGGGGTTGCCGCCTAAAAATCTCCCAACGAGTTGCCCAGTTGACTTCACGGCAGAGTAAGAAAATGTTCCCCTTGTCATTCCGGAGGTAATGACGCAAACACATTTTCAGGTCCCAAAATAGCAGTTCTCTAAATTTTAGGAGATGCTGCCATTGTATCTTTCTAGGTCATCCGACCCCCTTTGTACACTGCACCCACACCCAAAACTGAAATGTAGCCTCTGTAGCAAAGGATTCCACTTTGGCTAGTCAATGACCCCACTTTGGCTAACCATAGTCTTTGTCCAACCTTAGTGCTCTCTTGCCCTCAGGCCTGAACTCCCTCTGGACAGTTCCACACTAGCTATGCAATGCACGGCAGTTAGATTTCCCGAGGGGTGTTTCCAAAAAGTGAAAGTAAATAGATAATAAGAAAGAAATCAACAAAAAGGATAGATAGTAGTCACACGTTGGTGACAGCTATACAGATCCGATATCCAGTCTATGACAGGGAGTTTCTAGCCATTGTCCATGCATATCATACATGGAAACAGTACCGTTTGGGAGCTGACTCTGTTGTCAAGACGGATCATCAATCACTGCAATATATTTTCACACAGCCAGTAATGAATCCTCGACAAGGACGCTGGGTGGAATTTTTAGCAAATTTCCACATGATCATTGAATATGTTTCAAGACTTCAGTATTCAATACTAGATGCACTCAGTAGAATGCCCCAAGCTACGAATATGGCGAGATCTACAATTGTTTTTGATATTCTTGATTGTTTAAAAGATGAATCTTTGACTCATCGAGATTTTGTTGAAGTTTTTCGAGTACTTTGAACAACAACTCCCACACATGCAGAAATGAACTTGTTTGCAACATATACAATAGAAGATGATGTATTGTATTATGAAGATAGAATTTGCGTACCACACAATTTGCGCCCAAAATTACAAATAAATCTTCTGTAATAAGAACAAAGTCCCAAGAAGCTACGGACAACATGCACAGTCTTTAAAGCTGGCCATGCCTTGATTTCTTTAACCTTAGCAGGATTTATCTGGACACAATCCTTGACACTTTATACCCTAGAAAGTGGATCTTTTCTAGGATGAATTCACTTTTCTTTGCATTGGTGAGCAACCTGTTATTATGTAACTCTTTGAACACAATGGTCAAGTGATGCCTATGCTCCTCTTCATTCTTCGAATAGACTATCATGTCATCGAAGAATGTGTCAACAGATTTTTGATGTGGACGGGAAATTCTATTCATTATCCTATTGAACATAGCAGGGGCATTTGTAAGACCAAAGGGCATCACTAAAAACTCATATAGACCAAATGTCGTTCTAAATGCAGTCTTGTGCACATCCTCTACCACCCTCTAAGTGATCAAGAATATCATCATTCGTTGGAATAGGAAATTTGTTCTTGATGGTATTCTTATTCAACGCACGGTAATCAATACACATGTGCCAAGAGTCATCTTTCTTCTGCACTAAGAGCATTGGAGAGCAAAAGGGTGAAGCGCTAGGTTGAATCAATCCTTTTTCTAGCAGCTCCTTTACTTGGCTTATAATCTCTTTCTGCTGGGCTGCACTAACCCTGCACCGAGGTCTATTTGGTGGGCTACAACCTGGCACCAAATCTATCGCATGATCCTTAGGCCTCTCCAGCAGTAAAACTGAGATGGTAATAAAAACAGTCGTTGAACTCTCGCAAAAGAGCTGACCTTTCTCTATTTAATGACGATAAATTTGATTGACAATTATTTGAAACATGACGTGCAAAAATCAAATACACAAACAATTTTTAATTACAAAAGTGATAGTAGAAGCTGATACAATGGCCACTCTAGTCTTTGTACAATTATTTTTGAGCCCTTTAGGCAGCCCACAACAATATTTTTCTATCTGCTCTATTAATGACACAAATCTATAGGAAGTTACTGGAAGTAGCGCTTTACAAAACTTTCGATTGTACTCCACTAAAGTTTTGTAATTAGCCGCATTGAGTTGGTGCCAATCTGTGATAACATCAAAACTCATTTGATAGCCATGTAGATGCGAAAATCTGTTTGAAAGAAACCCATGCGGCATGTGCTTGCCCTTGCATTAATAAAGTTGTCCACCTTGAACGCGCATTTCCTTTTAAGAAAGTGGCAACTCTTTGAAACTTTCGAAGCAATTGTAAAAATTCCCCTCTGCATATGCAATATCTAATTGTTGGAGGAAGGAAAGAGTGTCACAAGGTTGTGACAACCACTAACATTAGTTGTTGGTTTCTTTCCCTTGATTTTATTTGATTTTTGAGACGCTCTTTTGAAGTCACAATTGGTTGGACATTGTATGGCCAGTGTGAAACGGCCAATGGTCGAGAGTTTCACCCGCAGCAGCCGTAAAGACCAGGTCGCCATGAGTTGGACGGGTCAATCGGCACTGAAATTTGAGCAGTAAAAGGGTATCTAGGCTCAATTCAAAGTCATTTAAGCCCCACGCGACACTTATAAGTTGGTGGGTACTAGGAATTTAACTTAAAAGGTACTAGGAATTTAAGGGCATAAGGGACACGTGGGAGCTCCATACGGATTTTCCAGACTCAGCGGCAAGAGAGGCACCCAAAATTGAGAGTGGAGGCTGATCTTGCACAAAAGTGACTACATTGTGTGTGTGAGTAGTGGGTTGATCACAGCTTTAATGGAAAGCTTGCCTTCTCCGTTGTCTCATGTAGCGCAATGACTTGCTCTCGCACATCTCTCCCCCCTTTGCGCATATAGTAATGCCCCTGTAGTTGGGGTTCTCAGTTGACCATGGACAATTCTGGGGTTTTTATGCGCGTTTGCTAAGGCAAGAGCCTTTTGAACCGGTACTGGATTAGCTAATTGCTAATCCCCCATAGGTAGGCACAATTCCAATACGAAGGATTGCGAGAATGGAGAGTTTTCTCGGGTGAAAACTCGTCCGATTCAAAGGGGAATTGTCCCATTGCGTGCGGGAGCACTTGAGACACGCGTAGACATGTTCGCTCCGCTCAAAACGATCTAAAACAGAAAATTACAGCTTGCTTTGTTTTTTTGCAGGCTTAGGGTTTAGCACCTAAATTGCAAGAAATCACCAGGGGAGCCTCAAGAAAGCCTTGGGATGCGTATACAGGGTTTTAGGCACCTGACAGTGACAAAATAGGGGATTACAGCATGCTGAAATTGACATGCATCTCATCGGAAAGCGTCCAAAATGCAAGGGAAAGTGTCCTTGACGTGTATTTTTGACCTACAGGGGTTTTGCTCCATTATGATGGCGAAATTGGGTAAAAAATTTGCAATTACAGCCATGGACAGGTTTGGACAGCTTGGTGAAAGCATTCGGATAGTCTATTTGCAATAAGAATAGAGAAATACCGAAAGGGGCGCCAGTCTTTGGGGCCTACAGGGTGTCGGTGTCTGCTTGGAAGCACTCTAGCTGCCAAGCCGTGTTTTTGTTTGAAGTGAAGTTCCTCTGTGTCGTAAAGTTTAACAGTGGAAAGATCGGGTGAAAGCTAAAGTCTACTGCCCTATAGTGAGTCTACGGGCCGGTTTATGGTTCCGTCGCCAGGACCGAATCACTTGTTCCTTAAGAAGTGGATTTGTCTTCGAGTCCCAACTAACTCCGCAACATGCGAGTGCTTCCTGCCGTGCTGAGATGCCGATTCCACAGGCTTTGCCAGTTCAACCAACCACCTTTCAGAGTCCAAATGTTACATTAAATGGACAGGGAACCGTTTTCCAGGCTATGCAACAGGTTCTTCCACCACCCATGGTACATCCTGGGTTATATGCCAGGAACAGTCTTTGGGGGTATGCAAGGCATGATGCCAAACCCCATGTATGGTAATATTGGCATGCAACAAGGGTTTCAGTGTAATCACAGCCAGTTTGGGGTGCCACAAGGAAACTTTGGCATGGCTGGTTTTTTCGACCGGCAGACAACTATGGCACGAGTGACTCAGAATGTCAATGGCCAAGGGGCGCCGATGATCCCTATTACAGTGCCCATGTTGCAGACACTTCTCTATAATAATTTGGGAGCACTGGAAAAGCCAATACCATACAAAGAAGGTGGTGCAACTGTGAAGTTTGATACTTTGAGCGGATTTGAGGACAAGACGAAGGCTCTTACTTTCCTCCAGTAGTTTGATAGTGTCTATGCAGGGGGGGAATTTTAGAGAGGCCTCCAAGGTTAGGAAATCTACCATTTTCTTGAAAGGTAATGTTGCTAAATTGGCTTTATCTTACAGAAAAATAATTCTAAATGAATTATTGGATTTATAAGTGAGAGGGTTTTCTCGCTTGGAACACCAAGGAAAAATAATTCTAAATGAATGATTGGAATTTTAAGTGAGAGGGTTTTTCTCACTGGAGACATCCGAGTACAGAGTATTCCTAGTGCGTCATTCAAAGTAATGACGGGAGCACTGAGAACGGGAATATATGTAAGGCCACCAAGAACGGGTACTTCTGATGCGTCACATCGGATGGGTGACAGGGAGCATCGGAAAGAAGTATCCGACCATCCGGGAACGGACATCTCTGATGCGTCATAGGATGGGTGACATAGAGCATCGTGAAGGAGATTGTACCGTAAGTTCGGTAGGAAAGGACTAGGTGATGGGTATTCCTGATGCGTCACAAGGTGGGTGACGGGTGCATCGGAAAGGGAATATCCATAGTCAGGAGGAAATTCCGAACTGTGTTAGAATTGTGCACAAGGAAAAGCAAGCACTTGAATGAAGATGGGTTCAGAGGAAACTTTGAGGAAAAACACATGCTTTCTGAGAAAGCGGGATTGCCTTTCGGGAAAGCAGATGCTTTCTCGCGAGGAAGTCTATGTCTGATTGCAACTGTGCATGTGATTGCATCCAGGGACGCCTGGGAAGTACTGTGAAAGCATTGTTTTTAACTTATAAGGTTTTATTGAGTTTTTGGACAGATTCAGACCATTTTTAAAGGTGACCGACTGCCCACTGCCCACTTAATAAGTGGGCAGCCATCTGATAAATAAGGCAACAAATCAGCCAGTGTTTTCTCTCTCTTTTTTTCTGTCAGAGCAGCGAAAAAAAAAAAACGAAAAATTTTTTTTGAAAAAAAAAAAAAAAAAAAACGGCCGCGATCTCTATGCGAGCAGCTATTTGTGCTCGTGGCTAGGAGTTATAAAAGCATCACATGCCCTTACTCAGAGGGGAGGACCAATCTTTGCAAGGAGGAGATGCTGCTGCAGATTTCAGCTGTAAAGAATACGTTGCCGGTGATGCCCATGGCTGCCCCAAGTGTACCAGATGTCGCCAAGACCCAGTGTGCGAGTTCCCTCGCGAAGAAGTGCCTACGAAGCATGTTTCCATCGCGACAAGTTGTTGTTTTTCTCTGTTTTCAGCCCATAAACGTCGTAGACGGGGCTGATTTACGAGAAGGAACCCGAGAACACACCTCTTTTGTGTGTAGGATTGGAAGAGAGGATTTTCTATGTAGAGATCTCTTCCGAGGAATTGCTTTTCGAGAACCGAGTTGCGTTTTGAGCGTCGAGACTTTGAAGGTAACGATTTTCATGCTATGATCTTTGAGTATTTGATTGCAGGTGTACTTCCTCTTTGTGAGGGAGTAGGAGCAGAGGAAGGCATGAGCCTCTGCAGGAGAAAAGCGCTCTGAGGAACTAGAGCCAGATCAGCCCAAGGGTTTCGTACCCGAGTTTGGGAAGTAGATCCACGGATCGGAGAGAAGTAGTCTCTTAAGTTGTGATCCGGAAGTTGGGATTCCCAAGTAAGGACTTCGTGTCCGGGAAAGCAGAGTTGTTCTGCGGGAAGAGGACTCTGGAAAGAGAGTTGGAAACGAGTTGCAGGGATGCCATGCCCTAAGTCTAGACGGTGAGATCCAGAGGCGAAAACCTTGATTCTCGAGGAATTGGAATAAGGAAGGGAAGTTCCTTGGAATAGGGTTTTGCCCTAGGAATCGGAAGCTGAGGCTTCGGGAACCATCAAGTCTTATTCTAGAACGAACGTGGTAATACGTTCGGTTCAAGTGCTTGTATAGACTTCTCCTCAGTAATAAAGATACTATTACGGGGGGGGGACCAACCCATCTTCTGGTCCCGAGTGTGTTCGATCTTCTCACTCTCTATCTCTCTCTCTATTTATTTCTCTCTATATCGTCTGGCTTCAGTAATAAGTGATAAATCCTATTTATCCGAATGTATTTTATATTGTTATACGCTCTCGTTTGTGACGGGTAATGCGTGTACATGGTGGACGACACTGTTGATGCAAGGACAGGCACTGACCACATGGGTTTACTCCAAGAGGTGTTTGCATCTGCGTGGCTGTCGAATGAATCCGAGGCCGATGTCATGACAGATTGGCACCAACTCACTACGGTTGCTTGCAAGAGCCTAGAGGAGTACAATCAGAGGTTCTGTAAAGCGTTGCTCTCAGTAACCTCCTACGGGTTTGTGCCACTGACAGAACAGATTGAGAAGTATTGTTGTGGGCTGCCTAAAGGGCTTCGAAACTATTGTACAAAGAACAAAATGGCTACCCTTACCCAGCTTATGGAAGTTGCCAACAGTGGTCATGCCTTGTTGAAGGGAGAGGACAGTGGGTTCCGAGGCAACGTCAGAGAGAGTTAGCCCAAGAAAAATTCAGCAAAGAAGCCCTTCACAAAAGCGGCTCCTGAAGCGTCACAGGGGTCAGAAAACGCAGATAAAGCCAAGGACTCAACCGAGACGTTGGTAAGGATGAAAGAGAAACACACCCGACATAACACCCAGCGCACAAACAATTGCCTCTCTATAGCCCAGAATATACACAGCACCCCAATCCACCAGAGTTTACCTTCAAAACTCGACACAATCCACAAGCAAACCACCGTCTGTACACATACCAATGCACGAACGTTTTACACAATCATTGATAGCATACCACACCAATTCTGCCCGTTTAGAACAATCTCACAATGCACACCTCTCTCTCTTTCTCTCTCTCACACACACAGAGGCCCGGGGAGGCACACACATCTCTCACACACCGGCGCCAAGCACTTGGAGCAGAGCAAAGACGAGAAGGGGGGAAAGGGGAAGAAACGACACAGAATTTGGCAATGATTTTCTTCGATTATGACACAAAACTATCTACAACAACACCATGAAACCTGCTACCATCGGCTCTGTCAGCATGAGCACAATGAGTGCAAAAAAAACACTTCGGCAGTCTTCTTCCTCGCGGAGTTCTCCTCGCTGAGAACCCTCCTGCTCTCCAAAAACACCTCCTCCGAGAGCTCCTCGTTGAGCCTCCTGCAAACGCTCCCCTCGAGTGTCACAAGACGGGCACCACGTGCCAATAGAAAAGAACAGACTGAACACGCTTTTAGCACTTTAATAACAACTGAACTGAAAGAGAGAGAGACGGCACACGACATGAAGTGGCGGAATTCCACCCAGAGAGTATTGGCCCCAAACCTTGGCGCCCCTTTCGGTATTTCTTTATATTGCATCAACATAGTACAAGCCGGTACTCCCGACTCTGCACCTTCGCCAGGAAGCATGCCAGAGAATGAGCCCTAACCTCATATTTAAAGGCCCTCGGCCTAAAAAGCAATTACAGTGAAAAGCCTTTAAAACTCAAAAGCTTCTGGTCCAAAAGCAAAGCCAAAAAGCTACCAACGTAAATCATGGAAATCCGTACAACCTGCCATGTCATCAACCAGCGCAAAACGCGGAAATCTCCCTGTTGCCCTTAGGGTTAGGGTTAGGGTTTTTGTAGTTTTAGGGTTTTCGGTAGCAAAATTAGGGTTTGCAGGTTTTAGGGTTAGGGTTTTCTAGAATTAGGTTTTCAGCAGTTAGGGTTTCTGCTCTCGGGCAGCCATGTCATCACTTTGTGACAGTTTAGGCCCCTCGGCCACATCTGTAACCATCACAAGACAGGCACCACGTGCCAATAGAAAAGAACAGACTGAACACGCTTTTAGCACTTCAATAACAACTGAACTGAAACAGAGAGAGACGACAGGCGACATGGAGTGGCGGAATTCCACCCCAAAGAGTATTGGCTCCAAACCTTGGCGCCCCTTTCGGTATTTCTTTATATTGCATCAACATAGTACAAACCGGTACTCCAGACTCAGCACCTTCACCAGGAAGCATGCCAGAGAATGAGCCCTAACCTCATATTTAAAGGCCCTTGGCCTAAAAAGCAATTACAATGAAAAGCCTTCAAAACTCAAAAGCTTTTGGTCCAAAAGCAAAGCCAAAAAGCTGCTAGCGTAAATCACGGAAATCCGTACAGCCTGCCACGTCATCAGCCTGCGCAAAACGCGGAAATCTCCTTGCTACCCTTAGGGTTAGGGTTAGGGTTAGGGTTTCTGTAGTTTTAGGGTTTTTGGCAGCAAAATTAGGGTTTGCAGGTTTTAGGGTTAGGGTTTTTCTAGATTTAGGGTTTCAGCAGTTAGGGTTTCTGCTCTCGGGCAGCCACGTCATCACTTTGTGACAGTTTAAGCCCCTTGGCCACATCTGTAAGTTGGCTCCAATCTTTAGGCTTTGACACGTCAGCAGTTTGTCACATCGAGCTCTGCTGAGAACTCCCTCTTCCTCTTCAAAAACCGAGTCCCCACAAAACTGCCAAAAAACTGGCCCATATAGGTCATGTACAACCTCTTCTATTTTTAGTATAAACTCCCTCTTTTAGCTTTGCTTTTCCTGCATGTGAGGCGCCTCTTGAATGCTTGGATGCCAAGACATGTGGGAGAGTCCCCTTGGTTGTCATGGCGCCATGAAAAGGGTGGGACTCCCCCCTTGCTCTCAAAAAAGATTTGCACCCAATCGGGCCGAGGGATTGAGTGCCTGCACCATGCCACATCATTACTACCCCCATACGACGCCGAGCGGCACTATGGGTCGCACCGACTCCTGACGGCGACAGAGCCGCCCGCGCGCACGCCCGCAGCTCTCGACACAGAAATCCACCATAGCTTCACTTCCTTGTGATGCCAACGTTTAGCCCATGCTTTAGGTTATGTACCCCTTCTCTTTTGCCGTGTACTGCTCACGTGGGATATGGCTAGAGCCACGTGGCATTCCTGGAAGCATTGGCCCTCAAAGGCTCCCCAAAACCACCAAAAAATTCCACAAAGTTATCACATAATTGCCCATGCTTCAGTGCCCTACAATCTCCTGCTCAGTTACCTGATGGCCAAGCCACGTGAGTACCACCCCGTTTTGATTGCACCGAGCTCGTTGATCGAGCCGTCCAAAATCACAAAAATTCACTTGATACCATCTTGTCGGCAACTGTTGCCGACTTCAAACGTAAGTATCTTGATAATCCGATGCCCGATTGAAGAGCTGTAGACTCCCATGGCCTTCAGTTGCCGCATTGTAAGGTGCAGCAGAAGTGAATGTTGATATTGATCAAGATGAGTGCTCCGAACTGTGCTCAAGGGTTTCTTTTACTTACGGAAGGGAGAGCCTTTTGTTCCCTTAGAGAGAGATTGCAATGATCACAAACAAAGTGAATGCTATTGTGAATGAAGGTGCTGAGAGAGAGAGAGAGAGAGAGAGAGAGAGAGAGAGAGAGAGAGAGAGAGAGAGAGAGAGAGAGAGAGAGAGAGAGAGAGAGAGAGAAGAAGACGACACCAGACGGTTCTTAAACCCTCCTCCAAGGACCCCCCTCTCGATGGCGAGAGGTCTATGCTATAGATTGCACAAATCTGGTACAATGGTCTAGATGCAATGCACTTGCCGACGATGGCGAGACGACAATGATGACGATGATGAGGACGGGCTGAAAACTGAAAACGCTAGGGCTGAAATGCTGAAATCTGCAAACTGCTGACTTTCTGTTGAATACTGACACTATGTCGGTGAGGATGGCGATGGCGACGATGCGACGACAATGCGCTGAAAACGCATATGCTGAAGCCTGCGGACAGCGGGCTGAATCTGAAAATGTTGGCTGACTCGACGGTACTCGATCTAGTGGATCTCAACAAGGTGGAAGCGATTTGTAAGGTGCAGCAGAATGAATGTTGTATTTTCTCAAGATTAGTGATCTTTATTTGCTCAAGGTTCCTTTTAGTTCTTAGGGAAGGAGAGAGCCTTCCGTCTTATGGAGAGTGCTATGATCACGAACAAAGTGAGTGGATATTGTGCGTGCAAGTGAATGAGACTGAGAGAAGGAGAGAAAAGAGATACGACACCCGAGAGGTTGTAAAACCCTCCTCCGAAGGCCCCACTCTCATCGGCGAGAGTGGTCTACTTTTGATTGCACAAAGTGGTACAATGCGTATGTAATGGACTGATGCAACTTGGACTATGCCGATGACGACGACGGTGATGACGATGACGACTTGATGGCTGAAATCTGAGATCTTCTATTTACTGAATTTCGGGACTGTTTCGGTGGCTGAAAATGACTGTTTTGGTTGCGTTTCTATGGGCTGAAAATGAGGGAACTTCTGCAACCACTTAGGCTGAATTCTGCTGCGTTTCTATCTGCTGAAATCTGCGTTTTTGTGCTGCTGAAAATCTGCGTTTTTGTTGCTGATGTCGCTTGTTGAAAACGCTGAGGGTCTGCAGGAGCTTGCTGGCGTTTTGGGCTGAAAACGTTGAGAAGATGCAGATGTTGCTAGCGTTAGTAAAACGCTGGGGCTGATGTGGGTTTTGGATGGCGATAGGGATGCCTAGCAGGAAATGCTAGGGCCTGACTGTCGACGGTGATGATGAAGGGCTGAAATCGCCAAGGATCTGGGAAAATGCTTGGCGAGGTTGGGGATCCAAAAACTCTAGGGGTGCTGGGGGAGGTACTACTGAGAAGTTGCCTGTCGAGCGGGAAGCTCCTGCTGCCTCTTCTGCCAGAAAGTGCTAACTTGGGTTTGCTTATATATTAACTTAGCAAAATTGCCCTACCTACTTTTGTTGGAAAGTCACTTAAAATAATAAGTGAAAATAACCAAAAATAGAAAAAATAGGCTAAATGCACTGGAAAATTCCCTTGACTGAATCTGATGGATTCTGAAGGGAATACTGATGATCATGCTGCGTGCAACTGGAGGATATGCATCTACACTCAGTGACTGCGCATGCACGGTCTACGAATAGACTCACAAAAGTGCCAGATCACTGCTAAATCTAGACTGACTGGACTGACTGAACCTTGCTGTGGTGTAGCTTGTCCACGGACACATAGGGTTGGGATGTGTCACGTGACACGATTGCTCTCGCACAGGAGATGAAGCACAACACAAGAAATCCTATGGAGAACAAGTCTTCTCACAGTACCTCTCAGACTCCTCAGAACCCATGGAATGGTAAGAACAATAAAATGGTAAGAATGGTAACTCTTCTAGCCAATCTTCCTCTCATCCTTCGGAAAAGAACTCTCAAAATGAATCTAAGGGTAAAGCTAACACACTTGCTAAACCTAAGCTCACCGATATGAAAAGCTGCACAAGGAATTATAGGAGGGTACATAACGCCAGAAGAACAAGTCATTTATGCTAAGGAAGGTCGATGTTGTCAATGTCACGTCAAGGGTCATATTAAGAAGGCTTGTTCTAAGACAACACCACCTAAAGAACCCAAAGCACCGACAGCTACCCCAAGCACTTTGGTGAACCAATCTGAGTCTCCACATGTTTCTGACACACACATTGATGAGTCTCTCTTTAAATGTTATGGTCATATGAAGGGTCAACGTTTTGTGATATTGTTTGATTCAGGTAGTATGCATGATGTGATTGGTAACTCTCTTGTAGAGAGAGCCCGTCTAGAGATTAGCCAACAACTCCTCTCAAGGTGTTGTGGTATGGACTCTCTCATTACACGAGAGTGCCTTGATGTGTTATTCACTGTTCAGCAAGCTTCCTTCCGTAGAAAATTTGTCGTGTCCTCTCTCTCAGGATGTGATATGATTTTGGGCATTAGATGGTTTCGTGAGATTAACCCTCTCATTGATTGGGCAAACAATACTCTCACTCTAAATGCCAAAAGTGAATCTTCCATTATCATTCGTGGTGAGGGGGATCTTCATTCTTTACCTCTCATTTCTAATGTGCAGGGGAAGCTTGAAAAGGAACAGGAGAAGGAGACTCTCTTAGTCCTTTCTTCTTCAAAGCATGACGCACATTTTTTGCATGATAGAGATGTGATTGTTCGCAAGGATGATGGTTTAGATGATGATTTTTCTAGTGAATCTAACCTCATTGTAGATACGATCAGTTACAACGGACCGATCTTGGCTCTCGAGTCGAGGTCCAAAGAAATCACTCAGGAAGTATTGTGTATTTGCATGATTAGTCAGCACACATTGTTCGAGTTTTTCATTCGTGACGGTTTCTTGTATTTTCGTCACCGTCTTTACGTGTTCCCTTTTGATAGGCATGCCATATTGTACGATGCACATGATTCACTCATGGATGAGCACGGATGTATGCGGATCACTCTCGAAAATAAAAAAAGTTTGCATTCAAGGAATTCACATCGTTTTTCGATTGTCCGTTTTGTCAATCGCTTTTACATGTCTCTTCCTTGGCCTGACACAATTTCAGAAACAGCACGAGCAGTTATAAAAAGGGCTGATCCAACCTAGTTCTTCACCCTTTTGCTCCCCAATGCATTTTAGTGCAGAAGAAGGATGGCTCTTAGCGCATGCGTATTGATTCCGTGCGTTGAATAAGAATACCATCAAGAACAAGTTTCCTATCCCAAGGATTGATGATATTCTTGACCAACTAGAGGGTGCGGCAATTTTCAGCTGGATAGATCTTAAGAGTGGATACCATTAGATTCTATCAAGCCAGAGTATGTGCATAAAACTACGTGTCAGACGACATTTGGTCTTTATGAGTTTCTAGTGATGCCATTTGGTCTTACAAATGCTCCTGCCATGTTCAATAGGATGATGAACTGGATTTTCCGCCCACATCAAAAGTTTGTTGGCACATTCTTTGATGACGTGTTAGTCTATTCGAAGAATGAAGAGGAGCATAGGCGTCACTTGACCATTGTGTTCGAAGAACTACACAGTCACAGGTTGCTTGTCAATTCTAAGAAAAGTGAATTCTTCTTGGAAGAGATCCACTTTCTTGGCCACATAGTGTCAAAGGATGGTGTTCGAATGGATCCTGCCAAGGTTGAAATTATAAAGACATGACTAGACTTTAAGACTGTGCACGATGTCCGTAGCTTCTTGGGATTATGTTCTTACTATAGAAGGTTTATCAGGAACTTTGCCGAGATTGCTTCACCCCTACGACTTTGGATCCAGTAATTGTTTTACCAAATCTCAGGAAGTCATTTGTGGTCCAGTGTGACGCATGTGGGAATAGTATTGGGGTCGTGTTAATGCAAGATGGTCAGGTAGTAGCCTATGAAAGCAGATTTTTGCGAGGGCTAGAGAAGACTATGCAAATCTATAAGAAAGAGCTACTGCCCGTGATTCATGCGCTTTCGAGTTGGAAACACTACCTACTAGGTGCTGATTTTGTTGTTCAGAAGACCATCAGACCTTGTGATACTTCTTGACACAGTCAAAGTTATTTGAAAAGCATATGCGATGGGCAAACATTCTCTCTATGTTCCACTTGTCAAAGTCGATGATGCGGAAGCGTAGAAACCAAGGAGAGTGAGCACGAGAGAGAGAGACTCCTTATTGGATGAGATTCTTCTGGGAAGCCAACGACCCAAGAAATCAAGAGCTCCGATGGGAATGAGAAAATTGATTGTCCCTCGGAATGACCATCGGAAGTTTTTGAGCTAACTTGAGATATGTTGTAATCGCGGACAATTACTTTCTTTCACGAAGGAGGGATGCCACAAACTACGGACGTGTCAAGTCACTGAAGAACGAAGCCAACCTGCAGATTTAAGCCGAGGGGCCTAAACCCTAAGAAGAAGAAGAAGCAGAAGAAGTTTTGCCGACTTACAAAGTCTTGCCGAGTGGCCTATTTTTAAAGAAGAGTTCCCACCAACTTATGGGACCCCGTCCGATGGGGCCCAAGTGACAAAGGCATTAAAATAAAGCAACCCTACACACACACACACACACACACACACACACACACACACACACACACACACACACGTGGAGAACTAATGACATGGTAGCTGTACGGATTCTCAGAATTCGCACTGACATGATGACGTGGCAACTGTACGGATTTCTGCAATTCATGTTGACATAATGAATGTATACGGATTTTCGTGATTAACGTTGAGCAGCTTTCGGCGGCAACTTTTGAGGCTAGATGCTTTTCGTGTTAGTGCTTTTCATGGCCAAGAGCCAAGGGCTCATTCTCTGGCATGCTCCGCGTGAGGTGTAGAGGATGGAGTACCGGCGTTGTACAGAGTTCAAGTAATGTAAAGAAATACCGAAAGGGGCGCCAATGTTTGGGGCCAGTGCTCTCTTGGGATGGAACTCCACCACTCTCCGTCTTGTGTCGTGCATCTCTTTCTGTTCAATTGTTATTTAGTTGTTCAAGCTGTTCTTTTCCGCTGGCACGTGGTGCCCCTTCCCGTGACACACCTGTCTTGTGGCTGCTTTGCCTTGACTCATGTAGGTGAAGCTCTCGGTCATTGGCCACTGACTATGCAATGGCCGGACATTTCTGATTTCAAAAGAGGGTCCCCAAAAATTAAATAAAAATCAAGGGAAAGAAACCAGCAAATGGATTGGAGACAGCCATGCTACAATTCACGGGGCTGAGTTAGCTGCTTGTGAGCGCCTATGTAGACTATGAGGATTTTGGATGTATGGCAGCATGGAGTCTTTGTATGGCCCCCAAATAGCCTCATATTCTCTACGTCTGAGCGTAGAGCAGGGAGCCTGAATCTATCTAGGATAGATTGTTTCTATGCTAATGACCACGTTGATGGAGCAAAAGACGCTGTGCACAACTCAACACAACACAAGGAATTTACTTAATTCCACCCCACACACCACCACTCAAGAGCTCAATGAAAATTCTCCCCACGGTCCCTATTCAAACTCCAAACACTTCGACCTACAAGCCCTTGCTTGCCCGCAGAGACTACAAGGTGAGTCGAGTTGATCAACACTTGAAATCACACTTGATGGTGACGTAAATATACAAGAAAAACCATCTAAAATTAAAAAACTAAAACCACAAAAGGCACTCTCTCAAAACCTTCACCCAACTCCACTCTGTTGGACTCTTTGGAGTAGCCCCAACCCTAATGGCACCGATATAGGGTCACATAGTCTTGCAGAAAGGCGCACCTTCTTCCCTCAATTCCTCGCGCACACACACCCATGGAAATCTCATAACTTCCATAGACTCTCCCAAGTGCAAAATTGAAGAGAAAAAGCTCTCATTCACTCTTCACACTCGAAAACAGGATGCGAACGCGACAGGACTGCATTAGACCACATGTAGGAACCCTGCTTCCTCCCGCACATAGAGAGGTGAAAGTGCTGAGTGTTGGCTTCAAAAGTTATCCTTTTGCTTGAACACTCATGGCACCGTGAGTGATATGGCAATTTACTCCCTTTTCACACTATTTTTGATCATTTTTTTACCCTTTTTGGCAAGTTTTGGCCAATTTTGATCCAGGATGGGCATTTTTTGCGGGAAAAACCCCAAACGAACTCCAAAATTCACCAAATTTTGTATGTTTGATCCTTGATACTCAAAGTCCTTTGCCACATCTCCACATTCCATTTTTGACCACTTCTAGGGCGGTGCACGTATCATCGCAAATCAGGCACCGTAAATAGACAATTATTGACTTCTCGGGCGGGTCGAGGGTGCCCACGCCTCCCACTTGCATTATTTACATTCTGGAAAGCTTCAACACATTCCCTAGAACCAAAAGAAGCCACATGGAACTATATCCAAGGCCTCAATACCCTGTCCTGGCATGTACGTGTGCTCGGTTGTTGGCTCACAAACCTGACTATTCACAATGTATACACATCGCATCATGTTTCAAACCCAAAACAACTTTGCAAAACTCCCAAATGCATGTATTTTACATTTTTTGTACATATGCCGGATGCATATACACGCTACTCAGTACATGCCAAAAGCGGTCTATCATCATTGCCGACCCTCTAGGTAGAGCATTTATGCTCAACCAACAGACTATTTGCATCTGGAACCACATCCCTTGCAAAGTATTTCTTCAATCTCTAACCATTTATTCTGTAGGGCAAGCGTTCACCAGACAATTTTCCAACTCATATGTGCCATTAGAAAATACACGCTTCACTCTGTATGGACCCAACCATTTGTCCCTCAACTTCTTTTGAAAAGTGAAATCCAAGCGAGAGTCATATATGCTTCATCACCAGATCTCCCTCTTTAATCTCTTTCTTTGGCAGCCTCTTATTAATTTTCTCCATCCTTGTCTCTTCTTGTTGAATTTAATAATCACTGGCTTTCTCTTTGTTCATTTGCAACAACTCTAGAGAAAGAATTCTTTCATGCAGTTTGTCATTATGCGCATCTTGCATTTTGCACAACAACTTCAAGGCATCCAACTGCACTTGTACGGGCATAAGAGCTTTCTTTCCATAAACAAGCTCATATGGAGTGAATTGTGTTGACACTCTATACGCAGTTCTATAAGCTCACAAACACTCTTCCAAGTCCAAGTCCCACTCTTTAGGATGCTCTCTAGATATTTTGATAGCATCTTCACAATTTGACCATTGCAGTTTTCAACCAGCCTATTGCATTGTGGGTAGTAAGGAGAAGAATGCCTATGATGAATTTTCAATTTCTCCATCAGAGCACCAACAAGTTTTCCTTGAAGCCGGGTCCACGATAAAAAATGATAACCATAGGGGCTCCAAACCTGCAACACACCTATTCATACAAAAAAGAGGCTACTCTTCCTGCTGTTACATCTTTCACAGCTTTTGCTTCCACAGCCACAAGGATATAATTTTTGCCATTGTTGGTCCTTGGCATGGACCTACAACATCCACCCCCCATTTTGCAGATGCATCAAAAGACATTTTAGCTTTTTGAGGCTCAGCCAAAAGCTTTTGGTTTGCAAACACTTGGCATTCATAGCATGACTTGCACCAAAAATAAGCATCTCTCATCATAGAGGGCCAACAAT
This sequence comes from Adiantum capillus-veneris, assembly GCF_014529385.1. Taxonomy (NCBI): domain Eukaryota; kingdom Viridiplantae; phylum Streptophyta; class Polypodiopsida; order Polypodiales; family Pteridaceae; genus Adiantum; species Adiantum capillus-veneris. The sequence goes on from NC_140948.1 coordinate 43,952,119, forward strand.
AACCTGCTCTCAAAATACGAAAGACAAGTAGTGCTTCAAAATCAAGCCTATTTCTTCTTTGTAGGGCACTTTTCTCAGAATGCTATCTTTGCCATAAAGCATGAGATCCTCACCTATCAATGTGTAGTTTCTTGCTTTTGCAACTATTCTCTTACGTCGAATCTTTGACATGTCCTCTGAACATTGCCCTTTACCAAGAAATACTTCTACATCTTGTAATGATTCCCGTCCTGCATACAAGGCTTCCTTGACCTTTGAAAGAGCTACCAAGGCATCCAACTTGTCCCTAGCCAACCCATCAGCTTCTTTATTCTGCTCACGAGTAACATGCTTAAACTGTATCTTCTCAAACTCATGTAAAATCTTCTTGATGCCATAGAATCACTTCTTCAAATCGTCTTTCTTAACATTCCACAAACCAAGCAATTGATTCATGACTAGCAACGTATCCCTTTTTGCAATGACCATCTTCAATCCAAACTCAACACATTGCTTCAATCCAAGGATATCACCTCTTTGATCCTTTCGTGAAGGAAATTTTAGAGTCTTCACAAGCTTATGCTGGATGCTATGCTCTGTACGATACTGTACAAAAGCATAGGAGGTGACCTCTCCCCTTCTTTGCACGCACATGCTTGCCTGTGTCCTTCTCTAGCAGAGTTAAGACTTCAAATTAAATTTTCCCCTTTGCTTCTTCAGAACGTGGATAGGCATCGTTTCCAAAAGTTGAAACCGAGAGACATTAGGTTTTCTATTAAAGTGCATCTCAAATGGAGTATGACGAAGGAACGAAGTTGAAGGAGACCGGTTGTGTTGCTAAATTGGCTTTATCTGACAGAAAAATAATTCTAAATGAATTATTGGATTTATAAGTGAGAGGGTTTTCTCGCTTGGAACAACATGAAAAATAATTCTAAATGAATTATTGGAATTTTAAGTGAGAGGGATTTTCTCACTGGAGACATCCGAGTACAGAGTATTCCTAGTGCGTCATTCAAAGTAATGACGGGAGCACTGAGAACGGGAATATCTGTAAGGCCACCAGGAACGGGTACTTCTGATGCGTCACATCGGATGGGTGATAGGGAGCATTGGAAAGAAGTATCCGACCATCCGGGAACGGACATCTTTGATGCGTCATAGGATGGGTGACATAGAGCATCGTGAAGGAGACTGTACTGTAAGTTCGGTAGGAAAGGACTAGGTGATGGGTATTCCTGATGCGTCACAAGGTGGGTGGCAGGTGCATCGGAAAGGGGATATCCATAGTCGAGGAAATTCCGAACTGTGTTGGAATTGTGCACAAGGAAAAGCAAGCACTTGAATGAAGATGGGTTCAGAGGAAACTTTGAGGAAAAACAGATGCTTTCTGAGAAAGCGGGATTGCTTTTCGGGAAAGCAGATGCTTTCCCGCGAGGAAGTCTATGTTTGCATTGCAACTGTGTGTGTGATTGCATCCAGGGACGCCTGGGAAGTGCTGTGAACGTATTGTTTTTAACTTATAAGGTTTTATTGAGTTTTTGGGCAGATTCAGACTATTTTTAAAATACGCCGGCCGCCCATTTAATAAGTGGGCAGCCATCTGATAAATAAGGCCACAGATCAGCCAACGTTTTCTCTCTCTTTTTCGGACAGAACAACGAAAAAAAAAGGGAATTTTTTTTTTGAAAAAAAAAAAACGGCTGCAATCTCTACGTGAGCAGCTATTTGTGCCCGTGGCTAGGAGCTATAAAAGCATCACATGCCCTCACTCAGAGGGGAGGATCAGTTTTGCAAGAAGGAGATCTTGCTGCAGAGTTCACCCGCAAAGAAGACGTTTGCCGGTGATACCCATGGCTGCCCCAAAAGTGTACCCGATGTCGCCAAGACCCAGTGCGCAAGTTCTCTCGCGAAGAAGTGCCTACAGAGCGTGTTTCCATCACGACAAGCTGTTGTTTTTCTCTGTTTTCAGCCCATAAACGTCGTAGACGGGGCTGTTTTACGAGAAGGAACTCGAGAACACACCTCTTTTGTGTGTAGGATTGGAAGAGAGGATTTTCTATGTAGAGATCTCTTGCGAGGAATTGCTTTTCGAGAACCGAGTTGCGTTTTGAGCGTCGAGACTTTGAAGGTAACGATTTTCATGCTATGATCTTTGAGTATTTGATTGCAGGTGTACTTCCTCTTCGTGAGGGAGTAGGAGCAGAGGAAGGCATGAGCCTCTACAAGAGAAAAGCGCTCTGAGGAACTAGAGCCAGATCAGCCCAAGGGTTTCGTACCCGAGTTTGGGAAGTAGATCCACGGATCGGAGAGAAGTAGTCTCTTAAGTTGTGATCCGGAAGTTGGGATTCCCAAGTAAGTACTTCGTGTCCGGGAAAGCAGAGTTGTTCTGAGGGAAGAGGACTTTGGAAACAGAGTTGGAAAAGACAGTTGCAGGGATGTCATGCTCTGAGTCTGGAAGGTGAGATCCAGAGGCGAGAACCTTGGTTCTCAAGGATTTGGAATAAGGAACGGAAGTTTCCTTGGAATAGGGTTTTGCCCTAGGAATTGGAAGCCGAGGCTTCCGGCAACCATCAAGTCTTATTCTAGAACGAACGCGGTAATACGTTCGGTTCAAGTGCTTGTATAGACTTCTCCTCAGTAATAAAGATACTATTACGGGGGGGGGACCAACCCATCTTCTGGTCCCCAGTATCGTGTCAATCTTCTCACTCTCTATCTCTCTCTTTATCTGTTTCTCTCTATATCCTCTGGCTTCAGTAATAAGTGATAAATCCTATTTATCCGAATGTATTTTATATTGCTGTGTGCTCCCGTTTGTGATAGATTGAGGGGATGAACATTTGTAGCAACAGCCTCGGTCCACAAACACTCGAGCAAATCCCGATGCTCAAGCATAGTTCGGTTTATCTCCATCAAAGTCCTATTCTTTTGTTCCATTACAATTCTTAGAGGGTGACCTAGTATTTGCAAGATCATGTTGGGTGCTATGGTCTGCACAATACTATACAAAAGCATTGAAGGTGAATTCTCCTTGTTCGCAGACACCTCTTTGCCTCTCCTTCTCTAGTAGAGTCCACCAATTCTTGAAGATCTCAAAAGCTTCGTCCTTGTGCCTGAAGAAGTATACCGAAGTAAAGCCAAAATCAACTACCAATAGAGCTCCGCCTAAGGGATGAAGTATGCATAGGCCTGCAAAGGTCGATGTTAACCAACTTAAAAAGCGCATTAGCTTGTTGGGTAGAGTGCTGTGGAATAGCCTGTGGAAGTGGGAGATGTTGCACATTGCATTTTGGAACTATACATCTTTCGTTCTTAGGTTATTGGCTCTATTCTTGTCACGTGACACATCCAACCCTATGTGTCCGTGGACAAGCTACAACATAACAGGGTTTAGTCAATCCAGTCAGTCTAGATTAGAAGTGATATGGCACTTTTGTGAGTCTATTCGTAGACCGTGCATGCCCAGTCACTTAGTGTAGATGCATATCCTCTCGTTGCACACAGCATGATCATCGGTATTCCCATCAGAATCCATCAGATTCCATCAAGGGATTTTTCCAGTGCATTTAGCCTATTTTTCCTATTTTTGACATTTTTCACTTATTAATTTAAGTGACTTTCCAACAAAAGTAGGTAGGGCAATTTTGCTAAGTTTGTGTATAAGCAAACCAAAGCTAGCACTCTTGGGCAGATGAGCAAGGAGCACAACAGGCCCCAGGCAGCAGGTACTCCCTCTCTCTCAGCAAGAACCCCGTAGCACCCCCAACCTTGGCGTTTTCCATCTCCTAAGTCTAGCGTTTTTGGTCATCGCCCACACCTCCCCCAAGCTGGCGTTTTCAGCCTTGCAACCATTGCCAACAGTCCCAAACACCCAGCGTGTTTACTAACGCTACCAAGATCTGCCAGCGTTTCCATTTTCAGCCTTCGGTGAAGCCATTGTACCAGCGTTTTCAGCATTCATGAACAGCAGCAGATTCAGCCCTAGACATTGCAGAAGATCATCATTTTCAGCATCTCAAAACGCACCCAAAACCAGTGTTTTCAGCAGTCCCAAACAGTCCCAGATTTTCAGCCATAGCGTTTTTATGGACAGTAATTAGAAGACCGCAGATTTCAGCCCTTAAGTCGTCGTCGTCCCCATCGTTGTCACCGACATAGTCCCAAGTTGCATCAGTTTCCATGCATCATCATTGTACCACTTTGTGCAATCAATAGTAGACCACTCTCACCGACGAGAGTGGGGCCTTCGGAGGAGGGTTTTACGTCTCTGGTGTCGTATCTCTCTTCTCTCTCTATCTCTCAGTCTCATACACTTGCACGCACAGTGTCTATTCACTTTGTTTGTGATCATAGCATTCTCTCATTAAGAACGGAAGGCTCTACCTTCCATAAGAACAAAAGGAACCTTGAGCACAGTTCGGAGCACTCATCTTGAGCAAAGCGCAAACATTCATTCCGCTACACCTTACATTGGTATCAGAGCTTTGGCAGTGTTCTGTATCACTCAAGGAAAGAACCACAAGAAATTTTTTTGCTTGTTGCGGTTGCACGAACCAAAGTTCGCTTGGGCGTGTCGATTCTTAATCGTGTTTTTGAAGAGTGACAGGAATCCCAGGAAAGAAGGGCTTGTCCAGCCTCCCCTTGTGTCTCTTTTCACTCATTGAGAGCGGACCGTGCACTTAGCGGCTGGCCAATCGATGTGAGGTGGGAAAAAGAAACCTTGGTGTGAGCGCAAGGCCACCAAGGGGTGCGCCCGCGGGAAGGAGTAGAACTCGGGTGAACAGAAGATCCTTCTCAAACACGGTTTGCAAGCGAAAGTAAACCTCAAGACCCTCAAGAACCTCAAGAACCTCAAGAACCCAAGTTCCTCGTGAACTTAAGAACCAAAGATCATAGTGCATGGTCATCACCCGAAGCGGAATGAATACTTCGCATACAGGTGATGAGCATGAGAGAGGTGACGAAGGATTTTTCCCACCAAGAGATTTTTCCGACCCTCCCCCTTCGCCATCTACGCCACGAGTTGTACTAACTCCTATGGAGATGATGGTCAAGTCAATGATGGACATGATGCTTGCACAACAAGAAGCGACTCGCATTACTTTGGAACGCAATGAAAGAAATGCAATACAACAACAAGAAGCGAATCGAGTTGCGTTGGCACAACAAGAAACAAATCGCCTTGCTTTCGAACGCGAGCGCGATGAATGAAATGAACGAAAAGCAGAAAGGGAGGCAGAGCGTGAAGCTCAAAGAGAGCTACGCACTCAAGAATTCCTTCGACAAGTGCTAGCCTCGAAATCCGAACCACCCAAGGATCGTGGGAGTTCATCAAGTGGCGCAAGCCAGATGCGGATTCCAACCATCCAGTCACAGAGAAGTTGACTTTCAGTAAGTATGATGGTAAGATGGATGCTATGATTATTCATTCTTGGTTGCATCAATTTAATGCTTATTTTGCGACAACTAAGAAGATCGGAAAATGCAAAGTTTTAACGGCAGCTATGTACCTTGCCGGTGATGCCATCAATTAGTTACACGCGTGGCAAGAGGCACAGCTAGCTGCGCACCTAGAGGAAGCCGACGAATTCACGCCCCTTTCTTTCAATTGGGCTGATTTCCAAGACAAGCTCAAGGCGCGGGTTATGCCACCTCAGTACCTCGCACGATTGAAGAACGATTGGCGCGTTCTCAAGCAAAATGGTATGCCGGTTATGTCCTTTTCTAATCGTGTTTTACAGCTAGGTACCCAATTACGCAAGTCGGATGATGAACGCAAAGAGGCATTCCTTTATGGATTGGTAGACGAGTATATCAAGTACGATGTCGAGGTGCTGGATCCAATCGATCTCAACAAGGCGGTAGCGATTGCTCTCGCACAGGAGATGAAGCACAACAAGGGAAAGCCTAAGGAGAACAAGACTTCCACAAGTACCTCGCAGACTTCTCAGAACCCCTCAGAACGGTAAGAATGGTAACTCTTCTAACCAATCTTCCAACAGTCTCTCAGAAAAGAATTCTTCCAATGAATCTAAGGGTAAGGCTAACACAATTGCTAAACCTAAGCTTACTCCAGATAAAAAGGTAGCACAAGGAATTGTAGGAGGATACATCACGTCGGAACAGCAAAGCACTTATTCTAAGGAAGGTCGTTGTTTTCATTGTCGCATTAAGGGTCACATAAATAGAACATGTCCTAAGCTTGAATCGTATGAATTTAAAGAATCCACAGAACCCACTTCCTCTGTTAATGCAATTAATGATAACACGAGTGTGCCCCAAGTTTCTCATGACCCTCCCATTGATGATTCTCTCATTAAATGTTATGGTCGTACGTCGGGGCAGCGTTTTGTCATATTGTTTGACCCAGGTAGTATGTATGATGTGATCAGTCCCTCTCTTGTTGAGAGAGCCCGCCTCGAAGTTAGTCAGAGATCTCCTATCGAGGTCTTTGGTTTCCTTCCCGGTATGGAAGCTCTCATCACGGAGGAGTGCCTTGATGTGTTGTTTGCAATTCAAAAAGCTGCCTTCACTAGAAGATTTGTTGTTTCTCCTCTCAGGATGTGATATGATTTTGGGCATTCGATGGTTTCGTGATGCTAACCCTCTCATTGATTGGGAGGCTAACACTTTCACTCTCAATGCCAAAAGTGATTCTCCCATTGTCATTCATGGAGAAGACATTGTTCATTCTCCATCTCTCATTGCTAATATGCAGGACAAGATTGAAAGGATTCAGGAGAAGGAGACTCTCTCAGTCTCTTTTTCTCCAAAGTATGACACACAGGATTTGCATGATTGTGAGCAGCATGATGATTTGATTGACAATGATAAGCATGATGATTTGGATGTTAAAGACAAGCATGATGATTTGCATGATCACGATGTGATTTTTCACAAGCATGATGAGTTGCATGAAGAAGATGTGATTGTTCACAAGGATGATGTGTTAGTTGATTCTTTTTCTAGCGAAGCTAACCTTGTTGCAGATTTGATTAATCCCGAAGGATCGATCTTGACTCTCGAGCCTAGGTCCAAAGAACCCTCATAGGAAGTATTATGTGTTCGCATGATTGATACACACGCATTGTTCGAATGTTTCATTCGTGACCGTTTCTTGTATTTTAGTCGGCATCGTTATGTGATCCCTTTTCTTAGGCATTACATATTGTATGTTGAGCATGTTTCTCTCGTGGATGAGCACGAATGTATGCGGATTTTTCATGAAAAGCTGAAAAGTATGTATGTAAGGAAGTCACATTCTATGTCTCTTCCTTGGCATGACACAGTTTCCAAACGAGCACATGAAAGTATGAGCACCAAGCATGGGCATTTCCGTTGTGAATTTCCACAGTTGCTTGCTCTAGATCATAAGAGAAAGATTCGATCTTATTGTTTGCGTGAATGTGGTGAACGGTTTAGCACTCCCTCTCTTTGTTCATCTACATTGCATGCAGAGTCTTTGAGGAAAACAAGATTTTTTTCACTCACTTCACATGGAATGGGTATGTTCATGGTTTTTTGTTGGAAATGGTTTCAGGAATTTTCAGCCATGGAGATTCTTGAAGAAGAAAGAAGCACGACTCTAGACGAAGTTGAAGCATTGAAGGAGCCACAGAAGACTTTGTCGCTTTCGGCGCGGCCCAAAGAAGCATGCGTTGCAGACCTTTATGAAGTTCAAGTACTGCACGACCCACACATCAGAGTGGGCCTGCGAAGAGTCCCTTCCAGGATTCCGGATGCTATTGGCGATCTCCCTCGACGCCATACAGTTCGGTACCAGTACCTCACTTTGAAAAGGAGGGGATGTCACGTGACACATCCAACACTATGTGTCCGTGGACAAGCTACAACATAACACGGTTCAGTCAATCCAGTCAGTCTAGATTAGAAGTGATGTGACACTTTTGTGAGTCTATTCGTAGACCGTGCATGCCCAGTCGCTTAGTGTAGATGCATATCCTCTGGTTGTACACAACATGATCATCGGTATTTTCATCAGAATCCATTAGATTCCATCAAGGGATTTTTCAGTGTATGTAGCCTATTTTCCCTATTTTTGACATTTTTCACTTGTTAATTTAAGGGACTTTCCAACAAAAGTAGGTAGGGCAATTTTGCTAAGTTTGTATATAAGCAAACCAAAGCTAGCACTCTTGGGCGGATGAGCAAGGAGCACAAAAGGCCCTAGGCAGCAGGTACTCCCTCTCTCTCAGCAAGAACCCCGCAGCACCCCCAACCTTGGCGTTTTCCATCCCCTAAGCCTAGCGTTTTTTGTCATCGCCCACACCTCCCCCAAGCTGGCGTTTCAGCCTTGCAACCATCGCCAACAGTCCCAGATGCCCAGCGTTTTTACTAACCCTACCAAGATCTGCCAGCGTTTTCATTTTCAGCCTTCGGTGAAGCCATTGTATCAGCGTTTTCAGCATTCATGAACAGCAGCAGATTCAGCCCTAGACATTGCAGAAGATCATCATTTTCAGCATCTCAAAACGCAACCAAAACCAGCGTTTTCAGCAGTCCCAAACAGTCCCAGATTTTCAGCCATAGCGTTTTTATGGACAGCAATCAGAAGACCTCAGATTTCAGCCCTTAAGTCGTCGTTGTCGTCCCCGTCGTTGTCACTGACATAGTCCCAAGTAGCATCAATTTCCATGTATCATCATTGTACCACTTTGTGCAATCAATAGTAGACCACTCTCGCCGACGAGAGTAGGGCCTTCGGAGGAGGGTTTTACAACGTCTCTGGTGTCGTATCTCTCTTCTCTCTCTATCTCTCAGTTTCATACACTTGCACGCACAGTGTCCATTGGCTTTGTTTGTGATCATAGCATTCTCTCATTAAGAACGGAAGGCTCTACCTTCCATAAGAACAAAAGGAACCTTGAGCACAGTTCGGAGCACTCATCTTGAGCAAAGCGCAAACATTCATTCCGCTGCACCTAACAGTTCTGTATCTTTTTTATGAGAGAGGAGCATGCCTTGCTGTATTCTTGTTCTTTGTGGTTTTTCCGTAACTTTGGGGTTTCCACTAGTAATTTAAGCTAAAAGGGAAAGTGTGTATGCATGTGCATTCATTTTAGCTTTGTGGAGAGAAGCATAAAGAGGTTAAGTTGGGGAACCGTTGTGTTTTTTCTTGTGATTGTGTGTGCAATATGCATGTGTGTGACTATTCATGGCTTTGCAAAAGCACATTTGTTGGTGAAGAATTACTCTGCAAACTAGTTGGAAATGCAAAATGCCTCTCGAATAGGGTTTTTTTAAAAGCTACTCAACTTATTTTGTGTATGCCTTTTCTAATTAAAAAAAAGAAGTAAATAATGGTTTGTTTTATCTAGTTTTGTTTAATAGCAAATAAAGTGTTTTTTTTCTGTTTTCCCTTGTGTCTCTTGCTTTTGTAGTTTTACGAGTGTTTTATCCCCTCTTATAATTCGTGAGTTCAGACTATTCTGAACTTACGAAGGTATATATATATATGTTGCATCAGAGGTGCACACTTTGCTGGGGCCCCACCCTTTTGGCACGCCGGCTGATTGCTTCTACTTATGTGTTGCTGTTGCTGCCATTGCTATGAGGCTGTATCACATATGTGGTGTTGTCCTCATGCTCAGGATTTTTTTCATAAAGTTAGGTTTCCTTCGCATCAACTTTGGAAGATTTTTCTGGCATTTTGGCCAATGGAACCCAACTTTACCAAGTATTGCATATTTTTGCACGTGCATGCAGTCTTGGGATTTAGACTATTTATCAGATGCGAAATCGTCTTCAGCTGGCATTTTGTCACGGCAGCAATTCTTTTGGTTTGCACTACCCATACTTTTGTACCCAGCTGCTTCAGTCTCTCTGTGATTGTCTGCATGTGGGGGATGTTCCACTCCAGCAGTTTGAGGTCTTTCATGATTGTACATGGCCACCAGTTTAGAGTGGCTTTAACTTGTACGTAATTTTAATCAATTCAAACTTGGTCACCAAGAGAAAGTGTGCGTGCGTGCACATGCGTGCATGTGTTCTAGTTTGGGGGGAGATTCCACTGGATAATTGATTTCTTTACAATCATCGTTGCCTTTTTTTGGTTATGTTTGAAGAACACATGGCGATGACATTACCTGTTGATGTGGCAGGCTCTCTTTTGGACTGGGGATTCTGATGCTTTCATAGGCTACAGGTTAAAAAATTGGTTTACATCAATACGCAGGCGATTAAGGACTGCAAGTCTCACATTAGAGGCTCATCAACGGCCCACACTTAGTGACTTGTCAAACATTCGCTTAGTTGCAGAAGATCATGGAAGGTTTGTTTGTGTTTTAGTTATTTGTCTTCATACATCAAGAAGTAATACGAGCTTCAGAGAAGTTGGTCTTTGTACAGCATTGTGGGCAATGAAAGCTGTATATCTTCCAGAGAAGCTGAGCTTGACACGGAGGAGATGTGCCTGAAAGAGATTTTCAAGATGTCTGTTGAAATGGATATCAACTCTCCTAGTTTTACATGGGAAAATCTGGTCTCATTACACCACACTCAACATGCTCATAGTAGTGGTAGCGAATATGACATGTCAAAGCCAGTAGAGGTTGGTGGCCAGCAGTTGTGCATCTTACGATAGTGCTTTTAATCAAAGTTTTTAATTTGGCTTGGCATGTTGTGCATGTTGGATTGTATGCCCTCCCATCTCACAGTCACGGAAACTACTACTATCAAGTGCAAATTAAAAGCTAGGCTCATATAGAGCATTTCATTTTATTATGGTCACAAATATTAGAATTTCTCAAGGCTCCTTACCTTGTGAAGCTGTTTTAGTTGCAATGTACGTATACATGTTTGAAGCTAATTAATGTCCAGTTTTGACATAACCATGTTTACATCTCAAATCTAACGATGGTGCTTCCGACTTTCATGAGTTGATGTCGCGTTTTGTTGAATATTAAAACAATCCTGTAAAAAGTAGCCCGAGCAAATTTGTTCCTCCATAAACATTATTTGTTAACTGTACTCTTCAACACCTTACCGCCAAAAGACTCATCAACAAGACAAAAGTCACACTCAAATATCCATGTAACAACATAAGTTCATTGAAGAACATTGTTCTAAAGCACATTATAGTGGCCATGGCTTAGACAGTTTTGTAAACCTACCGTTTTCTTGAAACAGTATAATTCAAAACATTACAAGAAGGAAATTTAAGCTTTTAGGGCAATCATTTGCAATATTGGGCTGGGAGGGAGAGTGTCGCATAGATAATATTATCCTTCAGTGTATGTTTATGTGGTACCTTGTATGTATGTCACAGTGTTTCACATGGTGGAGGCCAGATTTGAATATGGCTAGTTATTATGTCAAGAACACTGCAAACTCCCAGTTTTGTCATAGAGGGGTAAACCTAGGTTTTATTTTCTGTGTGCAGATGTTGCCAATGCGAGGTCCCTATGACACGTAATGATCATGAATTTTTGACAATGAGTTTTCTCTGGTGAAATTTACATTGTCAACTAATACTATTCCAAATAGGTGACAGTGAACTCAGGTGGAATTGTCTTCTTTGCAACATTCAAAGAGAGTCTTAACTCACAGATTGCTGTAAAGGAGGCTGTAGCCGTGCTAAAGTTCACTTCGTCTAGCCTGGTCACTCAAAGTGAGCGTTTGGGAAATGAGCTAGCAAAACATATGGGAGTTTTTTGTCCACAGGTATGCGAGCTCCTTGCTGCTCTGTTGCATTAAAATTGTATGATTAAGTTGAGCACATGTATGTGTTCATGAATCAGAAGTCCACTTTCTAATTTTTGACAGGCCATTAGTGCTTGTAAAATGAATGCAAGAAAAAATACTTCAGTGCTCTGACAACTGCTCTTCACAAAGAACTGTATTAGATTATTACTTATGTGCTTGAGTCTCTAGTGTTGGCAAGTGGCTAATCAAAACTACTCTTTATGAGCTTGTTTTCAAAACATTGAAGGGAAATGTGCAAATAAGTGTCCCTAAAGCCGTGTATAGCTTCACGATGTTCTTTTTATCTCATTTGGGTGGATTTTCCACAAGTCTTCAGCTTGTGACTCCCGACTCCTGCTGTGTTGTTATGAGAAAAGGAAATGAACAGTTGTAAAAGGTAACTATATGGCAGGATTGAACTGAGTGATAAGAGTTACCCCTTTGGGCAGAAGTACAACTCTGAAGCATGCTATTTCTGTTACGGATCCGGTTCCCATAGCTGAAAAGGGTTCGTAAACAGGAGGCACTTTCACTGCAGTAAGGCCATGCAACAAAATCACAATGATCAATATAACCAGAGTCTTAGCCACCCTGTGAAGCCTTTATAGGCTTCTAAATGTGAGGGGGAATAGGTGTGCACAGTCAGTCTTGGAAGCATAGAGTTTTGATGAGTTACCATCTGGGAGTGATAATTATAGCTCTGATTGCATGAGCAGGCTCATTCTCACTTTGTTGCTCCCTCTCAGCGAAGGAGTCCTCTAAAATCAATGCAATTGCTCAAGATCGTGAGATGTAGAATAAAACAAATACACATACAAACATTTAAATTCATTCGCACATGTAATCATGCATCTTGTTATCTCATTACATTTCCCTAATAACTTCTTGTTGGATTTGTGATGTTAGTTTTCAACATCCGTCGTGTTGTTGCAAAGATACCAGCATGTGCCAATGAACCATGATGAACCATTTCAAGTACTCTAGGCCTGTGAAGATAGCTGCCAAAATGCATTTTTGTTTCAAAAAATTATTGGCATCGAAACTGTAAGTGGCAAACATATCCACTTTCCTCAACAATAAGAGTTAAGTCTGTTAAAACTACAAATGTCAGCGCGTAGTGACTTCCGGCTACAATGGTATTCGAGTGAAGTAACTTGTTATTCCAGCAAGAAAACTAGTCCTATTTTACATACGTGCAACTAGGATTCTGGATTTTGAAGATTTTACAAGGATCATTGGCAAGAAGTTACCGAAGCTGCTTTCCAAGAATCCACAAGGCGACTAGTCTACCACAACCGAAGACTCCTAGGATGATGATCTCACAATTGAGTTATTTATTTTCTCAAAGACACCAAGAAAGCTTTTCAGTTTCTACAACAGTTTGCCAGCATCTATTCTCTTGCAAATTACATAGAAGTAGCATTCCTCAAGGATGATGCTCTGCAATGGTTGAATTATTTGTCCACTGAGCTGCATGTGTTGAGGACATTGCAAGCTTTTAAGAATAAATTTCCTAGCAGTTATTACACTTTTCTCTGGAGTACAACTTCTTGTTGACTTGGACACCAAAAAAATGGTTCCTATGGAGACTTTCAAAGGATTATAATCAGAGATTTTGGGATGTGTGTTTGGTAGTCTCTGTCTTCAAGAATTCTAACTTTGGAAGATCAATGTGAGAGGTACACTGTTGGGTTGTCTTCACCACTAAGGAGTATTGCCATTCAAAAAGGTTTACAGCTATGCAAGAGATTTTGGGATGTGTATTCGGCAGTCTCTGTCTTCAAGAAGTGAACTCTGGAAGATCAATTTGAGAGATACACCATTGGGTTGCCTTTCACGACTGAGGCGTATTTGCCTGCAAAAGGGAACTTTGGAAGATCAACGTGAGAGATACACCATTGGGTTGCCTTCACCACTAAGGCGTATTGCCTTTCAAAAAGGTCACAGCTATGCAAGAGCTAATGGACCATGCAGTAGTTGAATAGACAGGCACTTTGTTCGAGACTACTGTTTGAATTTGTCTCAGCTTGTTCAATCTTGGTTCGACTTGTTTGAATCTTGTTTGGGTACTGTTTGAACTTGTTTGATTTCGATTGGACTTGTTGGTGATGAAATACGGACTCTTAAAGACTTTCTTTGAGCGGATGGACTGGCTTTGTGTGGACCCTTAGCAAATGGACATAATAGACCTGCTTTGAGTAGATAGACCCGGTGCAACAGTGCTGTAACTGTTTTTTGTACGGTTGGACCAGAGTCCACAAGCCTGTACCTTAGACCCGCTCTAGGCGGATGGAATCTATTCATGTTCAAGTGAATGCATCTGTGATTTGTATTGCATCCTCAAAGCATTAACTCTGGAATTTTTAATTCTAGTACTTCAAAACTTCCGGCCTGGATGAGATAACTAGATTGATGGTGAAGCTGGTGCATGGCAGACACAAGGAAAGGAAGAATGGGTTGAAGCCTGGACGTTTTTTCTTTGATTATTGAATAGCACCAGGATATAAAATTCCACGAAAAACCAGCTGCCTGTCTAATGTGACCGTTCACAGTTTTTTCTTTTGTGATACGCTGGTTGTTAATTGGTTTTTTATCAATTTCTTGACATCGAGCTTTCTTTTCCGGTTACCAGTCGCGAGTTATCTACAAAGGTAGCGATGAATGGATGGAGCTTCAGAAAGCAGTTGAGAAATGCTCAGATGCTGCAACTTTTGTTGGAGATGAAGATAACAAGGCCACATGCGCTGAATTTCTTGAAGTGTTGAATTTAAGCCGTTGCGTCCTTTTGATGGGGTACCTTCCTATTGCTACTTTAAATCATCAAAACCTCGAATGACGTCAATGCAAGTATATTACTGCTGAGATATTTTTGTTGATGTGCATTTTAGTTATATCAAAGGCTGTCCTTTGCTTGAAAGCAAAAATGCATTTCATGCGCAAGCTGCAGCACAAAACACAGCAGCCGCTTTGGCACGAATATTTCTCTTAGACCTGGTTCTGCGGAATGAAGATCGTCTTTGTTGTCCAGAGTTGGGTTGGCGTGGGAACCCAGACAACCTGCTGTGTGCTCAAGAAATTCCATTGGGACATCAATTTTCTGGGCGGTTCTTCTCAGTTACTTCGCAGACAAGAATGTCTCCTAATAACCAAGCAGCTGTTAATCACAGTGAGAGAAGGTTTTCTTCGGCTGATAGTGTGCTTGGTCTACAGAGTTGTGACTCATTGTTGAAGAAGACGGACATGTTTGAAAGGCGAGCACATGATGCAACTAAGTTAGGAGACAATCCTGTGTTCCTTATAACCATTGACTCGGGGGTTCCTCGTCGGCCTCCCACTGGGAAGCGGGCTTTGGACAAAGTTTCATATCCCAAATTAATTGAACTAATTCTTAATTGTCCAGATTATGCTTCGAGTATGCTGTATGACATATCTGGAGGTAAACTTGGATTTTCTTCTGTGAAGGTCATTCAAGACGATGTTGACCAGATAAAAGTTGTCAAGGCCTTCCAAACAGGGCTAAAGAAGGCTATTAGAGATATGCAGAATCTGTATATTTTCTTACTGAAACTGTATCGGATGTTGCAAATCTTGCTGCTGAAGTTTTTTCAATCAATCAATGCCATGTTTCCACCAGAAGATGAACCAACAATGGATGAACCTGAATCTGAGACTAGCATATCACCAAAAAGTCAAAGACCCCACGAGACAGTTTTGCACTCCCAGACTTCCATTGTTCAGAAGGGAAACATTGAAGCAGAACGTTCAAACTTGCAAATTGAAGATAGCCCTAGGAGACCAGAAGAACGTGCCATAGAGTATCCTTGTTCTAATGACAATTCTTTGAAAAAGACACCGGATAAGAGCCCAAGCCATGGAAGCCCTCGTTTAAGCAAGCAACTAACTGGCAAGCTAAAATCGGTCAATCGAACTGCAAAGGTTTATTCTCTGCAGACTATCTTTAACAAGGCTTTGAGATTGACCTTCATTCACACAGACTATTATAGGTTGATGCTAGGCTAAATGAAGAGCTGAAACGTTGGAATGAAATTTTGGATGCGGAAGGGCACGGCTTTTGTGAAGATCATGGTTTTGTCACTGGATTCTTAGAAGGAGGCAGCAATCATAGTGTCATTCGTAACTATGAGTTGAAGGTGTGTGTACTTTTTTCATGCTGTCTATTGTCTTTGATAGCCTGTTTCATTATTTTTCCATTGGGAACAAAGGTCTAAAGAAAAATTTTTATTGCCAAAAATCTCTTTTGTTGCTCTCATAGGTCTTTTAGGCCATTTGCAAACTTAAATAATCCTGTTGTTTCATTTCATTTCTGTAAGGAATGATTTTATTAACGGTACATTCTACCATGCACAGAAGCAGCCATTAACGGAGATTGATGTGCCTGAGAGGGAGTATTACGATGGGCGGAAGCATACGGATAGACCATTGGTCATGATGCTATCATGCATGATAAGGGCGATGGCCTCCATTCCGCACGAGATCATTCATGTATAGATGGGTCCATCACTTACGATGGTTGAGGCCTTGTTTGAGGCAGTGACCTTCCTCTACAGGGCTCCCTTGAGATAGATACCCATGACTAGCATTGGCTTCATCCATGCAGCTAGTGGTCGAGGGTGACAAACATTGCTGGTATGCCCACATGAGCACTTGGATGAGGCTACATAACAAGCAGATTGATAGACTTCCTGTGTTGAGCACGGTCTAGATTGCTTGCTCTACACTCTAGCTCAGCAGATTAGAACTGATTAGAATCATTAGAGGTGACATATTGAGGCGGGACATATAGATGACTTGGATCAAAATCCGCTCTTCCCATGGCACGAGGATGGCCTGCTACAAGAATGCCTTTCTCCAGCTCTCTCCAAAAGGATTCATTATCTGATTGAGTTATATGGATACTCAACTCTCACATGTTTTTTTTTTCCCAAGAAAAAGATCCTTCCATTAGTTAAGAAAAAGTGCCCATAGGGCTACAAACCACCTCTACTAGAGAGGGCTACATCAAAAGCATGGGGTGACTCTCCCAGTGAGTAAACAAAATATGTACAATGAGGCTAAATCACAAAATGGGAGGAGGAAAGAGCCACATAGGTGGTCGGTAGTGCCATCTGGGCACACTGTGGACCATGGTGAAGAAGGGCCTTGGGCGCAAGAGTTGCAGGAAAGCCTTTCTGCGCTCCTGCATACGGTCGGAGCCGAATTGACCCCTGTGTAACAAACTTGGACACCCCAAGTCAAGATTCAATTGCAACACAACAAAGATTCACTTCAAACTACTCCACAAATCACAATCCAGCTGCCCCGTCAGCCCATGTGAGCAGGTGTGAGTGTGTCCGGGCACTGTCACGTCATCAATTTGTGACATACCCCCCTCTTGAAAGAATTGTAATCGCCCTGGATTACGCCTGCAAAACAAACAGAGGCCATAAACTGTCTTAGTAGAAACTGACTGTTAGTACTTGCACTAGACAACACATCTAGCACTTGTACAACTTGACAGTCACATCACAGGACATCAGTCGACATCATAGGACATCACATGACAAATCATAGAAAAATTCATTTCAAATCTCAGATCATGACTGCCAGCAACGTATTTAGTAATCGCATTTAGATCCAGTCCGGACCTCACTGATGCCCGATTAACTAATCCTTATTGCGATCATGTCTATAGAGATTTATTAGACCGAAATGCTACAGTCATTTCGTCTTTCAGTTCCTACACTCAAACAAGTCAAGTGAGAGAGTACAAATCAATCATATGAATTCCGTGTCATAAAGTCATACAACAGAATACTTGTCAGCCCATTAGTATCCCTGAAACCCAAAGGGGACATTAGTGACCTTATTCAAAAATCTGGGTAATCTATTGAGAAAGGAGCGGAGTAACTCCCCTCTTGTGCAAACCCGCTGCACTAGATTCACCCTTGTTGAATTTGGTGTTCTATCGGCAGAGTAGTCTATGCTAAACCGAATGCTTCAAGGTAAAGTTCCAAAATTTGAGGAATATTTGCTAGGTCCTCCTCCATCCACTTAGCATCCAATGCAGGATAGTTCTTGAATGTAACCAAGAACCGCCGAATCACTTTACCTTTCGTCTTTCTTTCCTTGTGTGCCAAAATCTGTTCTAGAATGAGTATCTCCTCTCTTTCCTCCACTTCGGGCTGCTCATCAGGCTCCCCATCAACTGGCACATCACCTTTAAAAGGCTTCAATAGACTCACATGGAATGCATTGTGAATCTTCCAAGTATCGGGCAACTTGAGTCGAAAGGAGACATCATTTATCTTTTCTTTAATCTGGAAAGGGTCATAATACCTCATGCTGAGCTTTGGAAAAAGCCGCTCCTTTCCCTTCTGTTTTCTTAGGCGTGCCGTCTCAAAACGTAAGAGCACTCAATCGTCTTCCTTTAATTTCAAATCTCGTCGATGTCAATTTGCTGCCTTCTTATGTCGTTCTTGAGATTTCGCTAAAGCCTCGATCTTGGCAAAAGCAGTGTCCAAGTCCCTCGTGGATTGGTCGGCTTTAAAAATCTTGTCTTTAGTGCTAAGGAAGGGTGGAACCTTCGGAGCACCTTCAATTATCTCAAATGACGCCTTCTCCGTCGAAGAGTGAACCGTGTTGTTGTAGGCAAATTCCACCAAAGAATCTTTTTTCCCCATTGAGTCTTCTGATTAGATATGTAAGACTTCATAAATCTAGAACACTTGGATTTGCATTCTCAGGTTGCCCATATGTCTGCGGGTGGAATGATGACGAGAACTGCAACTGTGTGCCAATGTTCTCCCAAATAGCCCTCCAAAACAAACTCGTGAATCGCGGATCTCTGTCGTAGACTATTGTCTTAGGCATGCCATGTAATCGAAAAATCTGTACAATGAACAATCTCGCTAAATGGTCCGGCTTGACTATTTTCTTCACTGGAATGAAGTGAGCTTGCTTGCTAAATATGTCGATGATAGTCCAAATTTCATCGTGCCCACTCTGTATCTTCGGGAGATCAAAGATGAAATCCATTGCAATACTTTCCCAAGGGCGGGTGGGTATGGGTAAAGGCTGTAGTAATTCTTGTGCTTTATGCTTGTCAAACTTGACCTTTTGGCATATAAAACAACTGCAAACAAAGTCGTCCACATCCTTCTTGAGTCTTGGCCAAAAGAAATAACACTCCATACCTTTCAAGGTGGTGTCGATGCCGCAGTGACCCGTAAAAGGTGGACAATGGTACTCAGTCAAAACCTTTTCCCTCAACAACTGTGTGATGCACAACATCGTTTTCTTTATCAAGTAGCCATCCCGTATGGAATATCCCGCTACTATCTCCCCATTCCGTGTTCGAGTGAATACACGGAAAAAATCCGGATCGGTGGCGTATTGATCAACTATATCCTCAAAGCTCTATGATGAATCGCGGAAATAGCCAAGACTAAGGGCTTCCGAGACAATGCATCTGCCACCAAGTTTTTCTGTCCCTGCACGTGGACAATCCGGAAGTGAAAGTGCGACAAGATGTTAGCCCACCGCATCCGCTTTTCCGAAAGCTGCTTCTATGACAAGAAGTAGCGTGAACTCTGATGATCAGTAAAGACCATGAAGTCGGCTCCGAGTAGGTAATGTCGCCACTGAGTAAGAGCATGGATCACTGCCAATAGCTCTTTCTCATAAATCTGTGCTATCAAGTCTCGCCTTGAAAACAATCGGCTTTCATGGCAATCACATGGCCTTCTTGCATTAAGACCCTAGACTACGACCACAAGCATCACAATATACTTCGAATGACTTTTGCAAGTCTGGCAAAGCCAACAGTAGTCCAGTAGTCAGTTTTTCTTTAACTATCTGAAAGGCAGTCACCTTTGTCGATCCCCACGAGAAAGGGACTCCTTTCTGAGCAATAGGTGC
Organism: Adiantum capillus-veneris; assembly: GCF_014529385.1. Classification (NCBI taxonomy): domain Eukaryota; kingdom Viridiplantae; phylum Streptophyta; class Polypodiopsida; order Polypodiales; family Pteridaceae; genus Adiantum; species Adiantum capillus-veneris. Next base: position 43,971,721 of record NC_140948.1, read on the forward strand.
AAAGGGGAAGCTAGCTCTGCAAACTTTTGAATGAACCGTCGGTAGTAAGAACACAAGCCCAAGAAGCTTCTAACTTCATGAACATTCTTCAAATCTGGTCAATCGCGGATAGTCTCAATCTTGGCTGGGTCCATCTGTACTCCTATTGCTGAGACGATGTGTCCCAGAAAGTGTATCCCCGGCAAGAAAAAATTACTCTTTTTGGCATTGATAACCAATCTGTGATCACGCAATGCTTGAAAGACCTGTAGCAGATGGTGTCGATGTTCTGCTTCATCCTTGGAGAAAGCTATAATATCATCAAAGAAAGTGCCCATAAAAGCTTGATGCTTTCGGAAAATCCTATCCATCATTTGGTTGAAAGTCGCTGGAGCATTGGTAAGTCCAAAAGGCATCACCAAAAATTCTTATAAACCAAAGCTTGATTGATCCCGAAGCGATTTTGATATGATGATATCCGCTTTTCAAATCAATCTTGCTGAAAGAAGAGGATCCCTGAAGTCGGTCAAGAATATCATCGATCCTTGGAATCGGAAATCTGTTCTTGATAGTGAGTTTATTGAGAGCTCTATAATCAATGCACATTCTCCAAGATCCGTTTTTTTTTAGTACCAACAAAACAGGAGAGCAGTAGGGTGATGTACTCGGCTGGATAAGACCCTTTTCAAGAAGGTCTTTCACTTGGTTCATGATCTCTTCATTGTGGGCTCGACTAACACGGTAAGGTGGCCGGTCTGGTGGTGTGTTTCCAGGAATCAGATTAATAGTATGATCCTCAGGACGAGATGCTGGTAACTTGCCTGACAGGCCTTCAGAGAAACAATCAGCATGTGTGTGGAGAAAATCTTGGCGTTCTTTGTCAAGTTCAGGCATGTTTGTTTTGTGTTCGTCATTCAACTCTTTCAAATAGATTGAGTAAACAAAAAGACTAGATTTCATTAATTTGGAAATGGCTATAAGGACAGACTCGTCCTTCAGTTTTACATCAAGTACAATTTTATTGCCCTTTTCATTTGTCAAAGTTGCTTTCTTGGCCCGATAGTCGACCACGACGTTGTTCTCATGGTACCAAGGGACTCCTAGGAGGACGTCACACCCATGATGTAAAAGTCCTCGTGCCCTAAATACCCCTGACAATGCAAACGAAGTTTCCCAAGCCGGGTGTAATGGCTACATCCCGGGCGGGCGCCGCTAGAATTGCCTCTACTGGTGGCCCCATCTTGTCGGGCGTAATCTCGAGCCGTGCCGCCAATCAGGTGAAATGAAGTTGGCCTTGGCTCCTCCATCAAAAAAGATAAGGGCTTCTTGATCTTTCACTTTGCCCCAAGCTCGGCAATGTTGTGTACTTTCATCTATTTGGCTTGGGTCAATTCCCATGCAATCCCCGGTACTAGTCCAGCTTTCATCTTGCCTTTTCTGCCACGTTTCTCGGCTGCTCTAGAACTCTCTGGCTCTTCAGTCTGTCCTTACTGTGCCTTTTTGGGGCACTGTGCGGAGATGTGCCCTTGTTCCCTGCAACCAAAACACTTCCCCTCTTTGAGATAGTTAGCCCTTTCTCGAAGAGTCAGTCGGGTCGTGTATCCTTCTTTTCCTGGGAACTCTTTTTCTTTGTACTTTCATTATTGGAGGTTTGTGTGGTCCTTTGAATCAAGATTTTATCAGTGGGGTAAGTCAAAAATTCCGCGAATGTATCGAGAAACCCCGTTTCACATGACCCATTAATTCTTGAATAGAATCCGACTTTTGTTCAAGGCAGTAATCTCGGATCTCTGTAGGGAGTCCGCAGCAAAACCGCTCAATCTGTTCCTTAAAGGTGACTTTCTTAAATGAAGAGCTTGGTAGAAAAGAGTCCCAAAACCTCTCGCAATAAGCGTCCAAAGAATCTCCCTTGGTCATTCAAAGATGGTTCCAAGCGGTTCGTACATCCCGTTTGTACTCCCGGGTCAGCCAAGAAGAAATAAACAGCCGTTTGAGTTTCAACCACTTGACTGGAGCTTCGTTCCTTAGAAGAAGAGTGGACCACCATGTTCGAGCATTTCCTTTTAGAAAAGATGCAGCCCTCCTGATCTTGGAGTGCTCTGAGTAATGCCCTCCAGAGAAGGCTATGTCAAACTGTTGGATGAAGGCCAAAGCCCTTGGAGCATCTTGGAATCCAGAAAAGGATTCAAATTTTATCGATTGTCCACCATCTTTGAACTCCTTGATCTTTTTGCTCTTGTCTTCGAGAAAGTCGTATTGGTTGGCTCTGTAGAAGTGCTTCTTCTTTGCATAAAACATGTGGTGATCAGAGTCCGAATTGTCAGAGGATAACTCCTCTGTAGAGCTATCAGAAACTGGTCGGAATCTGAGTTTCTTTGCCTTTTTCTTGCTCTTTCCGAAGCTTTTCTTTTTGCTTCGCTTTTGGCCCTTTCTGTCCTTCTCGCTCGAGTCGGAAGAGCTAGAAGAATTGTTAAAAGAAGAGGAAGAAGAAGAACTGGGTAGTCATTCAAAACGCACATGCTTCTTCTGCTTTCTTTCAAATGCAAAAGAAGATAGAAGATTGACGGCCAAAGTAACCAGGGTAGTCAGTCCCCTTCTTGCGCTTCTTCAATTGCTTTTTCGATTGATTCTTCGTGTCCAAAAGCTAACCAATCTGGGTCTGAACCACCTCTTGAAGTTCTTGTTCAGTGAACATCCTCGGAGAAGGAGGTTTCTTGATTGCCGGTTTAATTGGTGGTTCAATGGCTTTTTGCCACCGAGTATGCACTTGAGCCATGGACTGTTGAGACAAAAATTTTGCAAACTGGGGATCTTTAGCAAACTGAAGCATTTGCTTTGTGCACTCGTCAACCTGTTGTCGACGTTGCATCCCCAAAAGTTAATACTGTGTAGGCCGAGGTGGCCCGTACTCATGTTCTGTTAAGTCGTTTAAATCTTGTGTGTTGTCTTCTCCCACCTCAGCGGTTGCAAAAGAGGTCGAATGATTCTTTTCGGTATCCATAAGTGTCGCGAGAAAAGGGATCAGATTTCTCGGTAGAAGAGAAATCGGCCGTGCTCTGAGACCATTGTAACAAACTTGGACACCCAAGTCAAGATTCTACCGCGACACTGCAGAGATTCACTTCAAAGCACTTCACAAATCAAAAGAGAATCGACACGGCCCGACGTAGTTCCGTGCCAAGAGATAGTGGCCCAAAGACTGGCGCTCCTTTCAATATTTCTTTTTATATTAATCGCCGAGCAAAGTACAACCGACCCGCTCGGGTGCTCGCTCTCAGACTTTGTGTCTAGATGCTGTGTAGAGTGAGCCCCTTAGGTCACTTATAAAGGTTTTACAAGGGTTGCTAAAAACAGACCGCCAAAAGCATTCAAATCAAAAGCAATTTGGCCCAAAAGCCTTCTTGGCTAAAATCTGTCAACAAAAAGCAGTCAGCGTAAGCTGCGGAAATCCATACTGCCAGCCAGCGTAAAAAGCGGAAATCCTTATGCACTGCCATGTCAGCAACCAGTCATCACTTTTTCTTGTCCGTACTATCAACGTGAATTATGGGATTCCGTACAGTTGCCACGTCAGCCCACGTCAGCGTGAGTGTGTGTCCGGACACTACCACGTCATCAATTTGTGACACCCTGAGAGTATGGATCAACTCCAGCCAAAAGTCACGAACAGTCTCCGCCAGTGGGACAGGGCGAGCCTCGAAGATGCAGAAGCAACGGGCCAAAGATGAGCTCACAACACACCTCTCTCTCACTGCACCACTCCTGGAGGGTAAGCTCTGTATAGCAGGCTGAAGTGTAGGTCGACCTCCTTGATCACTATCATCCTGCTGGTGGAAGACCAGGCAGCAACACCCCCAAGTGTACTGTCGCGCTGTGGAAAGAGTTGGCATCAGTCAAAGAACCCGAAGCCAAACCTGCTGTGCCATGGGCGAGTCCCACAAATAGTGACGCTGAATCTCCAAAGGATGGTCACAAGCTGCTAGGCTACCGAAAGGCCATTATGTACTAGCCAACTTCCCACAGCTGTAGCTCTGTGTGCAACTAGCCACTGGAACAAAGTGACTCGCCTCGGGTGTCTGGAGTCCTTGACAAGAACTTCCTTACAAAAGTACCTGACTGTGTGCTCGTCTGTAAAGAGCTGACACACCTCTGATCTAAGCATCCGAGAAGCCCATCCTGCGTAGAGTGCCCTCCAAGAAGTCGCAGTCAACTCTATCGTAGGCCTTCTCAAAATCGAGAAAAAGTATCACCAGATCCTCACCACGGAGGCGCGCGAGTGTAGATGCCTTCTAGAAAGTAAAGATGTTGTCAAGGATGCTACGCTCCTTGACAAAACCTGTCTGTGTCCCATGTATGATGCTCTCTAGGAGTGGCTGAATCCTCAAAATCAGAGCCTTGGCAAGAATTTTGTAGGCTGAATTGAGGATAGTGATGGGCCGCCACTGTCGAATCTTGTCCAAGGAGGCACCCTCTTTGGGAATGAGGTAAATCAGGCCCTCACTCATGTTGTCAGGCATCTCTCGTGTGTGTAGGATGTAGTGAAAAGCGTTGCAGGGATCTGAGCCAAGCAAGTCCCAATACTCTAAGAAAAAGCTGGGAGTCAAACCATCCTCACCTGGACAGCTACCACAGGGAAGTGCTCTGAGGGCCGCGTGGAGCTCCTGTAGAAGCTGAAGAGGCAGCTCAAGCCTCTGGCACATCTCCTCAGTCACAAGACAAGGCATTTGGGCCACACCTGCTCTCTGCATGCATCCCGACGCTCTGACTGAGGCGTTGCTGACAGCAGGTCACGGTAAAAGTTGGTGGCGGAGAATACGATGATGATGTCGAAAAAGGTGTCCATAAATGACCGGTACTCTCAAAAAATCCTGTCCATCATCTTAATGAACGTTGCAGGAGCATTTGTGAAACAGAAAGGCATCACCAAATACTCGTACAATCCAAAGGACGTCTTGAATGCGGTCTTGTATACATCTTCAGGAGCGATCCTGATTTGATGATAGCCACTCTTCAAGTCAATTCTGTCAAAGCATGTAGAACCCTATAACATGTCCAATATTTCATCGATCCTAGGTATTGGAAACATGTTCTCGATGATGATTTTGTTGAGACTATGTAATCAATGCACATTCTCCAAGATCTATCTTTCTTCAATACCAACACCATGGGCGATCAGTAAGGTGATGTACTGGGCTGAATTAGACCCTTTTGTAGAAGCTCTTTCACTAATTTCCTTGTTCTTGGCTCTGCTAACTCGGTAAGCTGACTGGTTTGGTGGCGTGCTACCGGGAATCAAACCAATCGTGTGATCTTTAGGTCTCTGTGAAGAGGTCACTCTCTTGGCAAGGCCTCAGAGAAACAATGGGGTTGAACTTGCAAGAAATCTTGTTGTTTCTTTAAGGGTCGGACATATTGGATGTTTTCTTGTCATTTAACTCATTCAAGTAGATCATAAACAAGCAGATTGGATTTTATTAATTTTGAAACGGTTGAAGCAGGACAGACTTGCCCTTTAATTTTACATCAAGTACAATATCTCTACCCTTTTCATTCTTCAATGTCGTTACGGCTGTGTGCGCTACGTGGACATGCTTCATCAACTTCCATAGCCAATTTTGTACATATCTCTAAATAGGAGTGTCTTGTATCCTAGGAGGATTAGTACTGGCAATTTTGTGAGCCCGTTCGTAGGACCTGCATTTCCGCACGAGTCCATTAGATCAGGTTTTCGAGTTTTGGAACCCTTATACTACGGTGGGCATCTGGCATGACGTGCATGGTAGAGGAATCCAATGAGCCATTCCTTGTGTCAATCGGATTCTCGGGTGGGCAGTTGTGCGGCAGTTTCATCCATAAACTTTGCATATTTATAACTTTGTTTTCATCAATCGGACTTATTTTTATAACTGTCTTCCAAGTTTCCCCTACCTTAGTCCTAAAAAGTTCATAAGCAGTATTTTGCCCTTTAGAAGGAGCAGGTCAGCGAGCGTTTTGGATCATTGAGAACTAGCACCATAGATCAGCCTAGCGTTTTGCATTTGTAGATTAGCCTTGGCATTTTGGTCCATGACTGCGAGCAAGTGCCCCGATCAGCAAATCAGCCCAGTGTTTTAAGTTTTCAGACCCTTTTCTCGCCGGAATTGTGCTGGATTTGCTAATGCTGCCTTCCTTGCTTGTTCGCGGACCTTCGGGAGCCCATTGAGCCTCTCCTCGGCCATCCCCTCACTGCATCGAGTGCTCCCATTGCTGTCCATTATCGGCTCCATCGTCATCTGTGTTTTCAGCCCTGCTTTGCACGTCAGAAAATGCAGCCAGATTTACTTTTTTGCAGCCAGATTTCAGCCCTTCATTCCTCACTTCAGGAGCGCAAATCAGCCCGAGATCTATCCCTTGGCGGCCATCAGCAACCTCTCATCGAGACGGATCCAAAGGCGCATCAAATCAGCCTTGGAGGTGCTTCATTTTTCAGAGTTACCGCGGTGACATTTCCCAGTCGAGTCAATAGAGTTTGCATTTGACGTATTGCATTTGTGTACATTTCATTTACGCAATCAAAAGCAAATAACACACCGATAACAGTGTGGGGGGTCCTTGAGAGGAGGTTTCGTTCTCTCTCTCTCTCTCTCTCTCTCTCTCTCTCTCTCTCTCTCTCACATTCTCTCTCTTCAAAGAAATAAAAGGAACCATCTTACGTGCCAAGTAGCACACATTCAAGCAAGGAAAGAAGTAAAGATTTATGGAAGTGTAAAGTCTAGATCTTGTCACCATTTCAATTCCGCTGCACCTGACATCTCTTTTGTAGACTAAAGACAGACTCCTTTCCTACGCGCACGCGCGCGCGCGCACACACGCACACACACACACACACACACACACACACACACAGAGATAGATAGATTTAGATAGATAGATTTTATTATCGTCCTCGGAGGTCAAATATGACCTATGGGACCAAAGTTACATGTGATGTAGTATGTGTACGGCTGATGAGTAACTCTCGATGCTCCAAAATTGTAGTGATGAGAGTCGCAATGGAGAGCCCACACTTTGGCTGGGAGAGGAAAGTGTGTAGGTCTAAGTTATGGCTGAAAATGTGAGAGAAGCAAGTTCGGATGTGATCAAAAGCTGAGCACTCTAGTAGTGTGTGGTACTCAGACTCTCGAACTTGCAGTGAGCATAATGTGCACAGTCGATTTGACTCTTCTCCATTGCCCCAACGCCCTATCTCGCATCGAAGGAAATGGGAGCTAAGCCGAATTGCTGCGATAGTGCGTATCGCGGACAAGGGAATAGGCTCAAGCATGTAAGTGTGAGTACGGTTTCCTCTCTCAGCGAAGAACATGGTTTTGTAGTTGGGGGCAATATAGGTGGTGTAATGTATGAAGCGTGACCCACCGGATTTCTCCCAAGCCGTAATACATTGGCGTTGTAGAAAAGCTTCATTCACTTGAGAGTCAATTGAAGCATCATGTAGCAAGTGTAATGCATCCCATCTCCCAAACCACTTCTTTATGTCTTGCATCCATCCCGTGCTCAAGATCTTGCTTTTATGCGTCTTTTGAACTTTTTTGCTTGCTTCCCATGCAATTGTAGGAAGTCGATGTGAGGGGTTTTGACGCATCTTTATCATGTACTCCACAACCCTTTCCATGCCCATAACCTCAATTGGAAGAGATCCCGACTCAAGAAGTAGGAGCATATATGGTGTTTGTGTCTTAACTTGGAGAAAGTTTGTAAGAAAACGCTTTTGGACATTCTCAAACTCTTTCCAAGTAAACTTTGAGATGCTCCCACCCCACACTTCAACTCCATAAAGAAGAACCGGTGTCACCAATGCATCAAAAAGATACTTCTTGAGAACCCAACACTTGAGAGAGAGAGAGAGAGAGAGAGAGAGAGAGAGAGAGAGAGAGAGAAAGATGTTCCCTACTAGTAGAGATCATTCCCTACTACTTACCCATGTAGTCCAGGATGCTGTAAGTGTTTTGTGCCAAGTAGCACACATTCAAGCAAGGAAAGAAGTAAAGATTTGTGGAAGTGTAAAGTTTAGACCTTGTCACCATTTCAATTCCGTTGCACCTGACATCTCTTTTGTAGACTAAATACAGACTCCTTTCCTGCGCACGCGCACACACACACACACACACACACACACACACACACACACACACACACAGAGAGAGAGAGAGAGAGAGAGAGAGAGAGAGAGATCATTCCCTACTACTTACCCATGTAGTCCAGGATGCTATAAGTGTTTTGTCCTTGGTTAGCCTCCCACATCATGGGGAAAAAGCAGATTTGGTTTCTTATTGATCATTCTAAAGGACCACTTCATTTTTCTTCTTGCATTATTCAAAAGCCTGCTCATTGTAGCAACAATTCTTCATGGACCTTTCAAGTATTTAGTTTCACTACATTTTGGTTGAGACTAACTTTGGTTATCTCACTTGATCTGTTGATTTTAAGGATTCTTGTGCATGCACTATAACTTCGGTATTGCGTAATGCTTTGTGGTTCATGAAATTGACAGCAATTGACTTTCTGACAGGTACGCTTGGAACACATGCTGGAAAGAATGACTCTTATCTCACAAGGGGCGGACACTGAAAGGCCCTCACAAGTTTTGGAGAATCTGTATATAGGAGGAGCTATGGCGGCTAAGTCTCTACATACTTTACAGTATATGGGAATCACCCACATCTTGTGCTTGTGCCCAAGTGAACTCAAGTCTTTTGGAGAGGAGTTCAACAAGTTAGCTTGCTACAAGGAGATTGAGGTATTCTTTCTATTTGGATTATATGAACGTATATGATTTCCGCTTTTTGCTCAGTTCTCTCTCTCTCTCTCTCTCTCTCTCTCTCTCTCTCTCTCTCTCTCTCTCTCTCTCTCTCTCTGTGTGACCTACATCTTCCCATGGGGTAAACAATTTAGAGGGAGGATACTTCAGGGATACCTTGTATGTTTGGACTATGGATGTAATTTTTACATACGTAGCTTATTTCAGCCTTTAGCTTTAGGCTTATTTTTCTATTCCTCTCAATGAGAGATTTTTTTCATTGTATGTACTGATTTGGTCTCATGGGCCAAATTGGCCTTTTCTGGACAGTAAGATACACACTTTCTCTCTACTGCAAAGACACATGAGGGAGTTCATGGGATGATCACCATTGTATTCTTTCTCCATTGTACACCTTATTAACCCTCATGTGATTGTACCCACACTAGGTACCATCGTTTATTTTATTTTTTACGTTACCAAGACCATTGTACTAGTCCCATATGGATGTAACCCTTTTCGGTCTCATAGGTCATTTTGGCCTTTGGAAGACGTTAATATAACACCTCTCTCTCTCTCTCTCTCTCTCTCTCTCTCTCTCTTCACACCCTTCACACACACACACACCCCCCCCTCTCTTAGCATTCCTCCTCACCTTGTATCATGGAGTGTTTCACACGCCATTGTACGAATGTTCAACCACAACATGATACATGGTCTTTGTGCTCGTGGTACATGATATCATCAGTTCAATGTTCTAGCTATGATCCAATCCTTTGTTATACTCCCTCTCTAGCTCATCATGCTTTGCTAGTGGCAGAATCCTTGTCTGATAAGGCCTGTTCCCCAAATATCTTCCCGTGGAGAATTGTCAGGATAAGTATAGTATCCAAAAGCCACATTTGGTTCTTGCCTCATGGGATTCCACACGTGTACACTGCCTTTGTAGACTCTAAAGCACGAAGCGCAACATAGCAAGTCGAGCCTCTGAATGGTAATGCCAGATCTCATCACCCAATTAGCTCAGGTGTTCAAAATTATGACTTTGTTCCTTTGAAGATTCACCCTTAGATCTCTAACTGTGCAGAAGGCATGGCATGCATTCAGATGCTCTTGTAGTCCCCAAGGAGACGCTGACATAAGTACAATGTTATCTGCAAACTACAATATATGGTCCGCAGCCCACGTAACCTAGCTTCTCTCCCTCTTCCTCTCTCGGTAAAAATCGCAATGTGTTGGCCTAGAGATCCATGGAGGGCTTATGGCTCTTGATTTGGAGCACCATGAATTCATATAGCATGCTGGTGTACTCTTGCCAAACATTGGGAGTGGTAATCTGTATCGGTGGCTGCTGGATCCTGTGAAGCCTTCTACATCCCTTCTGCCTCATATTAGAAATTTTATCTCGCTTCTTCGTACATGCAAGCTGGTGAAAATGAGCGCAAAGATGCTCTTGTGTACATGTACCAAGTGCCACCTCACATTGTAGGCGTGAGCATGAGCATGCCTGCATGTAATTGTGCCAAAGTATCACCTCAAGGCTCACATTGTAGGTGTCACCATGATTTATGAATGGCTTACTATGCCTGACTCGAGCCGCTCCACTTCATTGAGTGCAAGCTTTCAAAACTTCTCGTTATGTACGGCAAGCATGGAACCACTTGGTTCCTCACAACTACCAAAGACAATAACTGTCATTGAAGATTGTCGTGAAAGACTGCTTTCGGCAAGTGTCCATGCGAGCTTTTTTTTTTTTTTTTCTGTTCTGCCCATTATGTAAATCAAAGGTGCCAAATTCTGTTCTTTGCTTTCATTTTCTAGGTTCTGGACCAGGAGAATGCTGATATCAGCTGCAAGTTTCAGGAAGCATGCGACTTCATTCGTGATTGCGAAAGGGCAGCTGGGAAGTGTCTTGTTCATTGCTTTGAAGGGAGAAGCCGGAGCGCAACAATCATACTCGCCTACTTGATGACTCAAAAGTAACGCGTCTAACAGTACATTTGTGGGAACCATCCCTTATTGCTTAAAGAGTTCATTTTGTGGGGTGTATGAATACAGGCATATGAGCCTTTCTCAGGCATGGAAGCAACTGAAAACAGCACATTCTCGTTCACAGCCGAATGATGGTTTCATGCAGGCGCTCATCAAGCTTGACAAGGAACTTCATGGATCCAGCTCAATGGAATGGCAAAAGAAAAGGCCCACTTTGCAAATCTGCTATGTTTGTGGCAAGACTACTGGCTTAAGCCTGGCTGCCTTGAACAGCCATATGCAGAGGTTTCATCCTGGTGCCCACAACCCTTAGGCAGTGATATACTCTCTCTCTCTCTCTCTCTCTCACATATCCATCCATCAGAGATGCCTTGGGATATTCTTGACAGAGATACGTAGGCACAGACATGGTTTATTACAAGAGTTCCACGTGTTTCTGCCACAACAGCAGCTCTCAGCAAGACCCTATGCTGTGTCTCTTTTCAGCTCATGGGACTCGCCTGGATAGAGCACACCGTGTAGTGCATCTCGACGGCCTCGTCCCTCTCACAGATGACATCATGGATATATTTTCCATCGCCGCATCCAGGCCTTATTGAGAGGCATAGAGCAGCTCCTACAAGGTTCTTCACAGACGAGGAGATTGATGCCCTGATGTAGGAGCCCATGAGAGTTTATGTGATGGTGCTTACGGTTGCGGCTTACTTTGGAGAACAAGCTTTGGGAGAGGAGCTACCAGCCAGTTCTACTGGTTCACTTATTTGTTTACATTTTTTGCTTTTTTTAAAACCTTAATTGTTTGTACTGGGACATTTGGATCCTGTAATGATGATATAATTCCACAACCGCATAGGGCTGTTAGGCCTTTTGCAACAGCAAATAAAGTCGTTTCCTCTCTCTCTCTCTCTCACACACACACACACACACACACACACACAAAACTCTTGCCTCTCAAGCTTGTTAATTTATAGACAGGACTTACATTATACAGTACAAACAATCTACGAGTGTAAGTGTCAAATCTAAATTCAATTGTTAATGCTTATATTCATGTGGTATTCTCTCCTTTCTTTTTGTTGGCTCTTCTACTTTTTACCTCTTTTCCTTTCCACAGCCACGGGACACACACATGTATCTTGTTCTGTCTCATAAATCTCTCTCAGTGCTCATTAAAGGCATTTTTCCTAACCAATCAGAAAAAGGACATGATGAGGATTCAATCAGTTATTGCATTAACATTTTGAAAGGTTTACCAAATTTAATACCCTATGATTGGTCTCAAATGGCCTAGATGAAGAAGAGATTGCGATTGCTACTCGACAAATATCACTACTCTAGGCATTACCAAAAAATTCGTGGGGACCTACATTGAGCCCTTTATACCATTTGATAGCTATTGGAGCTCTGCATGCCAGAAATTGCTATCATAAACCCTGGGATTTTAGCAGCTTCACACTCATGGCCCCTCTCAATGAGAGACTCCTATTGACACCCATCAATGAAAGAGACAAGGAGGCACTCAAGAGTGTTGTGAGTAGACTAAAGGAGGAGAATATTGTAAAAATGGAAATCTTATAGTTCAAACAGACCCTATGGATTATTATGCATAACTTCCATATCTACTTTCTAGCCAACTCACTCAAGAAGTCCATGTTTGCCTTTCATAGATGAATCTTCATAGACACTCAAGGAGGGATCAAAGCCCTACTAGTGAATTGTGGCCATGCGCAATAGAATTTGCTATGAAGGATAAAATGAATAAAGAGGTTTTGCTTGAAGCTAGAGATTGCATTTAGCTAGAAACAAGTTGAGTTGATCTTGTAGACTCTTTGCCAGTGTATGCGTACATTGCCAAATGTGAAGCCAATGAGGCCATTGTTCAAGAGAAACGTAGGTGTGAGAATGGGGATAAGGACCTTCAAAAACGGTCACAAAGAGTGGAGGAAGAAACAATATATTGCTCCTAGATCAACCTCTCCACAAGAGATACCTATACCTGAAGTGCCTATACAGGAAGCTTCTAAAAAAAAGAAGGAAACAAGAAATGGTAAAGCAAAGAATCCAGCTTACAAGCTACAGTCTGATATAGAGGTAGTGACATATCTCAAAAAGGTTTGGAAGAGGATTTTGAACAATAATATTGAATTTACTTTGGGTGAGGTGCTTGGCATAGCGAAGCGTGAGCTCCATGAAGAAATTATTGACATTATCAAGAGAAAGCATCAGTCTCTTAATGAGGCTATCCATGTACAGGGTGAAGGAGAAACTTTAAATGCACAATGTGTATAGGTTTATGATAAGCAAGGTGATGAAAACGTTGTTTGATTTTACAAGTCTACAGGAGAAGTAAAATAGGTTCACTTCTTGGATGCTGAAGATGAATATGAGACCACTCATAAGAGTTATTAGGAAAGAAAAACTACTGAGAGCTCGGTAAAGTGGGAGACTACAAAGCCATATATTGCACTAATAGATCATGGATCAAAGATTAACCTCATGTCAAAGAGTCTATATCAAAAAGGAAAATGGCCAATCAATATAAATTATGGATGGATGATTTGTGCAACAAATAACTCTCATTAGGGATGAGGGGGAATAATCATGTGACTATAACATGGATATAATAGGAGTTATTGATTTTCATTTTTTTCTCACATTTTCACATACAGAAGGGTACCGTAAAATGGAATTGAAAAAAAAAGATTGAATAAGAAAAGGATGTATTTTATTCGTCAAAAATTCATAGAGAAGGAGTTTTATAAATAGTCCTTGAATATATCCGATATACAAAATTTATACATAGTGACCCCTTCAATCATTAGGGGAGCTATACGGAGCTTGTCTAAATGTGAGGGTGACTATAAGGGATGTGAAAGATGACAAAATTTTTTTTGTATAGGAGATTTCTACATAATCTCTTATCCTTGGGTAGCCATATATCTTTGCTACTTGTATGGAAACAAAGGTGATGGATGAAGAAGCATACAGAAACTTGGTGTAGATCACACAATCCATGCTAGAAAAACAGGAACCTCACTTGGAAATCATAGAGAAGCCAACAGGACTTGAGACTAAGACCATCAGAGAAAAAACGTAAGAGAAGGGGGAGTTTAAAACTTTAGAAGACGATGAACACTTATGCTAGGAAAGGAATGTGAAGTGTGTAGTCCAATTCCTTACAATTTGTGTGGACCATGAAAGTAACTGACACTCTTAGAGAGAACCCTTACCAAAGACAACTAAAGAATTCAAGGAATATAGGGATATATGGGGTTCCGTCCGTAGACCTTTGTAGAGCAGGATTACAGTGGTATAAGAAGAGAAAATTCCTCACATGATGTATATGAAAAGGAGGTGCTTTATTCAATATATGCAATCTATCATTAAGGTAACAATCATGATTGATGCAACAGAACCTTTCTATCAATCTTTAGAAAGAATAAAAAATTTCAATGGGAAGAGATGCATACACATGCCATGAGGAAATTAAAGAAGTTGTTGCTTATACCTTCAACCTTAAGGAAAACAAACTGTGAATATGGAAGACATTTAATTGTGATAGTGGATATTAGCCCCACAAGAATTGGATAGGTGATTGGGCAAGATGATACAGATGGTAAGAAATATGTGGTAAGATTTGGGGCAAAGGTCCTAAATGCTAATCACAATTATCCACAGGTAAAAAACAAATTATGGGAATCAGTCACAACACTGAAGTGTGATAAAGAGTATAATGGAGACTTAAGGTCCACCCCTTCTTTGAATGATCACAAGCTGTTCAATTCTCGACATTGCTATGTTGAGATGGATTGCCCATATACAGTCCTTAAATCCAAAACTTGAGAATATTGCAAGGAAACATAATCCAATTGCGGATATGCTTTATAGAGCTAGGTATGAAAATGAAGAAGAAATGGATGTCGAGGATGACGATGCAGGCACTAAGTTTATAGTAGCTCTCATGCCAAGGGTGATCATCGATTCCTATCAAATGCACCTGAATCATTTGCAAACGACTTATATCAAGGTGATTGGTTTCTTATTAAATGTTATTTGAGCACTTCGACAAGGCAAGAAGGACAATTTGATCAAGAGTCCAAAAAGAATACACAAAAAAATGTATGGATACTTTTTGAAAGATGGGTACTTGTGAAAGCATCCAAAACAAAGAAATGGGATGCCTTTTGAGAGTTGTGAATGATAAGGACACTCAAGGGGAGCTTATCAAAAAATTTCATGAGAGTCTTTATGCCAGACACAGAGGTGTATGGGCCACATTTACTAAAATCAAAGCAAGTGTTAAGTATGGAGCCTGATTTACCCTTGTAATTTTTTGTGGTAAAAACGCACATTTGTAAGGCCCCCATTATGAGGAGAAGCCAACGTGCGTGAAGGAAAATCACTCGCTGGAAACCAAAATTTTCATGGCCAAAAATCAGGGGCAACTTTAGGGGCCTAGGGGACGGAAGCCCCTGAGACTTTTTTTTCCTCGTCGAAATATTCCTTTTCTCCGGAATGTTATGGCTGGACGGCGGCCGGAAAGTGGTCGAAAAACAACCGTCGGTTGGCCGGTGGCCGGTAGTCAATGGTCGGTGGCCGAATTCAAAAGCGGACTTGTCTTCTCAAGGGCGGCCACACATGGGCGGATTGGAGGGTCCGATTTGGACTTATCTACACAAGGGCGGCTACACATGGTTGCCTCTCATGAGAGAGGGCGGCCCTTTTGGCCTATAAAAAGAGGCCATTTCTACACACATTTCATAGTGTGTGAAGTTGATGCAACAAGGTGAGTGTGAGGTGGTGAGAGTGAAGCAAGACGGGAGCTCCATTAAGGGTATAATCCCTTTGAAAACTACTTCTTGTTTTGAAGTACTAAAGCCATTGAGTGGCTGCTTTCCCGTGGACGTAGCCCACATTGGGTGAACCACGTATATCGTGTGTACTCTCTCTCTCTCTCTACTCTATAGTCTCATGTATGTAAATCTGTCTCTCTCCATTAAGTAATCTACTCAATTATCTATTTAGCTACGTCTTATTTCCTAACAACTGGTATCAGAGCAAAGTTTGCTCGTAGCTAAATTATCTCAGGGAAAGGATTCCTTGAATTGAGTGGGAGTTCTGGAGGAGGAAGGGAAGCTCAAGATTGAGAAGTTCAACGGCAAAAACTACCAACATTGGAAGATGCAGATTGAAGACTATCTCTACCAGAAGGACCTCTATTTGCCACTAGGCGGTCTTGCAAAGAAGCCCGCAATGATGGCAGATGAAGCATGGATTATCCTTGATCAAAAGGCCCTGGGAACAATCCGGTTAAGCTTGGCGTCAACGGTGGCCTTCAATGTTTCGGAGATGAAGACCACGGAGGACTTGATGAAGTCACTTGACGACTTCTACGAGAAACCATCGGCATCCAATAAGGTATTTCTTATGAAGCACTTGTTCAATCTAAAGATGACAAAGAATGGTTCAGTTGCAGAACACCTAAATGACTTTAACAAAAACATAATTCAACTTCGATCGGTGAAAATCAATTTTGATGATGAAGTGCGAGCTCTCCTTATACTATCATCTCTACCGGATAGTTGGGACAGCCTTGTGATGGCTGTAAGTAATTCTATTTCTGGCACAAATACTCTTAAGTTTGATGATGTTGTGGGTGTTCTCCTAAGTGAGGAAATACGAAGGACAAGTACAGGAGAATCATCAAGTGCTGCATTGTCAGTGGAAACAAGAGGAAGGCCTAAGGAGAGGTTCAAAAACCAAAAGGGTCATGATCGCTCAAGACGGAGCAAGTCACGCACAAAGTCAGTTCTTGAATGTTGGAACTGCGGCAAGAAGGGCCACGTCAAGAAAGATTGCTGGTCCAAGAAGAAGAAGGAGACAGAGTCTCAAGACAACAAGCCAACATCGGAGGCCAATGTGGCAGGTAAAGTAGAGCAAGATGCTCTAATTCTCTCATTAGACAATGTGTCTAATTCCTGGATAGTAAATTCCGGGGCTTCATTCCATGCGACACCACACAAGCAACATTTCCACGACTACAAAAAAGGTAATTTTGGGTATGTATACTTGGGAGATGATGAAGCTTGTGAGATTGTTGGCAAAGGTACAGTTTCTGTCAAAATTGCTAACGGAAATGAATGGAAGATTAAAGATGTTAGGCATGTTCCTTCTCTTCGCAAAAATTTGCTCTCTATAGGACAATTGGATGATGAAGGTCACAACATTGCATTCGGAAACAAACGGTGAAAGATCTCAAAGGGATCTTTGGTGGTTGCCAAGGGAGAAAAAGTCGGTACACTTTACTTGTGTACTGTTAGCACGCAACCTTCAGCTTGTGCAGCAACTACAGAAGTTGACTGTGCGGTGTGGCACTACCGACTTGGGCATATGAGTGCCAAAGGAATGTAAATCCTTCAAACAAAGAAGCTTCTTCCAGGTTTGAAAGAAGTGGACTTAGAGTTCTGTGAAGATTGTGTTTATGGTAAACAAAAGAGGGTAAAATTTCAAAAATCAGGAAATGAAAGAAAAAATAAAAAACTTGAGTTGATTCATTCTTATGTTTGGGGTCCTACAAGTACACCATCACTTGGTGGCTCATTGTACTATGTAACATTTCATAGAAGATGTGACTAGAAAAACATGGATTTATGTCATGAAGAATAAGTCCAATATATTTTCCATATTTCAAAGGTGGAAAGTCTTTGTGGAGAATGAAACAGGTACCAAAGTTAAATGCCTCAGATCCGACAATGGAGGTGAATATTGCAGCCAAGCTTTTGAAAGCTTTTGTGCTAGCAATGGCATTCGGAGGCAAAGGACAACCCCAAGGACACCTAAACAAAATGGTATTTCGGAAAGGATGAACAGGAAAATCATGGAGCGAGCACGAAGCATGCGGCTACATGCATGCCTAGCGCTTGAGCTTTGGGCGGAAGCTGTAAGTATGTTTGTGTACTTAATCAATCGGTCACCCTCAACAGCATTGGATGGGGGAGTTCCAGAAGAGGCATGGATAGGTAAACCGGTGAATTATGCATTTCTCAAAGTGTTTGGGTGTGAGGCTTTCATGCACATAGATATAAGCCTAAGATCAAAGCTAGATGCAAAGTCCAAAAACTGTTTCTTCATTGGCTATGGAGAAGGTGACTTTGGGTATCGCCTATGGAATCCTGAAGATGGTAAAATCTTAAGGAGTAGGGATGTAATTTTTAACGAACAAAATATGTACAAAGATTACTTGGAAAGAAAACAAACAAAACAAACAGGTGATGAGTAGATGGAGCTTGAGGACGGTGAAGACTCAAGGACTGCAAACGGTGACAATGTACAACAACGTCAACCAAATGAGGAGCCTCAACCTATTCCACGAAGATCTAAAAGAGCAAGTAGACCTCCAGAAAGGTTTGTTCCTTCCTTCAACCATCTCTTGATCTCAGTTTCTGGAGAGCCAGAATCATACGAAGAAGCTATGCAACACGAATCCAAAGAAGAATGGACGAAGAGCATGCAAGTGGAGATGGACTCACTACATCGCAACCAAACATGGGAGTTGGTTGAGTTGCCTAAAGGTAAGCGGGCACTTCAAAACAAATGGGTGTACAAGGTGAAGAAAGAAGAAGGTGGGAAGAAAAGGTACAAGTCTAGGCTTGTGGTAAAAGGTTTTTCTCAAAAGAAAGGTATTGACTTCAATGAAATATTTTCTTCTGTTGTAAAAATGAACTCAATTAGGCTTGTCTTAAGCCTTGTGGCTACTCGTGATCTAAATCTCGAGCAAATGGATGTAAATACGGCATTCCCTCACGGTGAATTAGAGGAGGAAATCTACATGCGTCAACCAAAGGGGTATGAAGTAAAAGGTAAGGAGAAAATGGGTTGCATATTAAAGAAGAGCTTGTATGGTTTAAAGTAAGCATAAAGAAAATGGTACTTGAAGTTTGATCGATGGATGTTGGAGCATGGATTCACAAGATGCAACTCGGATCACTGCGTCTACACGAAGAATTTGGGAGATGGGAAATTCATCATCCTAATGTTGTATGTTGATGACATGTTGATTGCAAGTTCTAACATGCAGGACATCAAAGACCTAAAAGAGGAGCTATCTAAATCTTTTTCAATG
This sequence comes from Adiantum capillus-veneris, assembly GCF_014529385.1. Taxonomy (NCBI): domain Eukaryota; kingdom Viridiplantae; phylum Streptophyta; class Polypodiopsida; order Polypodiales; family Pteridaceae; genus Adiantum; species Adiantum capillus-veneris. The sequence continues at coordinate 43,990,590 of NC_140948.1, forward strand.
AAAGATTTAGGTGCTGCAAAGAGGATACTTGGTATGAAAATATCAAGGGATAGGACGAAGAAGACAATAAAGCTATCTCAAGAAGATTACATCAAGAAGGTACTAGAAAGGTTTGCAATGCAAAATGCAGAACCAGTTTCTACACCTTTGGCTGGTCACTTTAAACTAACAAAGGATATGTGTCCAAGGACACAAGAGGAGATAGCCTATATGTCTAAAGTTCCATATGCTACAGCAGTAGGTTCTCTAATGTATGCTATGGTCTGGACAAGGCCAGACATTGCACATGCAGCGGGAGTTGTGAGTAGATTCATGGACAACCTAGGTAAAGAGCATTGGCAAGCTGTGAAGTGGATACTTAGGTATCTAAAAGGGACAATAACAAATGCTTTGTATTTTGAAGGAACTGATATTTTTCTAGAAGGGTATGCTGATGCAGATATGGCAGGTGACAAAGATGTTCAAAGGAGCACTACTGGCTATGTGTTCACGGTTGGAGGCACAGCAGTAAGTTGGGCTTCAAAGCTGCAAAAAGTGGTTTCACTTTCTACCACGGAAGCAGAGTATGTAGTAATGACGGAGGCAAGAAAATAAATTATGTGGCTTCACATATTCTTAGAAGAGGTTGGATTCAAACAAGACAATTGTGTCTTGTACAGTGATAGCCAAAGCGCTATCCATCTTGCAAAAAACTCAATCTTTCATTCAAGGACAAAACACATTGAGGTGAGATATCACTTCATACGCACTCTTTTGGAAGAGGGACAAGTAAAGCTAGGAAAGGTGCATACAAGTGAGAATCCTGCAGACATGTTTACAAAGGTGGTCAACAAGGAGAAGTTGAGCTTTTGCTCATCTTCAATCGGCATTCAAGGATAAGAAGCCATAATGGAAAGCAGTCACAGGTTTGGTTTGGAGATCAGTCTCCAAGTGGGAGATTGTTAAGTATGGAGCCTGATTTACCCTTGTAATTTTCTGTGGTAAAAACGCACATTTGTAAGGCCCCCATTATGAGGAGAAGCCAACGTGCGTGAAGGAAAATCACTCGCCGGAAACCAAAATTTTAACGGCAAAAAATCAAGGGCAACTTTAGGGGCCTCGGGGACGAAAGCCCCCGAGACTTTTTTTTTTCCTCGCCGAAATATTCCTTTTCGCCGGAATATTATGGCCGGACGGCGACCGGAAAGTGGTCGGAAAACAACCGTCGGTTGGCCGGTGGCCGGTAGTCAATGGCCGGTGGGTCGGAAGTCAATGGCTGGTGGCCGGTGGCCGAATTCAATGGCCGGTGGCTGAATTCAAAAGCGGACTTGTCTTCTCAAGGGCGGCCACACATGGGCGGATTGGAGGGTCCGATTTGGACTTATCTACACAAGGGCGGCTACACATGGCTGCCTCTCATGAGAGAGGGCAGCCCTTTTGGCCTATAAAAGGAGGCCATTTCTACACACGTTTCATAGTGTGTGAAGTTGATGCAACAAGGTGAGTGTGAGGTGGTGAGAGTGAAGCAAGGCGGGAGCTCCATTAAGGGTATAATCCCTTTGAAAACTACTTCTTGTTTTTAAGTACTAAAGCCATTGAGTGGCTGCTTTCCCGTGGACGTAACCCACATTGGGTGAACCACGTATATCGTGTGTACTCTCTCTCTCTCTCTACTCTATAATCTCATGTATGTAAATCTGTCTCTCTCCATTAAGTAATCTACTCAATTATCTATTTAGCTACGTCTTATTTCCTAACGGCAAGGTATTAATGGAAAAGTATGTAGAAAGATGTTTCTCACTTTTTGTGGAGTCTTGTGAAACTAATCACATGTATCCAAATGTACGTCATGGGTTTCACCCTACTTACCCATTGGCCATGAACTATAAGTGGGTAGTAGATCTAGTTACAATGTTGTTGGGCTTATGGAAATGAGATACATAGTGCTTGCATGAGAAGACTTAAGTAACCAAGCTAAAGGTTATGCTCTAAGAACAAAAAGCATGGAATGGTTATGTGAGTTTCGGTTGGAAAATGTGATTAGTTGTTCCGGATATGATGAGAAAAGTACATGAGATAGGGGTGAGTTGGACGTCGACAAAGCTAGGATTTTTTTCTATAGGTTGTGTATTAAACTGGCTCTCACTACTGCTTACAATCCTAAAGGGAATGGTAAATCAAAGCATGGGCATCCTCGTATCATTAAATATTTGGCTAAGGCTTACAAAGGTAAACTGGGAGAGTGGCCTAGGTTATTACCTTATGCTTCATGAACCCATCGTACAACTCATAGCTCAATTATTGATTATATGCCTTTTGAGTTGATGTATGGTCAAAAACCTGTAACGCCAATTGAGGTGTAATTTCCACATTGAATGTATTACCTTGGGAGGATGGAATCAGTAGGGAAGACCTTCTTGCTTTGAACATATAACAATTAGAAAGAAGGCCTCAAGATATTGAGATTATGCAACACGATTAAAAGATTCAAGGTTAAAGAATAAGGACATATTTGACAAGAGGCATAGGCTCAAACATAAAGCTATCGAGGAAGGTGGTTGTATGATATTAGTCTTGGCAACCAACATTCAACAATAAGTAAGCTTCCAAAAAGATTCTTTGGTCCTTATGTTGTTAAGCATGTGCATAGGAATGCAGCTTACACTGGACATGACAGAAATGAAGATTCCTATTGTAGGGAAAAGAATCCAATTGTTCTAAAGAAGAGGTGACACATATCCATTCGATTCACAAGAAAGTAAAAAATAATTCTCTGCTGAAAATTTTATGGATGAGACTGAAGAAAGAGAGGATGATGCGTTAGAATTCCTTAAAACTGATGATAAAATTGACATGTATGTTGACTTAAATGAAAATTAAACCTACAAAGAGATATTTGTGGCACATGCCGAAGGATGTGCCAGTTTAGAGGGGATGGATGTCATGCTGTGGCACGTTATAATGTGAAATTAAAACGCACCTTACTTTTTATGCCTTTTGCTACATGTGACTAAATGTTACAATGTACATAGTGCCATATGTGTGAGAATGGTTTGGGAGTAAGGAAGTTTATCTCGCATATTGTGATGAAATCAAGGGGTCAAAACAGGGGTCTCAATAGGGATGAACCTAGGGATGAAGCAAGGGGTGAAGCCATAGGTGGTGGCACCTCCAAAGCAAGGGGTGTGAAGTGGTGTGCTTAGTAGTGTGAAGCAAGGAGTGGTTGATTGTCGAGCAAAAGTCGGAGTAGATAGCAAGGTTGTGGCAAGTTTGGAAGGAAAAAGAGAGGGGATGGTTAAAGGCGCACAATGACTGCAAGGCAGGTCAAAAGCATCAGTGGTGCCACCTCCATATAGTATCCACCTCCACCACTAGAATGCCACGTCCATGAGAAATCACGTTGTGACGTGTTTTTGAGGAATGATGCGATCCACCCCAAAGACTTTAAGAAGTGGTTTTTAATGTTTTTGGGACCCTTGGATGTACATAAATCATTCTTGTACCAAGTGTACAAAGGCGGTGTGTGCCAACTGTCTCTACGCATGTGGGCCAGTTGTGCAGGGTACATAATTTTTCTCTTTTTGTACATAAAAGTATTGAGACTTCAAAGAGTGAATAAGTGATTTAAGAATAGGGAGAAAAAATAAATTTTTAATCAACTTAGGGTCATGAGTGAGTTGGGGTCTCCATTGGGAAGAAGAAAGCCTCGGTTGTTGTAGCCTACGATAGTACATGGGGATTATGTAGTGTGTGCAAGGTGCTGGAGCCTTGATTGGAGAGTGTGTCTCTCATCGAGAGGACCATGAACATGGGTGGTAAAATCTGCACTTTCACCCCTCTTCTTGCTCTTTGGTGATGGAATGTACATGAAGCAAAGCTCACTTGTATGCGTGTATCTACGACTCAGGTTTGGCAGTGAAAGTCTTTTGTTATCGTTGTGGAATGAGAATGTTTTTTCCCATGTTCATCATGGTTTTTCCCAAGTTTTTTGGATGAACATCATGATTTTTTGTATAGCTCATTATTGGCATGGTTTTTGATGGGTTTATGTGCATGGTTGGGAGCAACTATAGAGCCCATCTCGTATATGTAAGGGTTGTTGAGATGGTGCGAGGCTATGGATTTTATGATCAAAATTGCAAAGATTTTTATTGTTTTTTTTTTCAAAATTTAGTGGATTTTGTGCTTCCTTAAGCCCAATTGTTCATAGATGGGGTTATGGTAATGTAGAGGGAAGCTAGTCGAGGTTGAGCATGTGTGAGGTTGAGAAAATTTGTGAACAAAGATCAACCCATATCCTCTTGAGATGTCTATTCTCTTCATCCTCTTTTCTTTGTGGTGGTTTGAGGTGTTGTAGATGCTAGCCCCCCAATCCTTCACAACGTGAGCGATTGGTAGAGAGAGATGACTCAAAGCTGCAGATCACTACAAAGATGTGGATCATTTAGGGGATGGGTGGTGTGATGGCCTAGCACCTTGAGCTACTCCGGGGATGGGTAGTAGTACCTATACCATTTCCTTTTCTCAAGTGATAGAGATGCTAAGAAATATTCCATGCCTCCCTCACCATAGCTACCCATGTGTGAAGGTGTGTGAGCAATGAAAATAGAATGTCTACATACGCCATGTCTGCATACTTTCCTCTAAACAAAATGCAATCATTAGATCAAGCATGAACGGGATTATCCATCCCTTATTGTCATAGGACCTTTCTTGCATCATCTCTCAAGGTTGGCATCACATTATTAGCTAGCATATATATATATATATATGCTCCTTGAGCAACCTACATACAAAAAAAGCAATAATGCAGATTTCAAACATCATCATTTCATAATTGGAGTTAACAAATCTTAGATAGTCACCTAAAATGTTATGCGACTCTAGTGTCACTCCATTCAAACTTTGCTTGCATATTGAGAAGAAGCAAGAGCATCTTCAATCTAAACACTCTAGCTCCCTCATATAGTGGTGTCTCAGTCTCACATTTGATGTCATCATAGACATCATCTCTGAGTCCATGGTTGTCTCAACTATATCCTTAATTTTTTGGCTCATACATCTCTTGGTTGGGGTGCTGCTCCGACGTCACCATCCTCAGAGATTGATGCCCTGATGTAGGAGCCCATGAGAGTTTATGTGATGGTGCTTAGGATTGCGGCTTACTTTGGAGATCAAGCTTTGGGAGAGGAGCTACCAGCCAACTCTACTGGTTCACTTATTTGTTTACATTTTTTCTTACCTTAATTGTTTGTACTGGGACATTTGGATCCTGTAATGATGTTATAATTCCACAACCGCATAGGGCTATTAGGCCTTTTGCAACAACAAATAAAGTTGTTTCCTCTCTCTCTCTCTCTCTCTCTCTCTCTCTCTCTCTCTCTCACACACACACACACACACACACACACACACACACACACACACACACACACACACACACACACACACACACACACACACACACACACACACACACACACACACACACACACACACACACACACACACACACACACACACAAACGCGCGCTAATACACGATTCGTTTCTCAAGTGTCACCACTTTATTTAGTTTGAAAGAAACTTGGTTTTTTTCCAAAAAAAACCCCCTCCTTGCTCTTCACTTTTACATGTCTAGTAGACCATCCATGACATGATCGCACAAACAGCTGTCACAGTAGAAACAGGTGTTTGGACATTCTGACAATGGTAGGATTCGAGTAGATAAGAGTACACCATACTCCAAGGTTCATGGTGTGATATTGAAATACCCTCTGAGTGGCTGGCCATAACTGCGATACAAAAAAATCTTTCCCAATGGAAGAAACTGCGCTAGCAGATATAATCGCTCTGAAAAACCTCGCTTCATTGAATATTCTACATAATAGTATCGTGGCACTATGCCCATTGCTTCAGTTACCATCGCCAGACGAATGTTATTCCTAAAATGCTCTCTACCCCAAAGTGTCACCCTGGTCACTCGGTTCTGATATGTCCACAACTTTGTCTGAGTCACAGATGTGCCTAACTGCGGAAATAAAATCCGTTCATAACGTAGGAGTGTGGCTCGCTTAGTAGACTCACTCGACTGCTGAAGATGTGCAATAGATATTGCTAAAACCTGTTCCCCAGTATGAGCCATAACAGATAAATATGTAGAATACACCTGATGACAATGTTAGATGTTTACTTTTTACTCGCAATCAGCTGCTCTCAACAGTTGCTATACAGTGGTTTGGTAAAGATATGCTCGTCTTATATAGACTGATTGATGACTGAACCCAATGGTTGTATTTAACAAGAAGAAAAGAGGCCTCATCTAGTTTTGCTTTAGCTTCTGTCTCTAAATGTGTCCTAGTGAACAGAGCTTTTACCTTAGACTCTGAAGGGATAAAGTGTTATTGATTACTGGCGGTTTGTATCCAACCAAGATCGAGAGCACTAGATCGTATAAAGAACGTATATCGGTTTTTTTAAATATGGGCTTACATACACTTGCTATCTACTGCCACTTGCAAGTTAACACATAATTTGGTTAGATAGTTTGTTGTAGTGTTTTATTGTGTATGTGGGACCGCCTTGTACATAAGGAAAAATTACCTTGTATAAATCTCACCTGTATAAGATTTCGTATTCTCTGCAGTACCCTATTGTGTGTATCGCGCGCTGGCGTTCTACCGCTTGTAAGGAATTCCCTGGCTTTGCTGAGCTGAGACGTTTTGGGAGCTCTCTTCTGGCGTCTCAGTCCCAGATCTTGTGCTGAGTATGATCCCGGGGTGAAGGGTCTTGAAAGCCGGCCTCGATGGGGAAGCGTTCAGTCTTCATGCCCGTCTGTAGCGTGACATAATCTCACCTATAAATGGATCATAAGGTGAGCGCCTATTCTCACTTAGCACTGTGATTTGTGACCTCTGTGTTGCTTTCATTTCTGCGTTGCTGTGTGAATTCATCATGCCGAAAAAAAGTGATAAAGCTATCATGGAGGCTTCGGCTTCAAACTTACAGGTCATATTTCTGTTGGTTTCTAAATTTTTTTAAAAAGGGGGAGATATCGTAAATCGGATTCTGCTTGTTTGCTTAACGGGAAGTAATGCTTCAAATTTATGATTGATATATTAATGAACATTGGTGAAATTTTACTGCTCTGGGATCTGTGCTTGAGGAATTGTTTGGACTGAGTACTGGATGAAAGTTGGGAATTATGGCTAGGGCATTTGGCTACCGGATGATTGTGACTCTAGCAGTTTACTATAGGGCAGCCGATTGGGTTTTAATGTGATGAGGATGTTGATGATATACATATCAGTAAATGGTTGTTGATTTGAAAGCATTTAAAACTAAGAAATTTAAAAGCTTGAAAATGTCTGCTGACATGGATTTTTTTGCCGGGGTTGTTGCTTACTAGTTATAATTTGCAGGTTATATTTCTGTTGGTTTCTAATTTTTTTTAAAAAGGGGGGATATGGTTAATCGGATTCTGCCTGTTTTGGCTTGACGGGAATTAATGCTTCAAAATTATGATTGAGATATCAGTTAACACTGGTAAAATTTAACTGTTCTTTCAATTTGATCTGGTGCTTGAGGAATTGTTCGGACTGGTTATTGGTTGAATTCTGGAAATTATGGTTGGGGCAAAATGTTACCGGATGACTGTGACGCAAGCAGTTTACTGTAGGGCAACCTAGTGGGATGTAATGGGATGAAGATATTGAAGTTATGCATATCATTAAATGATTGTTGATTTGAAGCATTTAAAACTTGAAAATGTTTGCTGACATTGCTTTTTGCCAGGGTTGTTGCTTACTAGTTGTAATTCGGATGCTAAAATGAAACTTTATAGGATTTGTTGTAACTCACCAAAGGTAAGAAACCCAAAAAATGGTTAGCTCAAGGGTGACTTACTCCTTCTCGCTGATTCTGTACTTGGAGTTACAAGTATTTACCAGCATGGATATGATTTTTTACTCTCTCTTGCTTACTATACAGACTGAAGGTAAGTAGTCTTGTTTTAATTTTTTAATAATAAACCCGATTCTGGAACCGATTTATCTAATATAGGGAATTATGGTATGTGTTTACCTCTGGACTGTTGGAAGATATGAGCCTCGTAGACTAAAGTTGAAGATTCCCGTATTATAAACATTTTGAAGGAACAAATTCCAGGTTCTATAAATTATGGTATTTTTGGGATTTGATAAATCTGACTTTGCTGGATTGGAAATGACAGCACTCTTGTTGATATATCTGTATGGCTATATTGTGGTTTGGAAGGCATTCTGTCTATTAAGGAAAGGGTAGTTCTGACTGGCTGAGGATGCCGATTTCTTGAAGAAGGTAAGTATGAATCAGTTACTGCAGGGATTTGAATCGGGTTGATGGTTTTATAAAAAATATATAAAATATGTATTGCTCAAAACTGGGAGCAGAGATTGTCGAATTCCATGATGAAGTTGTAAAACTAAAGGTTCGGTTTACGATGGGTACATTTACTGACCGCAGGCTGACTTTGTCCGTGGTGCTTATACCTAATGTCGTAAAAAGTGTAAAAAAAGACTCTGGCTAAACTGATACCGTTGTTCCGAGTTATTGCCTAATTGGATAATGCTCGAAAAGCTGAAAATGACTTCGCATACCCTAATTTGGTGGAAATTTGGTTATGTTTCTTCTCCCTCGTTTGTTTTTACCATAATACTTCACAAGATGATGAATGTAATGGAAGGTCGGCTTGGCGAATCTCTGATTCAGCTTATCAAATGACTGCTTCTGGCTGTGACTTTTTTTTTCCTTGAGTAATACAAATAAACTTTACAGCTTCTGACTCGCTTTGTATATGATATCTCGTATTTATGTGAACTTTTCTTAGCCTACTAGTATGCAATATCTACTACTGGTAGTTTATAGATGTTCTTGGCTTGATACGTTTACTTCGATTATATTTCGGAAATTGTCTGGAGTTGCTCTATTGACTGAGCTGTCTAAAAAACTATTGTATAATGTCTGGTTTTATTACGAACCTGGACAAAAATTTGTCAGTCATTGAATAATGACAGTGGCAGTTGTTTATAATATTTTGGATTATAGCTTGAAAGGGCTTAGATCTAAAAATTAGTTAAGTATCTCTGGTTTCTAAAAAATATATATATATTTGGAAAGTTTTTTGGATTAAGATCTGGTTTGAAAGTCAATTTTTTTTTAGACTTCTCATTTCGAATTAGGTGTTGTCCATAACTGAAATCTGGACTTTAATGGCATTTACTTTGTAGTTCTCTCTTGTCTAAATTAGAAGGTAGTTCGTGTCTGGCTTGGATAATCTGCCTGTAAAACCTACTAAGGTTTTGAAAAATTTTTAAGTTTTGAATCCTAAAATTAAACAGCTACACTATGATGATTTCACTTTCCGTATTGGATTGGCAATAATCCATGGATCTTTTTTATTAAAAACAAGGTACGAGATATGAACTATGTGTTTTTTTAAAAGTGACATGGATAACAAGTGGGATACCTAGCATCACCTGCATACAGTCACGTGCTAACGAATTGTTTTCTTGTGGCTATGGGTGCAGGTGAGGGCTACCTTCTTTTAAAGCATTCAGTTCTAAGATATTGATGACTATGGATGTTCACTTAACTTGAAGCTACATTACTCCGAAGTTGGGGACGGCTTCACCCCTTGATTTACATTGATATCTTTACTGCCTTGTACAAAATTTATTTTCAACTGCAAATAGATTATTGTACAATTCCATTGTATTGTCCTAGAATTAGTGGTGTGTGAACTGTAGTGTTCGTTTGCGTATATATAGGTTTATATATATGTATATATTTAGAACTGCCACACACACACACACACACAGACACACATAAAACTGTTTCCTCTCAAGCTTGTTAATTTATAGACATGACTTACATTATACAGTACAAACAATCTACGAGTGTAAGCATCAAATCTAAAATCAATTGTTAATGCTCATATTCATGTGGTATTCTCTCCTTTCTTTTTGTTGGCTCTTTTACTTTTTACCTCTTTTCCTTTCCACAGCCACGGGACACACACATGTATCTCGTTCTACCTCATAAATCTCTCTCAGTGCTCAATAAAGGCATTTTTCCTAACCAACCAGAAAAAGGATATGATGAGGATTCAATCAGTTTACCCATTTTTACTCTAAAATCTTTTTTTTTTTTTTGGTTTTTCCGAGACAACTTCAAATCTAGCCTTGAGATTAGAGTTCTAGCGGGTGAATCTCTCTCTCTGTCTCTCTCTCTCTCTCTCTCTCTCTCTCTCTCTCTCTCACACACACACACACACACACACACACACACACACACACACACACACACACACACACACACACACACACTCCTGGAAGCAGCATGTTGATGAGAATACTAGCCTCCTCGTATGTGTTGAGCTTGACATCCTGCGTAGTTTCACATTTATGCCATTGCAAGAGGAAATTCGCCTGTTACTATTGCTAGGCTTAAGAAAATTGGTCCTAATCTCAAAACCATATAAGAGAATGATAACAAGGCCTACTTTATATACAATTGGAAGACAAAGAACGGTTGGATCTTTGAGAACTTCCTGTAGGTAGCTAAGTTCGCGGAGATAGTCCAAGAAAGCAGGGTAGCGTGTTGGTATTAGGGTTGCAGAGAAACACACAGAGCTTGGAGAAGATGAAGGAAGCTCAAGACACACGATGGAGAGTGCATTAATTATTGTGCAATGGAAGAATAGATAGCCCTACAGTGATGGGCATATATACAATGCACGGGGGAAAAAACCTCTTAAAGAGGTGCGGTGAACGAGAGATGGTACATGAGTAAAAGGAAGTGCCTTGCCCTAAGGACCTGATCGGTCCACAAAGGGGAGTAAGCCCAAAGCTTTGAGCTTCTCATGAGACAATGCCTTTGTGAAAATATATGCAAGCTTGTCCCGTGTTGGAACATAAGCCAAGCTGATCTCTCTTGCTGAGAGCCTCTCCCTGACATAGTGGTAATGCACCTCAATGTGCTTTGTGCAAGCATGAAAAACTGGGTTCCTCGCAACTGCCAGTGCGCTCTGACTATCAGTGTAGATAGTGTTGGTAGTGTCCTGTCCAACACCCAAATCATCCATAAGGCGTCTGAGCCATACACACTCAACCGTAGCTATGAAGACTGTACTCAGCCTTAGAACTAGAAGTGGCCACAATAGGTTGCTTCTTGCTCAACCATGATATACATGAATTTCCAAGCAACAAAAACCACTTGTGGACACTCCCGTGTCAAAACAAACACTCCAATCTCAGTTCAAAAAAGCATGTAAGTCTGGCGGCAATGATCCTCTCTTGGGATAAAACAAGCCAAGATGTAAAGTGCCACTAAGGTAGTGGAAAATCCTCTTGACAGCCTGCCAATGCTTAGACCCTGGGCTATGCATTAATCTGCTGACCTGTGAGACTACAAACTGAATATCTAGCCTCGTGTTGCATAAATAAATGAGGCATCCAACAGCAGTTTGGTAAAGAGTGACATCCGCAACATCACCAGCGTCATGAAGCCTCAATTTTAAACCTGTTTCCATGGGAGTGGAAATAGGTTTGCAATCCTCAAGTCCAAACATACATAGCAATGTCTCTGTGTAACTTTTCTGACACAAGGTAATACCACCATCACACTGCTTAAACTGTATACCCAAGTAATGATGCAACAGACCCAAATCTTTCATCTTGAAAGTAGCATTCAAATCAGTTTTAAATTTAGCAATATGTCTCTCATTTGATCTAGTGATCAGCAAATCATCAACATAAAGAACCATAATGAGAAGTACATCACCCTCAGGCTTTACATACAATGTGCTTTATGTTGGACTATTACGAAAGATTTGTTTGACCAAATGAGTGTCAGATTTCTCATACCAACCACGAGGAGATTGCTTCAACCCATACAAATCCTTGTTACATCTGCACACTTTGTCCTCTTGTCCTTTCTTGACAAAACCGCGAGGCTGCGTTACATAAACTTCCTCAAACATGTCACCATTCAAGAAAGCAGTAACAATGTCTGATTGATGTATATCCCAACCAAAATGAGATGCCAGTGCACATAGAAAATGTACAGTAGTCATACGAAAAGTGGGAGCAAAAGTCTCTTCATAATCTATGCCTTTTTGCCTTCGCAACAAGTTGAGCCTTATGGCGATCGATCTCACCATCCGGCTTGCGTTTCAACTTGTAAACCCACTTCATACCAATGGCCATTTTCCCAGGAGGAAAATCACATAACGTACATGTGTCATTTTCTATAAGTGCATCATATTCTGATTGCATGGCAGCCATCCAATTTTTTGAATGTTGTGCTTAATCAAAAGATAGAGGTTTCTCAACATCATGTAAGCTAAAGACAGCCAAAGCATAACAATCTGATGCATAAGATGCATGGTGAGAGCTTGAACGAGTATGAATAGACAAAGGTGCATCCAATTTACTGTCACGCAATGTATGCACCAGCCAATTTGGCATACCTCTAGCCTGCTCATTTTTCAGCCCTTTCCTCATGAAGTACATCATGTACATCTGCATCAGTAATAGGCTGATTTGTAACATTTTCAAAAACCCCCATAGGCTATAATTTTCCTCATTGGAATTTACATTCAGACTTCCACCAATGAAAAGAGGCAACAAAGTGTCATAAATGTCTTGTGAGCTTACATTACTGTCTCTAGTACATGACAACAAGGGCTGAACATAATCTTCCACAAACACTACATCCTGCGAAACCAGAATACGCTTTGTTTGTGGATGATACAACCTGTAACATTTGCTTTAAGCACTATAACCAACAAAAATCCATTTGACAGCCTTATCATCCAATTTTTTGTGATTTGTTTGTGGCACCAAAGCATATGCCAAACAACCAAAAACACGCATGTTCTCAATAGAAGGCTTTCTATCATGCCATGCTTCATATAGAGTAATAGACTACAAAGCTTTTGTAGGACACCTGTTAAGTACATTAGTGGCACACATGATGGCCTCAAGCCAAAAAGAGTGCGGCAAAGCTTGACTTTTGACCATACATCGTGCCATTTCCGTAAGTGACTTGTTTTTTCTCTCAGCAACACCATTTTGTTGAGGTGTATAGGGCACTGCACATTGGTGTTTTATCCCACGACTAGCCAAAAATGCATTAAATTCATGAGACATATACTCCCCCCCTCGATCGGAACAGAGGGTGCCCATAGTGTATTTCAAGAAATTTTCAACCATAGCCAGAAATTGTTTGAAGCACATAAAGACTTCGGACTTTTCTTTAAGAGGAAATACCCATGCATGCCTGGAGTAATCATCAATGAAAGTCACGAAGTGAAGGTAATTGCCCAAGGATGGAGTTTGCATGGGCCCACAAACATCACTATGCACAAGATCCAACCTACATGTGGCCCTAATTGAACCATCCTTTGGAAACTTCGAACGCTGCATCTTACCCAAAATATAGCCTTCACAAACATGTTTGGCAGGTGCTTCAAGAGGCGGCAAAGAAGAAACCACATCAGATTTCTACAAACGTAGCAAATTGGAAAAATTCAGATGACCAAAACATGCCGAAGTTTTGCATTTGAAATAGCCCTTGATTCTGTAATGCAGGGTTTGGCCAGCTCGATGATGGATATTATGCTCTTGTACCAAACATACATTTAAATTCATAGAGAGAAGCTGGCGGTTGAAAGTGTAGATTTTGGAGGGATCATTTAACCCTTTCACATTGTATGTGGCTAATTTCATTGAGAGATTTGAACACTTTGTGTGTCTCCTTCTCTATCAGTGTCCACCATATTGACTTCGAGCTGAGTCGCAGATCTATCTTGGGAGCCTTGTTGTTTTTTGACCGACTTGTGCTGAACCAAAATGGTATCCATAGCTGCTAAAGTCTCTGGGATGGCATGTATCCATGAGGGCATTATAAAAGTTCATGGATGCATAACCTCATGAAAAACCTCTGCTTTTGAAGGTTTTCCTAGATAGAGTAAAGCCTTCATTATCTGTTGCTACCGTTTTTCCTTGTTCGAAATACCTCTGGGGTTAGCTGATGTCGAGGGTACTGAGGAGTTGGAACCTGGGGTTTTGAATAGGGTTGTTTTTCCCTTGAAATTGACTGATTTGTTGCTAGGATTGGTGGGTTTAGCTGCCCTTGGTGCACTTGCATAGGCAGGGGTGATAGGGGTATTGGGTTCAGGGTTCGGAGAAGCATTTCTCTCTGTCTGATGAGTTTTGCCAAAGATTTGTTCCCTAGAAACCATTGTTTTGCTTCTAGGGTAAGAGGGGATGAGATCTACTGTAGGAAAGAGCATTGTGGGGCAGTTCTTGGAAAAGTGGCCCAACTGACCGCAATGAAAGCAAGAGCCTACAAGACTACCCCAATTCAAATAGATGACCAACTTTCCGACTGTCTCGAGATCTTTTGAGGGTCGCGGGAAGCTTGTGGTCGGTTTGCCAAAGGATGCAGGCTTTTCTGCGGTTCATGCACTGAATTGTGGGGAGAACAAGAATTTCCCAAATGATTCAGGCATCTCCCTTAAACAAGGCCACGGGAAGGTGGGAAGATCAACGAATTCAACCCAAACTGGGCATTTGGTCAGAAGCTCGTCTTTAATCTGCTTAATGGGCTGCCAAGGTATAGTGTGCACTATCTGGCCACAAAGCACAATGGTGGACGCATATAGAAAGGCTAATTGATCCTCTTTGCTGTAAAACAATATCTCGAACAATCCTGTATCTGGGTAAAATATCTTGTCCACAACAGCCCTCTTGAAGCCAACGTCGATATTGTATCCAATATCTTGCATTGTAGGTAATTTCCCTGTGAAGAAGAGAACCACAACCCAGTCTTTGAATATGGACAGGTGCGGCCAGACTATTGTTGGCTTCAAAGTAACCTTATGCTCACCTTGATGTTGTCGTCAGGAGTTAGCACATCGCGTAAAACGCTGGCCATGAGTGTCGGGCGTATTCGATAGAGGAAGTACCTAAGACAGCGTGATGGGTGTCATGGCAAGGGTCCAGCTGGAAAGCGGGTGGGAGGGGGGGAGCCATGGGTGGCCAGAAAGCGTGCGGCTAGGAGTAGTTGGGGCACTCGTCGAAGCAGGCGAAGGTCATGGCTCTGCTGCACGACTCATTCTCTCTTCTCTCTCTCTCTCTCTCTCTCTCTCTCTCTCTCACACACACACACACACACACACACACACACACACACACACACACACACACACACACACACACACACACACATTCCTTGGGATATATGTAAAACATCTACAGCTTCTCCAAATATGTGAAGCTAAAGTAGTCGGAAGTAATGGCTCCTAGAAGCTAAAATAACATTGCTAGCTATAGGAGAAGCCAAATGCATCCAATGCTAAGATGCTATGCATCCTCTTTGTATTCACAATTGCAAGAAAAGGACCCATTTTAACTTTTTGCTTCAATTACTACATCACCATCATAACCTGCAAATAAATATCGCTCAATACGTCAACCCCTACATTGCTCTAATGCACAGGAAAGTGCCACCACTGCTCATGGGGGGGGTAGAGCATGGAACAGAATGCATCCCCTAAGTTTGGACAATAGAATGGGCTCCTACATCTCTCCTTCTCTCTCTCTCTCTCTCTCTCTCTCTCTCTCTCTCTCTCTCTCATTAGTAGCTATCTTGATAAAGGTCTTGGTCTTGGTCCCAATGATCCACCTCACTCTTTCTATTTCTTTGTCTACTTTCTTGTAATAGAGCTCTCTCTCTCTCTCTCTCTCTCTCTCTCTCTCTCTCTCTCACACACACACACACACACACACACACACACACACACACACACACACACACACACACACACACACACACACACACACACAGAGGCCGACAACACATTGTCAAGCGTAAAATTTTGACTATTGAAGGTCATTGAAAAGGATGGAATTGCATAGTATTTGAACTAGTTCACTCAATTTTCAAAGGCTCTTTAATGTTTCTATGGTAAGGAGGATGACCCCAACTGGAACTCACCAACTCAATTTTGGCGTTGATCCAATAGGCCATGCAAATCAACCAAAAAACAACGCGTAGAGGCTCTCTCCTTACTCTAATTTTTCGAACTCCATTATAAAGAGTATAGATAATGGACTATTGAATAATAAAAAAAGTCTATTGTGTATCAATGCTCACTAGGTTTAGTATAATCCCACCTACAAATTTTCTCAATTATATCTAATGCACCTTGGAGGCCCTTGCCACGTGACATAAGGAAAGGGCTTGGAAGGGGGAGGGGGGAGAGACCAATGCAAAGAAAAAAAGAGAGTGGATTGGGTGCCAAGAAAAGGGCCTCTCTCTCTCTCTCTCTCTCTCTCTCTCTCTATAGGAAGGGCCACACACTCATAAGATTGAATTTGAATGTTAGGACACCCACAATGATTGAAGGAAAAAACTTACGTTTAGTATAATCCCATCTAGATTTTTTGAGATTTATGTCTAGTTGCAAATGGATTTTATCAAGTAGGAAGAAGCGGCTTTCCAAGAAGGAGAAGATAGGTCCTTGATAGAAATACAATGTACTTGCAAAAATATTTGGGTATGTTTTGGGTCACCGTGTACATATGTTGTATTAGTGCATATGTTGTATTAGTTGGAGACCCCTCTGCAAAGGATATGCCAAGGTTTGCATGTATTCTTTTTGAGTTAATCCAAATCAAGCTCTTAAGAGCATTGAAAAAAAAAGAAACTACAAAGGTTAGAGAACATAAACTAAGGTTTAGAGAATCTACAAAGGTGCAAATAAATTTAGTGCAAAAGCCTTCAAACATAGTAAATTTGCCTCTAAAATGTTTGAAAAAAGGTATGGTATATTCAAATGGTTGAAAAACTTCAATTTAGTGTAATCCCACCTATAGATTTTGAAATTTATCTCTAAATTATAGTTTTGAAGGTGAGAAAACCTAAAAAGTATAGAGAAATTGAGTGTAAAAGTCTTCAAATATAATAAAGTTGCCCCTAAAATTTCTCATATGCAAGTTTTCTAAGTTTTTAGGAGAAAGCGCTATGCCTCAACTCTATTTAGTGTAACCCCTTTTACAAAATTTTGAAATTTGCCTCAAAAATTATAATTTGCTTTTAAAACGCTCGAGAAAACCTAAATTTAGTGCAATCCCACTCACAAATTTTGAGATTCGCCTTTGAATTCCAAGTTAATTCAAAGGCGAGAGCACTGACAAAATTTAAAGAAAGATAGCGTAGAAACCTTAAAAAATAGTCGAGAGTTGTCGGAGTTTCCTCCTGTTATCCACCTTTGCTGTTTGTTGAGGTCTGCTCCTACCTTGGGCTTGCACATCTTCTGCCTTGAATTTGTCGGATTGAACTTTCCAAATTGCGTCAACTCTCAATTTTGTAGATGTCGATGTCGATTTTCTATTTTTGATTCTCGATTATGGATTTCGTCGATTGTCGCTTTGTTCATTGCTGATTGTAAAACCAATGCTTATTCTCCCTCTCCTCTCTCTCTAGTGCCGGTTTGAGAGTCCTCTCTCTCTCTCTCTCTCTCATAGACACACACACACACACTCACTCACACATGCTGTAGTGAATGGTGCTCTCTCTCTCTCTCTCTCTCTCTCTCTCTCTCTCTCTCTCTCTCTCTCTCTCACACACACACACACACACACACACACACACACACACACAAAATTTGTGTTGGACGTCGATAACAAATGTTGGACTCCTATTGTTGAATTGTCGAACTCAATGTACTTCATTAATGCACTGCAAATGTGGAAAGCCTTCGTGCAATGTATCAACACCTCGGGAATGACACATCGACTTTGTCTCTTATATTCACACACATCAAGAGAATGGGTCTTTTTCTCTCTCTCTCTCTCTCTCTCTCTCTCTCTCACACACACACACACACACACACACACACACACACACACACACACACACACGAATACATACATCTAGCTTTTGAACTTCAAACATCGAAGTTAAAGATTATTTACGATATAGAAAATCCATGCAAACTTTCGAAGGGAGGTTTATTTAGCTGAACAGGGAGAAATTTTTTTAATTCAAAATGTAAAGGAAAGTCACCCTTCAAGTAATTTTAAAAAATAAAAGTAGTTAGTAGTCACCCTTGAAATTGAGAGAATGGAATGGTTCCAAAATTGCCCACGTTTATTTATCTATCCTATTTAGGGATACGAACGAGGGCTACAATAAAGGTATCAATTATCTCTCTTTCAAAATTGAGAGGGCTTCTCCACGATTAGGGGTAGTGTTAGAAAAAAACCGGGGTCTAGTGTATTTTAACCGGCTGAAATTATAAAATCCCGGTTAGATTTTGAGTTTGCCTTTAAGAAAACCGGCAAATTTACACAAGTTTTAGTGTAATTACCGGCAAAAGCTTCAAATTTTGACGTGAAAACCGGGAGAATTTTCAGTTTTTCCTTATTTTGATCGGTTAGGAAAAATGTTTTTTCTAGCTCTGATTAGGGGCTTGGGAAGTTTGAAAGTACACAATGATACAATCTATGAGGGGTTTACATTAGCCTCATGTCAATTGAATATATTGAAAATGAAATCATCAGCCTACAACTTTAGAAGTTCCAACAACTTTAGAAGTTCCATGTGCCCTTCTTAGAATTTTTGGCTAAATCTTAAAGACACGTGATGTAGCCAAAGAGCATTCCATATAGATTACGAGCTCCTTGACAAGTAGCCATACTTGAAAAGAACCAATGAGCGCAATCTTCACAATTTTTAGCGTGAAGACAAATTGTGAGTGTAACAAAGTTGTTATGCTCAAGCAACCTTGCATTGCTTTTTGTAATTGACTAGTTTTTCTCTTTTGAGTGAAGCAATCCGGGGTGATTTTTGATGGGCACCCTTGTTTTCCAATTTTTTTAAATTGCATACTTTTTTTTTGGGTTAATTTAGTGTATTCTTTACAAGGAGACTCGCATTTTCAACGGTTGAAAACAGGAGAAATACCCAAAAAACGAGTAAATTGCTCGTTAAGAAGCAACCTTGAAAGCAACTAAACTTGATAGAGATAGTAGCTTGAATGTTTCAAGGCTAGATTCCCATTATGCCCATGCCTTGAGCACTTCCTAGAAGAGGCTTTCTAGTTAAGTGAAAAGTCCATACATGTGGGCTATTGAGAATTTATGCATAGTTTGGCACTTTTGAACTCTCAAATGGTTATGATTGATAGAACATATTTTTTTTGTCCTTTCAACTTGACTTGGTGACTTTCAACTTGACTTGTTGACTCTGGTTAGCCTTGGCCAATGCCAAGGGATGTAGTTTTGTAAGGACTTGTTGACTCTTTGGTGGCTTGTTGAGACCTACATTTGTAAGAATGTTGTTCCTTGTGCGCCCAATTTTTTTTTGTAAAAAGTAGGGATGAACTTTCACATAGCATGTTGACACTTGAATTGTAAAAAAGAAAGTTGTTTACTTGTGGCGTCCTTGGGCTTCAAAAGTTGCAACATCGACATGGATGTGTACATACTAAGGTTAGACTTTGATTGTACCAAAGTTCTTTACTATTACTTTTCCACCCTTGAATGACAAAGATAGTATGATTGATTTTTATATACAACTGTAGTTAGCTAGCTAGAACAAGCACTAGATTGTAGGAACGTAGAGCAAGTGCTAGATTGTAGGAATGTAAGAGGATGTTCGTGTGATACATAACTATCCCAATGTTTAGACCTTTGCTTCGCGCAATGCAGAAAGACTAGGATTCAAGTCATGCTAAGACTATCTCAAGAGGTGTAAATCTTGGGAGCATGTGTGGTGCATGTCCTCTCTCAAGGCAATTGAGTAACAAAAACACAATGCATGAGAAAATTAACTCGTGTCATAAAGCTTTTTTCGATGTATTTTTTGGTTTGTGTATTGGAAGGAAGGGATTGACACTTAGAGAAAGTGTGCATATCACTAGAGTCCCACACAATATCTATAATATATATCTATACTATATATGAAGCCGCTAAAATTTTCAAGGACGGAGAGACCCTCCATGTGCCATACTTTGCTTCATTTCAAATTAAAGAGAACCTTTAAAAAACATTTAATTGAAAATGCAAAAGTGAAGGCTAAGTACTAGATGGTAGAAAATGAAAAGACTTCTAAGGAGTTTTGATAGTGGAAAGTCAAAAAGACATTAGTACTCTATCTAAATTTAGAGTACTTATGCTTATAGTTTTTGGGGAGGCTATTTCACTCCAGCCCTCAATTTCAAGGCTGACCACTAATTCATTCTCTTTTTGAAAATCATTTGAAGGGTGGCTTTCCTTTACATTTTGAAGGCCATAAGAAAAATTTCTCCATGTGTTGCTCCATGAACCTCCTTTCGAAGGTTTGCACGGACCTTCTATGTCATAAATGATCTTTGATTTTGACGTTCGAAGTGCAAACGCTAGATGCATGTATTTGTGTGTGTGTGTGTGTGTGTGAGTGTGTGTGTGTGTGTGTGAGAGAGAGAGAGAGAGAGAGAGAGAGAGAGACCCATGTGTGTGAATTTAAGAGACAAAGTTGACGTGCCATTCCTCGAGGTGTTGGCGCATTGCATGAAGGCTTTCCACATTTGCATTGCATTAATGAAGTACATTGAGCTCAACAATTCAGCGATAGGAGTCCCACAATTTGTTATGGATGTCTTGCACGTAGTGTGTGTGTGTGTGTGTGTGAGAGAGAGAGAGAGAGAGAGAGAGAGAGAATGCATGTGTGTGTGTGTGTGTGAGAGAGAGAGAGAGACAGAGAGAGAGGGCTCTTACATCGGTACTAGAGAGAAAGGGGAGGGAGAATAAGCATTGGTTTTACAATCAGCAATCGGCAAAGCGACATTCGACGAAATCCACAATCAAGAATGAAAAATAAAAAATCGACATCGACATCTATAAAATTGAGAGTTGATGAAATTTGGAGAGCTCAATCCGACAAATCCAAGGTAGAAGATGTGCAAGCCCAAGGTAGAAGCAGACCTCAACAAACGGCAAAGGTGGATGAGGAGAGGCAACTCCAACAATTATTGACTATTTTTAAAAGTTTTTATGCTAGATTTCTTTGAGCTTTTTGAGTTCTCTAGACTTTGGGTTGACTTCAAATTCAAAAGTGAAACTCAAAATTTGTAAGTGGGATTGCACTAAATATATGTTTTTTTGAGCCTTTAAAGGAAAATTAAAATTTTAGAGGCAAATCTCAAAATTTTGTAAGGGGGGTTACGCTAAATAAAGTTGAGGCATAGTGCTTTCTCATAAAGACTTAGAAAACTTGCGTATGAGAAATTTTAGGGGCAACTTGATCATATTTGAAGGCTTTACACTCAACTTCTCTATACTTTGTAGGTTTCCTCACCTTTATTTAGAGATAAATTTCACAAGTGGAATTATACTAAATTGAGGATTTTTCAAGCAGTTGGGTATACCATATCTTTTTTCACACATTTTAGAGGCAAATTTAGTATGTTTGGAGCTTTTTGCATTAAACTTCTTGTTGGGTATACCATACCTTTTTTCACACATTTTAGAGATAAATTTAGTATGTTTGGAGGTTTTTGCATTAAACTACTCTCCACTTTGTAGATTCTCTAAACATAAATTTATGTTCTCTAACCTTTGTAGTTTTTTTTTAAAAAAAATGCTCTTAAGGACTTGATCTGAATTAACTCAAAAAGAATACATGCATACCTTGGTATGTCCTTTGCATAGGGGTCTCCAACCAATACAACATATACACACTGTGACCCAAAACATATTCGAACATTTTTGCAAATACACTATATTTCTATCAAGGACCTACCTTCTTCTTTTCGGCAAGCGCTTCTTCTTGGTTGATAAAAGTCATTCATAACTAGAGATAAATCTCAAAAAAATTAGATGGGATTATACTAAACCTAAGTATTTTCCTCCAATTTTTGTGGGCGTCCTAACATTCAAGTTAAATCTTACGAATGTGTGGCCCATCCTATGGATGTAGAGAGAGAGAGAGAGAGAGAGAGAGAGAGAGAGAGAGAGACCCTTTTCTTGGCACCTAATTCACTCTCTTTTTTACTTTGCCTTGGTGCCCCCTCGAAGCCCTTTCCTTATGTCACGTGGCAAGGGCCTCCAAAGTGCATTAGATATAGTTGAGAAAATTTGTACATGGGATTATACTAAACCTAGGTTTTTCTTGAGCACTAGGTACACAATAGATTTTTGTTATTATTCAATAGTCCATTATCTATACTCTTTGTAATGGAGTTTGAAAAATTAGAGGAAGGAGAGGGGCTCCACGCGTTGTGTTATGGTTGATTTGCATGGCATGTTGGATCAACACCAAAATTGAGTTGTTGAGTCCCCGTTGGGTCGTCCTTCTTACCATAGACAGATTGAAGAGCCTTTGAAAAATTGAGTGAAGTAGTTCAGATTTTATGCGATTCCATCCTTTTTCAATGACCTGCAATAGTCAAAATTGTACGCCTGACAACCTGTTGTTAGCCTATGTGTGTGTGTGTGTGTGTGTGAGAGAGAGAGAGAGAGAGAGAGAGAGAGAGAGAATGCATGTGTAAGTGAGTGACATAGTGAGTTTCATTCACTACATCCTGTGTGAGTGAGTGTGTGTGCGTGTGTGTGTGTGTCTGAGAGAGAGAGAGAGAGAGAGAGAGAGAGAGAGAGAGAGAGAGAGAAAGAGAGAGAATGCATGTGTAAGTGAGTGACAAAGTGAGTGTCATTCACTACATCCTGTGTGAGTGAGTGTGTGTGTGTGTGTCTGAGAGAGAGAGAGAGAGAGAGAGAGAGAGAGAGAGAGAGAGAGAGAGAGAGAGGGTGAGAGGGCTCTCACACCGGTACTAGAGAGAAAGGGAAGGGAGAATAAGCATTGGTTTTACAATCATCAATTGACAAAGTGACAATCGACGAAATCCACAATCCACAATGAAAAATAAAAAATCCACATCAACATCTACCAAATTGAGAATTGACAAAGTTGAAAGTTGAAAATTTGGAGACTTCAATCCGACAAATCCAAGGCAGAAGATGTGTAATGTAAATGGCCTATGAACTTTGAGAGTAGCGGAATTAGGGAATTGGATAAAGCACTTCTTGTGAGATTACTTTGTGAGCATAGCGGGTGAACTTAATTGATGGTAGCAACATAAACATGGTATTTAGTTATCTTGGCATGAACAATACTTTTGCAAGAGAGAGAGTTTAGAGAACATGACAACTATTGAAGACCGGATTCATACGGAGCCAGTCCCCCCTCCAATAGGCATTTGTATTATAGTTTCTCCCATCAAGAGAGACTTGGTACATTACAATCTTTGTGTTCCTTGTGACTTAGGTGATGCAATGAAGATGGAAAGCTTCATGCATCACAAGCATAACATAAACTTTGTACAAAGCATTAACTATCCCAAGCCTCAGTCCCAAGGCCTCAAACACCTTCGAAGGTGGAGAGAGCTAGCTAGGAATGAGGGTAGGGAAGAGGAAGAAGAAACATTCCATAGGAGAAAGAAATAGTTCCTCACTTATCATGACTCTTATTTCTAAGATACATAATAGCATAGTAATGAAGATGGAGAAGATGGAAAGCTTAAGCATTGCAGCATGGCTCTTGGTTGGATTTGCATTCCATAGCCAAGAGTGTTGGTGTAGGCTCTCACTTTTCACAAGCTTGGAGAAGGAGGTGGAGTTCCTCTACTTTCACCAAGTGAGAATGAATCGAGAAAATGAGTGTGTGAGTGTGTGTGTGTGGTGTATACCCCCACAACACACCCCTTGCTTGCTTGGGACGAGTTCTACCTTTTTCTCATGTCTCAAGCTCATTGGACCCCTCTCCTCCTAGCCAATCACATGGAGCATGCATTTGAAGCACATGGGTTATCTTAGTTTCCTCCTTACCCATTAGAGAGGAAGAGCTTGAAAGTATCTAGATATTTTTTGAATAAAACTAGAAGCTCATTGGACCCCTATTTAGCCTAGCGAATAGCGTTCAAGCACATCATGTGGCTAAGCATAGGGAGAGTCTGACATGTGTCCCATGTGCCCCTTGAGAAAAGGGTGTCCTTTGGATGAGTGGGAGGTTAAGTCAGAGATTCCCCTAACTTTGGGGCTTTCTCCCTCCTTTGTAGGGTCTGTTTTTGACTCAAGCGTCTTACCCCCCATGCATAGAAAGCTTCTCAAGTCCCTTCCTCATCAAGCATGACAAGAACCTCAAGCGTCTTAGTCATCAAGCACGACAAGGACCTCAAGCACCTTAGTCATCAAGCACAACAAGCACCTCAAGCACCTTAGTGAGCAAGCCTAAGGTCAAAGGACTTTTAACACTAATTATTGGAGGTCTTTAATGAAGCTAACCCTAAGGTCTTTTAAGCTCCATTAGATGCACGTTGCTCTTTGATAGACTACGTCCTTTTGGACCCGTATTGAGATGTAACCATCTCTCCTCTTGGTCCCCTATTGAGATAAGTTAAGAAGCACTTATTGCACATTGCTCTTTGGTAGACCGTCTCCTTTTGGACCCCTATTGAGATGCAATCATCTCTCCTTTTGGTCCCCTACTACGATAGGTCTAGAAACACATGTCTCTATTCTAACTCTTGTTCCCGTTTATTCTTCCACATTAAATGATCAGTTTAATATGAGAAAATCATTTGGGTTAGCTAGGTATTAGATTTTTTGACATCACCTCTCTCTTGAAATCATAGTCGTCCTCGACTATGAGGTAGAGAAGATAAAGCCCAGTCATTAGTCCATGTTTCTTAGCGGGTAGATGATCCCTTTTTACCCTACGACACATCATTCCAAGATGGATGACTAATCCATTTGGTGCTTGGGAGACGTAGCTACTGCAAGCATGTCTGCTCTTTAGTCCATATCATACTTCCAAAGTAGAGTGACAAGTTCTACTTGGTGTTTGTGAGACGTTGTTACCACAAACATGATTGTAAGCATGCATACTATTTAAATTTGTGCACAATAAAAAGAGATCTAGTCCTATAAGACAAAAACATTGTTCATTGAAAATGTACTTTCATATGCTTACTTTAAGGCATCATTGTAAGCATTGAGAAGGTTCATATTACCCTTAAGCTATGTTCTTTGCATCTATCTAGCATCTTTAAAAGAATAATTCTTAAACTTAATAAGATATCACCAGATAATCTTATTGTCTATTAATACCTTGTCTTCATGTCGTAGGATAGACTCAGATTGAAGTACTTCTTCTTGGGCTAAAAGCACGCTTTGGTGGTACAAAAAGGACTATCCTTGACAACACCTTTGACAAATCTTTGAGCTACAATTTCTACATGTCACATGAAAAACTACCTATCATACTATATATCAGTGGATAGATCTTCAAAAGGAGAATCTAAAAACACAAGGTCCGAAAAGTTTTGACGTAAACTACAAAAAATTTACAAGTCCCCACTTTTTCATTGGTAGAAGTAAAATAGGTCTTTTTTTTGTACCACCAAACCACGCTTTCACCCCTTGATCTTTATTTTTTGGAGGGTCTACAACTATTGCTTCTTTTGATGGTGCTCCTTTGTAAGGCTTACGTAGGCTCTCATGGAAAACATGTTGCATAAGCCAATGGTTGGGAAACTTTGATTGATAAGCCATCTCATTGATTGGCTTAAGAATTTAAAAAGGAACATAGTATCTTTTTGCTATTTTAGCATAATACTCTTGGTGGCCCTTAGTATGCCTTAGATGAGCCTTGCGAAACTTTAGCAAGACCCAATCATTTTCCTTAAAGGCTAAGACTCTTCTGTGCTTATTAGCAACATCCCTTGTCGCCTTTGCTTTGAGATGGATATAACCTCTTTAATCTTTGGAAAAGATTCTTGTGAGTCTCGGCTATATTCATCAGTAGTAGCGAAGATCTTCCCATGTAATTTAAGTAGTAAGGGACTTTTGGATCTTCCTCTTTAACTTCAAAAGGTGCTTTAACCCATAGAAGTATGTTGCCATTGTACACATACTCTATAAGAGGAAGGTACTTCTCGCATTGAGAACATTGATCTACTTCCATGCCATAGGCTTTTAGTAGATTCAAGAATCGTTAGATTAGTTATTTCACTTTGGTCATCCATTTGTGGATGATAGGCCGAAAGGGAAATTTAATCTACTTCCTAGATTCTTAAAGAGACCCTTCTAGAAATTACAGGTCATTCTAGGATCTTTGTCCGACACTATGGATGTTGGAAATCCATGATGCTTGAAACTTTGAGATCTGAAGAGGGTGGCCATTTGATGTGCCTTAATAGTCTTTTTGATAGGCATAGTATGTTTTCTTGTTAAGCGTGTCGATTGAAACCATCCAAGTTGCTTCCCTCGATCAAATTTCAACTTTTGGTATACCACGCATTTTGAACATACTCTTGTATGCTTACTTTTCATGATAGACCAACAGAAATACGTTTCTACTCCTCAAAGACTAGACTTTGGAATTTCTCTTTGTCCGGCATAAGGAGAAGCATGGGATTCATACATGAATTTCTTATTGTATAAGTGATTAACACATAGCCTATTTCCATTTGGAAGATAACCATCCTTCAAGGTGAATGGTTCTTTTTTCTTCCCTGCTGCAAAGACTCTAATTACGTACTTAAAGTTTCGGTCAGTAGCATACTCATCTATCATAAAAGATAGATCATTGTGAGTTGCTATAGACACCACATTTACCCTTGGTCGTTGTGAAAGTGCATTGACCACTTGATTGTGCTTGTTAGCAATGTGAGCAATATGAAATTTAAATTGAAAAAGAAAATTTGCCCACCTCATCTTTTTGTCGGAGAGCTTGGCTTGCGTCATGAGCTCTTGAAGCTTTCTGATTCATTTGTAGGATGAATAAAGTCCCCAAGATATAGTGTTTCCATGTTGGTGCAACCAAAGTTGGTACGTGCTAGGAAGTGTGCAATGCAATGATGTGTATGCTGACAGGTGCATGGTAGTGGGCTAAAGCCAATGTGGGAGACCTCAGCAGGACAGTGGCAACGGAAATGCATGCTTAAAGTGTTTTTTTAGGCGAGGGGTCTCCAAAGCGAGGTAATCATGATGGCAAGTCAAGGTGTTCAAAATGCAGGGAATGTGTCCCGAAATGTGGTATTCGAGATGCTCTATAAGCTCGTCCAGACGGCTCATCAAACGGGGCTTCGGTGTGAAAGATATGCCAGTCCGAAGTTAAAAAGCTTCGCAGGTCCCGACGGTAGACATGTGACCGAAACTGGGATCACTAGATACATGTGTAAAGCTCAGGCTGTGGAGCATGCCGGTCTTTTTAGTTTGCCATTCAGAGCTCAGACGGGCAAGTTATGGCCTGTGGAATATTTGCAGGGGTTGGGTATGTGCTCACCGGGCTGTGGTGGTAGGCATGCTGACAAGCATGTTTCTAGAGCTCACGAAGATTCTGAAAAATAGCATGCGATGTGGGGAGCTAGCTGATATTGGCGGCTTGTTAATCGAAGTCATGAGCACGAGGAAAAGCCTAGTTCAAGCTGGCAAGGAATTACGACGAAGGGGAATGGGGTTTTTTTCCAGCTTTTATGACTCGTTATTCAGGCAGCCCGTATGTAGCAAGGTTCTTGGGGTTTGGAGGCCATAAAGTGAAGCTCTAGTGTGAAACGGCACGGCGAATATCAGTGAGTCCGAGCAAGTGTGGACATCGATAGCATGGGAAGCATAGACTAAAAGAGACCCTTGGATTAAAAAGGGGAAAGAGAATGGTAGCTAGAGATAAAAAAGGAAGGCAGGCCCAATAATTAAGGGGAGGAGAAAAAACAAAAAGGGAAGTTGCAAGAGGGCAGTTGTTAAAGAAGGAATTTTTTTCTTTGCCTTGGGGAAAGAAAAAAAGGGGAAAGGGAAAGAAAAGGGAGGCAGCGGTTTCAAAAAGAGGAAAAAGGTTTTTTTTTTCCTTGGGTTGGAGGGGAAGAGGAGGAGAATGGAAAAGAAGGAAAGGGAGAAAAGGGAGGGTTTTTGGTGCGCTTGGCAATCGAAGCCATGGGAGAAGAGCGTCGTCTGAAGCGGCTTGAAAGAG
Source organism: Adiantum capillus-veneris (assembly GCF_014529385.1). Classification (NCBI taxonomy): domain Eukaryota; kingdom Viridiplantae; phylum Streptophyta; class Polypodiopsida; order Polypodiales; family Pteridaceae; genus Adiantum; species Adiantum capillus-veneris. The sequence continues at coordinate 44,018,621 of NC_140948.1, forward strand.
CGAGCATCTTGCGAAAAAGGCGGCTACCAAGGGTTATCAAGACGCAAAGTTGTCGCCGATGTGAAGCTAGCGGTGAATTTTTTTGTCGAAGTGTGTGTCGACGTAGTTGAGTTTCGAGGGATGTGTGTGTCTCTCTGTACGGATGGGTGATGGCCATGGTGCGGCCAAGAGCAGACTACATGGATGTTGTACATGGTGTTTTTTCATTGCAAGGGAAGTTATTATTGCCGATTTTTGGCGTCGTCTCTCCCTCCTTCCTCCCTTTCTTCTTTTCTCGTCTCTAGGTTGTGTGGTGCCAGTGTGTGTGAGCATGTGCGCCCCCTTGGGCCCCAGCTTGTGTGTGAGAGAGAAAGAGAGAGAGGTGTTGAATTGTGGAAGTGCGAGAAGCGGACAAGATAAATGTGGTAGCTGTCTGAGGATTGTGCAGAGTGTTTGTGTGTTGGGCGAAGTGTAGGCGAGACCCTGCTAGTGTGAGTTGCTTTGTTTGAAGGTGTTTTTGAGAGGACAGGGGTGCTGTGAATACCTTGAGCTATATAGGGGCCATTGCGAGTGTGTCAGGTGTGTTCCCCATTCCCCCTCTCCATCTTCTGATGCCCCCACGGAGGAGCACGCCGATGCTCCTATTTGAAGACAAAGCGATGATTTTGGTGATGCCAAAGGTGCGGCCTTTGAAGAGCAGGTGCTGCTAGAGAAGTAATGGCTTGGACGGGATTTCCCATTTTCAATGGGTTTGAAGATGCAGGAACCTGGCTCCGAGACTATGGGTTGTTCGTGCTAGAAAGCGATTTGTCAAGAGAAGAAGGTAAGGTACAGGTGTTTCCTGTCCTGGTTCGTGGTAAAGTGAGGCTATGGTTCGATGGCTTGTCTAATGAGGAAAATGAGGATCATGAAGCACTGGAAGCAGCTTTTCGAAGCAAATATGTAGCAGATGCGCAGCTGGATGAAGTAAAGAGAAGGCTTGACAATTTGAAGCAAGGCTTGGAAGCGGATTTTGAAGCGTTCCTATGGGAGTTTGAAGTCCTTTGAGGAAAGTTGATAAAGGTAACTGCTGCTGAGAATGTTGGGTTTTTAAAATTGAGCAAGTTTTTGGATTGCCTGCATGAAGAAGTAAGAGACAAGGTGGAGATTGATGGCCAGGTGTCATACGAAGAGGCTGTAGCTCTAGCGAGAGGGCGAACCAAGAAAATTTTGAAGAAGCGAGAGGCTAGGCAGGGTTTGCAAGGCTCTGTGATGCCAAGACAGTGTGATGCGGTGATAGCCGAGCCACAGGTAGTACAAAGAGAAGTGCAGGTGCAAGAAGAACCAAGGGTTCGTTGGCTACAAAGAGATAGGATGTTTCCCATGCCGAAGATGCCGGCTAGAGCGGTTCCAGTTGTGGAGGAACTGCAGGTGGTTCCAGAGTGGACAAAGGATGTGCTGCCAAGTTCGAGTGAAGCTGTTGAAGCTCCATTGAAGTGCGGTAAAGAGCAAGGAGTGCGGTTTGTAGACGAAGTTGAAGCAGTGAAGCTAGAGAAGATTTCCGAGCTTGAAACCGAAGAGGAGATTGGGTCAAATGACAGCTCTATGGACGCAGATACGAGTTAAGAGACCGAGTCGTCTCAGTCAAGGTATGACGAGTTTGATCTCTTGCATGTGAGTAGAGATACGAGGGATGTGTGTGAAGAGTAGGGTGAAATGCAAACCGATATGTTTAGTGGAGACAAAGAGGAGGATCCCGAGCCTACAGGTGATGATATGCAGGTGAAGGTGATGTGCGGTGCCATGTTAATGGCCATGCTGATGAAAGTGGCGGTGGAGTGTGCGATAGTGGTACAACAGGTGCAAAGCTTTGCTAGGCGGGATGGAGAAACCTTTCCTAGGGGAGAAGATGAGGATAATGCGATAGAGAACTACTCTTCCTTGATGGAGCATGATGCAGTAGTAGAGGAGATGCTTGAAGGGCATGTAATAGAAGCCGACAGGAAGGTGGTGTTGGTAGACCTTGAAGGGCCAATTGATGAGGGGGATCTTGATGATGTTGGGATTGAGTGAAATGCAGATGAGAAGTCAAGCATGGAGCCAAAGATAGAGGTGCTTCCTATGCAGCAACTGCACTCTGTGGTGGCAGAGAATACGGATTCCCAGATTGTGTCCAAGATTTCTAAAGGGATTTGTGAATGGTGGTTGAAAGGGATGCTGATAAAAGCGGCTGTGCAGTGGCTTGTTGAGCAGGTACAGGATTTGCTGGATGAGGATCTAGCTTTACATGGTTGGGAGGGTGGGTTAGGTATGTCAGGTCTGTTCGGTGCAAGCGATGGTGCAGGTATGTCTTTGGATGGTGAGCACGATGGTGCTCTATTTGGTGTTCTTGGAGGTGCTTTGTTGCGAGTGGGCAATATGCCATGGGGTGCATGGAATACTAGAAGTATGTTGTTGGCGGTTTGGGTATGCAGTTGGCTATGTGCCTTGGTATGACACTATGCAAGGGTGTTACAGGTGGACGGAAGAGACTAGTACATGGTGTTTGACCCAGGCGGTTGATCACAGGTAAAGCAGGGGGTTGGGCAACCCGCATGAACATAGGTAGCAGGTACCAGATGCCAGGTTTTGTACTTATGTTAGGTGGTTTTGTGGTGTGCAGAGAGTTTGTTTTGGGGGGGCAATTTTTTAGTGCAATAAGCCTATTTATGGTTAACATAAATGTTCAACTAGGGGGTGGGCAATGATGGTGAAACCAAAGTTGATCCGTGCCAGGAAGTGTGCAATGCAATGATGTGTATGCTGACAGGTGCATGGTAGAGGTCTAAAGCCAGTGTGGGAGACCTCAACAGGACAGTGGCAACGAAAATGCATGCTTAAAGTGTTTCTTTAGGCGAGGGGCCTCCAAAGCGAGGTAATCATGATGGAAAGTCAAGGTGTTCGAAATGCAAGGAATGTGTCCCGAAATGTGGTATTCGAGATGCTCTATAAGCTCGTCCAGACAGCTCGTCAAACAGGGCTTCGGTGTGAAAGATATGCAAGTCCGAAGTTAGAAGGCTTCGCAGGTCCCCGACGGACGAGGTAGGTACAAACATGTGGCTGAAATTGGGATCACTAGATACAAGTGTAAAGCTCAGGCTGTGGAGCATGCCGGTCTTTTCGGTTTGCCATTCAAAGCTCAGACAGGCAAGTTATGGCCTGTGGAATATTTGCAGGGGGTCGGGTATGTGCTCACCGGGCCGTGGTGGTGGTAGGCACGCTGACAAGCATGTTTTTAGAGCTCACGAAGATTCTGGAAAATAGCATGCGATGTGGGGAGTTAGCTGATATTGACGGCTTCTTAATCAAAGTCATGAGCACCAGGAAACGTCTAGTTCAAGCTGGCAAGCAATCACAACGAAGGGGAATGGGGTTTTTCCCAGCTTTTATGACTCGTTATTCAGGCAGTCCATATGTAGCAAAGTTCTTGGGGTTTGGAGGCCATAAAGTGAAGCTCCAGTGTGAAATGGCACGGCAAAGATCAGTGAGTCTGAGCAAGTGTGGACATCGATAGCATGGGAAGCATAGACTAAAAGAGACCCTTGGATTAAAAAGGGGAAAGGGAATGGTAGGTAGAGATAAAAAAGGAAGGCAGCCCAAATAATTAAGGGGAGGAGAAAAAACAAAAAAAGGGAAGTTGCAAGAGGGAAGTGGCTCCGGGCGCCATTGCTAAAGAAGGATTTTTTTTTTTTGCCTTGGGTAAAGAAAAAAAGGGGAAAGGGAAAGAAAAGGAAGGCAGCGGTTGCGAAAAGAGAAAAAAAGCTTTTCTTTTCCTTGGGTTGGAGGGGAAGAGGAGAATGGAAAAGAAGGAAAGGGAAGTTTTTTGGTGCGCTCGGCAGTCGAAGCCATGGGAGAAGAGTGTGGCCTGTGAAGCGGCTTGAAAGAGCGAGCGCCTTGCGGAGAAGGCGGCTACCAAGGGCTATCAAGACACGAAGTTGCCGCCGATGTGAAGCTAGCGGTGAATTTTCTCGTCGAAGTGTGTGACAACATGGTTGAGTTTCGAGGGATGTGTGTGTCCCTCTGTACGGATGGGTGATGGCCATGGTGTGGCCAAGAGCAGACTACATGGATGTTGTACATGGTGTTTTTTCATTGCAATGGAAGTTATCATTGCCGGTTTTTGGCGTCGTCTCTCCCCTCTTTCCCCCTTTCTTCTTTGCTCGTCTCTAGGTTGTGTGGTGCCGGTGTGTGTGAGCATGTGCGCCCCCTTGGGCCCCAGCTTGTGTGTGAGAGAGAAAGAGAGAGAGGTGTTGAATTGTGGAAGTGCGAGAAGCGGGCAAGATTGATGTGGTAGCTGTCTGAGGATTGTGCAGAGTGTTTGTGCGTTGGGCGAAGTGCATGCGAGGCCCTGCTAGTGTGAGTTGCTTTCTTTGAAGGTGTTTTTGAGAGGACAGGGGTGTTGTGAATACCTTTAGCTATATAGGGGCCATTGCGTGTGTGTCGAGTGTGTTTCCCATTCCCCCTCTCCAATGTGTTTAGGGCATATAGAATAGCTACTAGCTCTTTTTTGTATTTGGCCAACACTCACTTATTGAAGTTGAGTCTTTGACTCTCATATGCTATGGCATGCCCTTCTTGAACCAAAATAGCTCAAAGGCCATTACCACAAGGATCACATTGGACGTCAAATGGCTTTGAGAGATTAGTAGTGTGAGCATATGTTCAGAGATAAGATTCTCCTTAAGCTTCTTGCACTTTTTCAGTCCATGAATACTTAATATTCCTTTTTGTTAAGTCATGTAATGGGCTTGCTATTAGCGATATTTTTTTTAATGAAGCATCTATAGTATGCACACATACCTATGAAGCTTTGTACCTCATGTAGATTCCTTGGATTAGGCCATCCTTTTATTATCTCTAACTTTGTTGGATCCATACGAGTGCCATCTTTATAGATAATGTGACCTAAATATTGAATCTCTTAGGAAAAAATCACTTTATTTTTTAGTAATGCAAAACTTACTCTCTCTCACAACTTGAAAGGTTACCTGGAGGTGTCGCTTGTACTCCTCAAGAGACTTTGAATGGCCTGAAGATTTTTGTCCATCATGAGTTTGAATGCGTCTAGAGCATTTGTCAGGACAAAACTTGTAAATAATCAAATAGATCTTCTACTCGCGGCCATGGGAAATCTATTTTTGATAGTAATCTTATTTAATGCACTATAGTTGACACACATGGGATATGTGTCGTCTTTCTTTTACACTAAAAGCAATGGTGAACAAAATGGAGAGGAGCTAGATCTCAACATCTCTTTTTCGACCAATTCATACACTTGTCTCATGATCTCCTTTTGTTGAGCTTGTGAAACTCGATAAGGAGGCTTGTTAGGCAGTGAGCTTCCTGGTAGGAGCTTAATTGCATGGTCATCAACCCTCATTTTAAAGGTAGTTCACTAGGGATGTCATCAATGAAAAAATCTTGGGATCCGTTTAGGAAATTAGACGACTCTAACTCCTGTTGATTCCCTTTATTGCAAGGATATGGTGTTCCCCGACTCATTAGCATCTATGTACATGCTCTCTTCCCTGTAGGTGAAGTAGATTCTCCTTTCAGGGAACTTCATGTTGGAATCCATGCGGTTAAACCATGGTGCCCCAATGATAACATCCTCATGTTTGAGAGGGGAGATGAAGAAATCCTCTTTGTTCACATTACTTTGGACATGAAGCCTCAATTTTCCAATTAAGGGAGTAATTGAGAGGCCTTGTCCCTTGATAGCTCCATCGGATTTCAATGTATCTCCCATCTTGTGGGCTTGTATGCTTAGCTTGGTGGTCAAATCCATGGATATAAAGTTGTGAGTTGAAATAGGTTCAAACAAAATAAAGGCATCATGCTCTTGCATCTCTCCCCAAGCATAGGAAAGGAGAAATACTTGGCAATGAGTATCCTCTTTTGGAGCTTCAAACATAGAGGCTCTAGGAGTCTCATTGCGGGCAATTCTCTTGGGGCAAGAACGATAACCATGGCCTTGATCCTCACACTTAAAACATTTGTGGTCCTTACGAAAAGCTTCTAGCTCTTTAGGAGAGAGTTTATATTTACCTTTTTAAACTCGCTTCTCCTTGGATTGATTGTTGTTGTTGTTGTTGTTGGAATGGCCTTGGTAAGAATTTTAGGCATTGGTTTTCCTCTTGGCATCACTTTTGTCTTTATTTTCCATGGGCTTGACATTCCATCTAGGCCCTTGTTGGAAATTGATGTGCGAAGTAACCATGGTGTGGTGGATTACTTTGGTGATAGAACCAAGCCATTGAGAGTTGACATACTCGGCCATCTCTTTAGGTAATCCAACACAGAATTGTTTCTTTTGCTCGGCAAAGTCTATCTTTTGAAAGACCCTAGCCTTGAGATGTAAATCCCAAAACTTTTCCACATATTTGTGGATAGACTCATGAGAGAGAAGCCTCAAACTACGCCATTTGATGAGCACTTTGTCCTTTGCATTGATTGCAAGGAACTGCTTCACGATGAAAACTCGTAGAGTTTTCCATATCTTTGGGGCCATCGCCACAAAGGCTAGCACACAATTGAAGAGCCGATTTTTGGAAGTGCATAGCTACATGGTGTAGCTTGGAGGACTCCATGAAGCCCTCGTCTCCAAAGGCCGCATCAAATTGTTGGATGAAGGCCAATACTTTGTCGGTAGCACTAAAGGTGCCATCATAGGTAAGGAAAGAGATACTCTTTCCTCCCTGTTTGAACTTCTTGAGATTTTGTGACCTTCGCCATGCAAGGTAAGATTTGCGATGTCCTCCCCTCTTGTATTTTGTAGGAGGATAGCCATAACTTTCATCAAAAGAGGAGGAAAGTGAATAAGAAGGAGAAGAGGGTGACCTCTTTCTTGCCCTTTTCTTCCTTTATTTCCTCTCTGTTAACCGTTTCCTCTTGGGAGGAGTTGGCGATCATTTAGTCCGTCGTCTTCATGGAGCCACATCTTCGAAGGAACTTAGGGATTCATTCCTTTCTTGTTCTTTGGATTCCTCTATACGTATGGGAGAGAGTCTTCTTTTGGGGTTCTCATCAAGAGGCCTCGTAAGCTCTCTCTCCTCTTAGGGAGGAAAGGAATTCCCATAAGCACGGAGTTGTTGAGTAACTTTGGCTTGCAACGCGGGGTTGCCCAAAGCTTGTTGCAACCAGCTAGTAACAAGATAGTCAACAAACATGGGGGCATCATCATTAGCACCTTCATGCGCAAAATCAAAGTTATCAATGCTCATTCTACTCTCTTGGTTATTGTCAACCATGTTAATTAAACTTATGTGTTTACTTAGTGTATGCTTTGGCAATTCAAAACCTTAGTTGCTACTCCTCTTAGCCTTTGAAAATAAGCACCTAAGTAACACCCACGGCTCGAATTGGTTAATTATAGAGAGTAGTGGAGTGGGCCTAACAAAGAAAAGTTGCCAAGGGATAGCTCCTTTCGAACTTCTTATGGCTCAATAATGGTAAAGCCATAGGCAAGTCTAAGAAGACTCCATTATTAATACCAAAGCTCCCGAGGTGTGCACCATATCCCATATAGTGGGCTCAACAAAACCGATAATAGATCCCTGTCCCACTTACCCTAATATAATTAAAAAACTCAACCATTAATAGGCTACTTAAGGACCTCTCTTCTTAAGCAAGAACAGAGAAACCAAATGCTCTAATACCAATGTAATGTAAATGGCCTATGAACTTTGAGAGCAATGGAATTAGGAAATTAGATAAAGCACTTCTTGTGAGATTACTTTGTGAGAATAGCGGGTGAACTTATTGATGGTGAAGGGAGCAAAGAGAACTTCGAACCTTGACGGCCTCTAAAACACCGCGGACTGAATGGCGCGTCTCGAGCCTGTCATGGTAAAGCAAACAGGGGGCACCACTTAGCTTCAACGGCTAGGACGCAAACAACACACCACCATAACAAATTTTTCATCCAAGAGAGATGGATGCTTGGGAGTAATGATGAAGAGGAAGGAAAATGAGATCAAGTGTGTGTGTGTGAGAGAGAGAGAGAGAGAGAGAGAGAGCGAGTAAGGGAGGGTGCGGCTTAGTACTTAGGCACCACAGAAGGATGCCGAATCCGCACACCCTTCACACATACACAAGCTCACTCCAAACACAAGACTAGGTGGCGATTCCGCACACCTCACATGGGAAAAACATTGCAGTAAAACATACTCACAAAACCTCAAGCTTTATTTAGAGAATAAGGCGATGAAATGGGGAGCATAGGGTAGGGGAATGAGAAGGGAGAGAGTGGTAAAGCACATGGCGGATAGGTGGGAGTTGATGGCGAAGACTCGCACGAGGGTTATGGCCATCATCCTTCATTTAGCTGCCCTTCATCTTCCATAGCCTAAGGGTGTAGAGGTCATGCTCAAGACGAGCATAGTGATTGCGGTGATGGTGATGGTGTGGGTGTGTGTGTGTGCACTACACACACACAATGCATAGTGTATTCTTTGGTGATGTTGTGTGTGTTTTTTGTTTTTTTCCTGGTGAGCTCTCATGGCCTCCTTATATAGGGAAGGAGGAGAGGATTTAGCAATATTTCTAATTGAAGTGAGTGTCGCACTCTGGTGACTAGGAAAATGGGGTGCATGTGACTGTGGCTCCCATCTTGTCGCCTCATTATTTAAAATACCAGAGTCAATAGAGAGAGAAGAAGAGAGAATGTGGGTAGGATGTAGAGGATAGGAAATATTTACAATAGTCTAGCTTTGGCTAGACATAAGCTTATTAGGGAGAGAAGAGAGAGGTAAGAAAATTATAAGAGAGGTTGTCGAAGGTGGATATTTGTTGATGAGGATGGATCCTCCAAAAATGGTGATAGAATCACTCTAGACTTGCCAAGACCTCATTAAAATAGCCTTGTCTCTTGCAATCATGCTTGAAGACTTGTAGAACCATAGCCATTCTAGAGGGAAGAAAACTAGGGATGGCCTGTGTCACCATTACATGAGAAAACTGGGGTCCACTACAAAAATCATAGCTCCGCGTTCATAACTCCAAAAATTTTGAAAAAATTTGAGCTAAAAGTTGAGATCACGAGCTACATCTTTCATGTTGAACGCTCCTTCAGATTTGGGGTTCTTCTTTACTTAAAAAATTCAGCCAAATAATGTATTATTTGTGGCTGCAAAAGTCTTTTGGTGGTCCCCTTTGAGTGGACTTCTTTCTTGCCTTCAAGTGTAAGCTCCTTCATGTGTATGAAAACATGACCTAGAGTTTTGAAAAGATTGGAAATCATCTAGATGGAGGTATTATTGAAATTTGAAAGTGGGGTTGAGGTTTGAAAATGAAAACTAGTGAATAAAATATTTGGTAGGGTGGAATAATATACATACATGAAAAATATATTAGAAAATACTAAAATATATAATGTAATTTATATATTTGTAATATTTAAGGTCAAAAGAGAGATCAACAAATAAAGCTTACTTATTTATGCTACATCGTGATTGATTAGCATAAATCTTATTTATTTAATAAAGGCTAAATTGTTTGTGAAAAAGGAAGAAAAAATCAAAAGTAACTTATATAATGGGAAATATTTTGGTAAAAGGGCAAAAATATATGGGGGGGTTCCCATGCATGGAAAAGCTTGCCTCATTAGCCCTCCCCCTAAGGCTAGAGGCATTCATGTCTCTAGCTCTGTTTCTTCTTCCGCTTAGCTGTAGGATCCGATATCGAGTTGCCTTCTGAACTAGCCATTCCATTTGGACATTGGTGAGATTGCTGGGATATTCATGAATCTGTAACAGGTCCGAGTGATAGCTTGTTCCTTGGAATAGTGTCGGTTGATTAAAGGGGAAGCCCATGGCTTCCAGAACTTTGTGCAAATGTCCTCCTGGATCCCAAGTGAAAAATAGGATCATTGTCTGCAGTGTCCGAACAATAAAATTTGCATGCCAAATTGGACTAAATTTGTAACCACTAGTAGCGAGAGGGGAAATGAGCATCTTGGCTCTTGCAAAGACAGAACTGAAAATTATGATTCCCAAGAGTGTGCCAAGAATCCACCATATATGGCCGCCTTGTTGGTGTGGTGAGCTCCAGTTGTTTTCAGAATCCTGCTTACTGCCATGATTGGAAAAAACTGCAAGCATATCATGCTTCTTTTGGGTGTGCTGAAACATGTGAGCTTCGTTTACTGATGCTAATAGCAAGCCACCTACCTTGCGGCTTAAATACAAGCGTAATCCACTTACCTTTCTCCAAAGAGAGGATGCACTATTTGTAAAAAATTGTACCAAATTGCGAATGAGGTCTTCATTCTTGCATTCTATCAGGTTTTTTTCTATCCATGGCTCCTTTGCTCTTATCTCCATGCTGATCTTCTTTCTATATGTTATAGCGGCTAGTCATAGCCATAGGTATGATGCATCCCATGCAAACACAATGCTGTGTTGTGGAGGAGTTTGGAACATCCTTAAAAGGTTGGTAACATATTGATCATCAAACTTACTATGAACATCCTCACATATACTGGAGGCATTACCCATCTCCAAGTTTATAACACCCTTCAGTAGACTAGAGGCATTACCCATCTCCAAGTCTATAACACTACACAATAATGTCTTGCTCGGCTGCCAAGGCTCTGGAGAAATATCCAACTCCAAACCTTCAGTCATACTTACCTCTTCGTTATGGTCCTCAAGTGAAACTGCCTTGATGCAAGATTCCTTTAGCTTGCTACACTGTCCTGGGTCCATGCTGGTGCATAGGCTTCCGTTTTCAAAACCCTCCCCTTTGCTTGATATGTTGTCCACCTTCTGCAAAGCCTTGCTAGCAGGCTGGTCTTCCTCTTCTCTTGTATCTTTCATGCCCTTTGCATTCCTCTTACTCTCACGAGGCCTAATCAACACTTTACACCTTCTTACCCTTACTGCCCAATGCTGTCGATTGATCGCTTTGGTGCCTATTTCATTCAAGGTTAAAGATGTACTCACATTTGTAACACAATTTTCTTGACTTACCTCCCCCAACTGGGTAGCATCTTTTGATTCTTTAACCTCTTGTTCCACTGCTTCAGTTCTTTGAATAAACTTCTCGCTTGATCCTTCTTCGGTTACCTTCATCTTGACCTCTTCTGCAAGACCAATGATACTTGGTGTGCGCGTACCAACACTACAAGAGGTTATGTGCTCTTGTGACGCTCTTAGCGACGGAAATACACTGGGTTTTTATAACCCCCGGCGTCGTTATAACCGTCGCTAAAAGCGTCGCTACGAGAGCGTCGCTATATGCGTCGCTATAGCCGTCACTATAGGCGTCGCTATAGGCGTCGCTATATAGCGACGCTCATAGCGACGCCTATAGCGACGCTTATAGCGACGCTCTCACAGAAGAGTATAGCGACGCATATAGCGACGCTACAGAGCCATAAATAGCGACGCTTATAGCGACGCCTGAGAGAATATTTTTTTGGTGGCAGGGCATTGAATGCCCTGCCACCCATCAACCATATTGTACTTGATTCACTTTTTAAAAAAAGTGCAAAGGTAAATAATAGACCCAAAATAGTCACCCACAAGACGCATTGTTTGCAAAATTGACAATTGTACACATCATAGACAAACTGAATTGATTGGCAAATGTAATAATGACAATTGTACAACATCATAGGCATAAAGAATTGATTGGCAAAAGGAATTGCGGTGACAAATGTAATAATATACATGGTTCAAAAAGACGTATAAAATCCGTCTCATGATACATAAGCTATGAGAAACCCTAAACTAATGCTATCTAGCTACGGCTAAACTGACGTCGTCTAATCAGACGTCTCATCGCGTCCAAGCGGCGTATCTGTCGGATTCTGCAAAAAAAGACAATAAGACAGTTTTCAGTAAATATAAACATATAACGACATTTATAAAACAATACAAAAAATAAAAAAGAGTAAACCCTAATACTAACCATGCCGCCGCGAGAACTGAGAATGTCCATCAGGGCGTTTAAGCCCTTCCTGCCTGCGTACTCGCGCTCGTACGGTGTGGGATCACGTCCTGTCATCGACCACTGTCAAAACATACAAAGATTTCATTATGTTAGAACTAAAAAACTCATAAACCCTAAACTATCGAACATGCATAAAGAGCAATGTGAAAAGACTTACAAAATCGGCCTCAAATGATGCCCATCCACCGCTCCCCAAGTGGTGCGAGCTCCCTGCCTCTACTCGCGCTCTGGCTGCATCCTTTTGTTGCTTCCACTTGTCGGGATTCTCGCGCGCTGCTTTCTTCGCATTCTTCCAATCTTCTTTGGCCAGCCAATCTGGCCTATTCCACCCATTCTTGATTGCTTTTTGCACTTCGGAACGCTTGTGTTTGCAGTATTCGCGCATTCGAATCTTCATCAGGTCTTCATTGAAGCGCTGATCCCGTGTTGGAACGGGAAACTCATCATGAAGTATGCTGATGACTCTGTTTTTTAAATCACTTGGTACTTCACTCCATTTGTTTAGTATATAGTGTCTAAACAGCTGAGAGCAAAGACCACGCATGCGCGAGATCACCTTCTTGCCGTCATCATCCATGATGATGCCGCCGCTGATGTCGACGGAGTAAGGCAAGCCCTCTGGCCGGTGACGCGTGAACCTGGGTGTCCCGGCAGGGGTCTCTAGCGGCGTGTCGATGGGGGTACGGACGTCAGGTGTCTCCACCGGCGTCTGGGCCCCGAAGCGAGGAGTGTCGAGTGGGGTGGCTCCTGGCGGAGTAGGTAGAGGTGTGTAGCTTCTAGGAACAGTCAGCCGTGCAAAACCTGGCGTAGACGGCGATGCTCTGGCTGGTGTGGGGGCGGGCAAAGAAGGGGAGGGTAAAGAGCCTCGTCGAACACGAGGCGGTGTGGAGGCATCGGTGGCGGAATCCCCACAACAACCGCCACCGCCACCACTAGAGCGCCGGTGTCTAGACGAGTGTGACGCTCGTCTCGTCGACGCCGAAGCTTCGGAGCGCGCCGAATGCTCCGAAAGAGAGGGAGATGCGGATGGTGTAGGAACGCGCGATGATGCGCCAGAGCGATGACGCTCCACGTACCACTGTCTCTGCTGCGGTGACAAAGAAGAAAGAAACTCCTCATCATCCATACCTGCATTAAACACACGAATATTTAAACTTAATATTGAATGAATAGAGTAGACAATGACGCAAAGACCATTAAATACAATGACGTAATGACGCATATAAATAAAATGACGCAATGAATCGAGTGGTAGAAGAGGCAAGTCGAAAACTCAGAATTTTCAATCAAAAGATGTGAGCGCGAGTAGAAAAGAGCGTTACACACCATGGAAGCTACTTAGAGAGCTAGAGCTTTTACAGCACGGAGCAAAATTGTTCAAATACAATATTTGTGGCTTTAAGAGATCTCTCTCTCATCCTCGCATAACTCAGCATAACTTCCTATATCTATATAGAGCTCTCCGTTTAAACACATATCCTCTGTTTCATTTTGTAGCTCCTCTGCATGCACCCCATATAGAGTAGTAGCATCTTGATGCTCGTATGGCACCACCGCAGCGGCTTCTGATTGAGCATCTTCTCTGATCTCCTCCATTGATGTCGTTGTGATTGGCACATGGTAGCCTTCATACGTCCTTGCACTACGAGGGGCTACCTCTATGACGTACCACCAGTTTGATGTAGACTTTGTAGGATGAAATACTACCTGCCAGAGCCACATAACTTACATGAGAGCTTTCAAGCACATAACTTGTAAAAGGGGGATGTTAACTATTTATATACTTACTTGTTCACAATGCTCGGGTAGTACGAAAGTGTCTCTTAGGTCAGTCCATTTCTTAGTAGAATCCACCTCAAGAAAACCAGACTCTCCTCTACGCACAGTAGCGTTTCGACCCTCCATGATTATCTTGAACCATTGCACGTCGAACAAGTCGACAAAAAATCCTCTGTAATCGATCCTCAAAATCTCTTGCAGCGTGCCGAAGTAAGTGAGTTCCGCCACCACGGGATCTGCATCAGAGGAACGTCGTCGACTAGACTGTTCAAATTTTGCCATGATTCCACAATCTTGAGTAAAACGCTTTTTGTCGATTCGTTCCACCCTAAAATGTCGACCTTTACACCATGCTGCTGTGTATGACTTATACTACAACGAACAAAGATTATGAGTGGCCGTTCAAACGTTTATAAATAAAGTCACTTGCTAGTCGTACATTGCAAACTTACCTTGGTCGCGCAACCCCGAGAGTACTCCCACTCTTCTTCAGTCACTTCGTCACCGCATTGTTGTGCGCTTTTCAATTGGTTGTGCAACCATCTTAAGCTCATGAAGGTTGGTAGGCTCTCCAGAACCGCTGGATAGTGCATCGGTGGTCGTCTTCCCCGTCTCCACTCGATTCGTGCCCTTTGTCGCTCTTGCTTTGCATCCTCATATTGTGAAATCCACTTTTGCATCACTGGATTGTGAAGCATGCAAAATCGGTTGATTTTAGCCTCTAGATCTTCCGTCATCTTCTTCTCAACACCGAGATTGCACATGACAATCCCAGATATGCGCTCATCATCTATGGTTCGCCATAGCGTGTCCCGGGATTTATCAAATCCGTCTAGCCACTCTCCAATGTACACTAGGGACTCTGATACCAACCAACCTTCTTCCATGCTACCCTCCGGACGTGCCTTTTGACGCACATATCCCTTAAGCGTTTTCATGAAACGCTCTAAGAAGAACATCCATCTGGAATGAACTGTGCCAGCTATTTCCACCTCATCAACTATGTGAATAAGAAGATGCACCTGAATGGTTAGCATTGTAGTAGGAAAATGTTTCTCAAACATGCACACAAGCTCCGCAGCATTTAGTTTGGCGAATGGTATGGAGTCTACGTCGATCTCCTTTTGTGAGATCCATTGCACCAGCTTTGCAAGTTTGTAGATTGTGTTACGGATGTCGAGAGACAAACATCCCTCAATGGCAACCGGTAAAATAAACTGTAAAGTATGTGCAGCAATGATATTAAAGTCCACATTTTATGCAATGATATTAAAGTCCACTATGAACGTACCTGACACATTTTATGCCAATCGTGTGACTTCAAACCGGTAAGCTTTCCTTCTTTAGTAAAACACGTTCGGAGCGAGTGCATTACGCCAGTGGGGGTCCGCAAAGATCGAATGGCCTCTTTTACTTTGCGTTCTTGGGCTCCTGTGAAAATCCATGGTGCTTTAGGAAGTTTTATCGATCCATCAGACGCTGTTTGCGGCCAATATTGCTCCATACGATCCACATTTCGAAGAAATGCTGTTTGCGGCCATGGACTTACATTCGAAGAAATGCTTGATGCGAGGAAGCAAAGGAAAATGTCGCAAAACCTTTTGTGGAATTTTTGTCCCGTGGAGATCTACTCGATATCTTTCGGAATCACATTTCGGACACTTCTCCATGTCTGTGTATTCCCCTCTGAAAAGAATGCAGTCATTAGGACAAGCGTGGATAGAATTGTAATCCATCCCCAAGTTTCGCAAAATCTTTCTTGCTTCATCTCGGGAATCTGGCATCACATTGTCAGCTGGTAGAATGTGCTCTTTCAGCAATCTACACAACATAAAAATATGATACAGTCGTGTAAAAATCTATCAGATCATTATACACCATGAGTTCTATTAAAGTAAACTAATTGTAATAGATCACCTGAAAAGCGCTGTGACGCTAGTGTCACTCCATCCAAACTTTGCCTGCATGTTGAGAAGAACCAGGAGTGCTTTCAATCTAGACATACGAGCTCCATTATACAATGATGTATCGGCTTCACTTTTCATATCATCATAGATAAGCCTTTCTGAATCCATGATCGTCTCAATCATTTCATCAATCTCGGGCTCAAACATTGCCTCGTTGGGAATGTGCTCTGCATGATCATCCCCCGAGCTGTCAGAGGCTACATCTTGTGGCCTCACATATGCTGCTTGACCAAAGCGCCTGCGAATACGTCTATTGGGTTGCAAGATTGCTGCTTGTTGGCCAGCGTCAGAGTCCGACGAGTTATAATTGGCAACAACTCGATCTATAATAGATGGATCGAACTCGCCAAATTCACGAACGTGCTGCAAAGAAACACGTCTTGTCCGTCGCACAGCATGCTTGCATTGATTACAAGGACATAAGACCCTCGTTGAGAGATAGGTGTTTCGGTTGGACGGTCCCACATCCTCGTCGCTACTCATAATGAGGATAAAAAACTTATAACCTAGACAACAAATTTAATATTCTATTGGCATTCTTCGTCTTATCTCTCTCTCTCTCTCTCTCTCTCTCTCTCTCTCTCTTTACCTCATATTCTCTAGTCATGTCCAATCCCCGCACACCTCGGTCTAGAGGTGCACGGAGATCAGAACCACCGGGTTATAATCTCGTCTTTATTGGTCAATACCTATATTTGTGGGTACAAGAAATCTAGACACCCACGTCTACATGATACTGCATGTAGTGGACAAAATCCCTTTGCCTCTTCTCTAGCTGTAGCACTTCACTTCATCTTAACATCTTTTCACAGTAGATCTTTTCACTGTTCGTCTAACTCTAAACCCTAAACCGTAAGTAATTCTTGCGTGGACTCGATCTAACGTAAATAAGCGTAAATCTAAATAAACGTAAATCTAACTAAAAATAAAGCTAAATCTAATTTAACGTAAGTCTAATGACTAGAGGTTGTCTAGATGGTCATTGTGTCGGGGATGTAGTGACTCTTGCCGCCCTGAAGATCCACCTTCTTCCCTATCTTCTGAAGACATTTCACCAGTACTTTTGGATCGACGGAGCCCACTATGAGTGAAGGCAGCAATACCCTATATTCCATTGAGGGCTTTCTTCACCCGCTTCATGCAGGCATCGCAGTCTATGGAGACCCGCATCTAATCTAATATAACATAAATCTAAATCTAGCTTAAATAAACGTAAATCTAGTTAAAAATAAACCTAAATCTAATTTAATGTAAGTCTACATATAACCTAATCTTTAACGTCTTTTAAGATAGTTTCCTACGACGTTATAACTCTCTTCTTCCTGTGTGTGTACGCGTGTGTGGATGTGTGTGCCAATAAAAAGAGATAAATGGTATAACCTTTCTATCACCCATGCCAAGTATGATAGATTGATTATGCCATTTCTCTCTTGAATAATAGGTCTTCAGTTCAACTCCTCGTCGGCTAGATCTTTAGGTCTTTTAATTTTAATTAGTTTCCTACGACGCTCCCTTAGTTTCTCTTTCTTTCTCTCTCAATGTGTGTGCGTTTTTTTGGATCGTATGCATGTTTTCTTTCTCTTTTCCTCTCTCAATGTGTGCGTTTTTTGTTTATGCATGTTCTCTCTCTCTTTTCCTCTCTCAATGCGTGCGTTTTTTGTTTATGCATGCTCTCTCTCTCTTTTTCTCTCTCAATGTGTGTGTGCATTCTTTGTTTATGTATGTGTGTGCATTTTTGCACTCTCTCTCGCTCTCTCTCTCTCTCTCTCTCTCTCTCTCTCTCAAAAACACTATATGTGTGTGTGTATGTGTGTGTGTGTGTGTGAGAGAGCGAGGGAGAGAGAAAGAGGGGAAGGGAACATGAGAATGAGGAGAGGGAAGGAGCATACCTGGCTCTCCTTCCTCTCCTCATGTGTGTGTGTGTGTGTGTGTAAAAGAAAAAGAGAGAGAGAGAGAGAGAGAGAGAGAGAGAGAGAGAGAGAGAGAGAGAGAGAGTGAGGGAGAGCGTTACCTGCTCTTTGCTTGAGGGCGCCGAAAAACTCAAATCTGAGATCTGAGTTTTTGGGCGCGCTCGGTTATTTTTTTTACCCTAGCTGGCGTCGCTATGAGCGTCGCTATAAGCGTCGCTATGAGCGTCGCAAATTTCTTTGTAAATTTGCGACGCTCATAGCGACGCTTATAGCGACGCCGGGAATTTTTTTTTTGAGCGTCGCTGTGTGAGCGTCGCTAATGTGAAGAGCCTCTTGTAGTGCAATTGATGGTGGGCGTAGGATGATTGTAAGTGGTGATTGTGGCGGACGTAGAATTTGTGTTGGTGGGGCTGGTGCTCGGGGTGGGGGTGTTCTTTCTCTAGGGGGTGACAATTGGTTCCTCCTACCTCCTCTATTATAGTTTTGTCGTGGTTTAGGACAGTAGTACATACCGTGACCGTCTTTTCCGTAGTTGTAGCAGTGATACTCTCTGTTTTGTCGTCGTGCTCTTCCAGGGTCTTGATCTCTTTCTTGACTCCTCCCTTGCTGTATTACGTGGACAGACAAACTCTACAGTTGGTCAGTAATATGGGCCAACATATCTTGTTGGTCATCTCTTACCCCAAGAGCCGGTGGTGGTGGTGGAATGGTGGTTGTCATAGTTGCTGGTCGACGCGATGTTCCTGCTTCTATTGACTCAGTTTCTTTGGCTTTCATTCGCAGCTTCTTGTCCTTAAGGCGAGCAATCTCAACGGCTAACTCGTACGTAGCCGGGAATCTACCTTTCACCTTCTCCTTGAGAAGAGGCCATAAGCCATGCATGAACCGATCGTTTTTTAGGAAATCGGGTGCAGCTTCCCTCCTTGCCAATGACTCAACCCACCGTTCCCACAAATCCACAAATTTGGACTCATAGGTGGCATATTCTAAAAGACCCTCCTGCTTCAAGTCTCTCAACTTGTCCCACAACTTTTCTGAAGTGGTACCTCCCCCAAAGCGCCTCTTAAAAGCGGTTTTTAAGGGTTCCCAGTCATCCTTGGTTGCTTGTGGAAGTGCATTGTACCATGATGTAGCTTCTAGCTTCATGAGATGCTTAAAGATTCTAACCCGGGATTCATCCGTATCTTTGTTGCTCACTACACATGCTACTTCAAAGTCATCTAGGAAGTCTGTTACCAAATCCTCCCCCTTCTTTCCTTTAAATGTTGGAAATGCTACACTTGCCATGATTACTGAGAGAGAGAGCTAGAAAGACACACTGCTTAGCTTGCAAAAGTTTTTTTTCTTCTTTACAAGGAGGCGTGTATACCCTCTTATACTAGGACATAGATTAAAACTTCAAACGGTACATTGCCTTGTATCAAAGGTAAGACAAATGGTTGATCTGATGCCAGAACCTCCAAAAAATGCTCCCCACCCGGCATGGTGTCAATGACATGCTGGTAGTGAGCCTTCAAATCCAGTATTACCTTGATTGAGCATACACGTGTTGGTATGTGTGATCTGTCTTGAGGTAGGTTGTACTGATTCATGTGAAGCTTAGATGTGCTTAGTCACTGTCCAAGCTTGTGGGAGAGGGTGGTGTTCTTTCCTGAAACAAACTCAGTAGATCCCTAGTTTCTCTAGTGAGAGTGTGAGCCAATGATTCCGTTATCTGTGCTGCAGCATCAGGTGCGACTTGAAAACTGACTGTGATAATTACCTCGGTGACTTGAGTTACCCGATTCTCAAAGTAGAATAGTGTTGATTCTCTATTGTGTAGAGCTCCTTCCATTTTGTTGTTGTGGGTTGGTTGTAGGTTGCGGACATGGTTTCCACCTTCTCCTTCTTCTTCTTGGCACTTGGCCTATGTATATCCACTGGGTTTGGCGTGTTGGTTGACTCTCCCACTGCAAATCGATTACCGTTACGCTTGGCACTCGAGCTTCGATGGAGATGCGGAGTTCGTCTAGTTGTGCTTAGATCTCTTCTTCTTATGTCGTCCAATTAGCAAATCCTGCTAGCCATTCATCCATTCACAATAGCTTAGGGGTTTCAGTCTTGTAAACTGAAGGGTTTCATGAAAAGTTCCTCCGTGGGGGCACCAAATGAAGAGAGCAAAGCGAACCCTGAACCCCGACGGCCTCTAAAACACCGGGGACCGAATGGCGCGCCTCGAGCCTGTCATGGTAAAGCAAACAGTGGACACCACCTAGCTTCAGCGGCTAGGACGCAAACAACACACCACCATAACAAAGTTTTCATCCAAGAGATATGGATGCTTGGGAGTAATGATGAAGAGGAAGGGAAATGAGATCAAGTGAGAGAGAGAGAGAGAGAGAGAGAGAGAGAGAGAGAGAGAGAGAGAGAGAGTGAGGGAGGGGGTATTGCGGCTTAGGACTTAGGCACCACAGAAGGATGGCGAATCCGCACACCCTTCACACATACACAAGCTCACTCCAAACACAAAACTAGGTGGCGATTCCGCACACCTCACATGGGCAAAACATTGTAGGAAAACATACTCACAAAACCTCAAGCTTTATTTAGAGAATAAGGCGATGAAATGGGGAGCATAGGGTAGGGGAATGAGAAGGGAGAGAGTGGTAGAGTACATGGCGGATAGGTGGTAGTTGATAGCGAAGACTCGCACGAGGGTTATGGCCATCATCCTTCATTTAGCTGCCCTTCATCTTCCATAGCCCAAGGGTGTAGAGGTCATGCTCAAGAAGAGCATGGTGATTGCGGTGATGGTGATGGTGTGGGTGTGTGTGTGTGCACTAGGCACACACAATGCATAGTGTATTCTTTGGTGATGTTGTGTGTGTTTTTTTGTTTTTTTCCTGGTGAGCTCTCATGGCCTCCTCATATAGGGAAGGAGGAGAGGATTTAGCAATATTTCTAATTGAAGTGAGTGTCCCACTCTGGTGACTAGGAAAATGGGGTGCATGTGACTGTGGCTCCCATCTTGTCTCCTCATTATTTAAAATACCAGAGTCAATAGAGAGAGAAGAAGAGAGAATGTGGGTAGGATGTAGAGGATAGGAAATATTTACAATAGTCTAACTTTGGCTAGACATAAGCTTATTAGGGAGAGAAGAGAGAGGTAAGAAAATTATAAGAGAGGTTGTCGAAGGTGGATATTTGTTGATGAGGATGGATCCTCCAAAAATGGTGATAGAATCACTCTAGACTTGCCAAGACCTCATTAAAAGAGCCTTGTCTCTTGTAATCATGCTTGAAGACTTGTAGAACCATAGCCATTCTAGAGGGAAGAAAACTAGGGATGGCCTGTGTCACCATTACATGAGAAAACTGAGGTCCACTACAAAAATCATAGCTCCGCGTTCATAACTCCAAAAATTTTGAAAAAAATTGAACTAAAAGTTGAGATCACGAGCTACATCTTTCATGTTGAACGCTCCTTCAGATTCGGGGTTCTTCTTTACTTAAAAAATTCAGCCAAATAATGTATTATTTGTGGCTGCAAAAGTCTTTTGGTGGTCCCCTTTGAGTGGACTTCTTTCTTGCCTTCAAGTGTAAGCTCCTTCATGTGTATGAAAGCATGACCTAGAGTTTTGAAAAGATTGGCAATCATCTGGATGGAGGTATTATTGAAATTTGAAAGTGGGGTTGAGGTTTGAAAATGAAAACTAGTGAATAAAATATTTGGTAGGGTGGAATAATATACATACATGAAAAATATATTAGAAAATACTAAAATATATAATGTAATTTATATATTTTTAATATTTAAAGTCAAAAGAGAGATCAACAAAGAAAGCTTACTTATTTATGCTACATCGTGATTGATTAGCATAAGTCTTATTTATTTAATAAGGGCTAAAACGTTTGTGAAAAAGGAAGAAAAAATCAAAAGTAACTTATATAATTGGAAATATTTTGGTAAAAGGGCAAAAATATATGGGGGGGTTCCCATGCATGGAAAAGCTTGCCTCAATGGTAGCAACATAAACATAGTATTTACTTATCTTGGCATGAACAATACTTTTGCAAGAGAGAGAGTTTAGAGAACATGACAATTGTTGAAGACCGGATTCATACGGAGCCAGTCCCCCCTCCAATAGGCATTTGTATTATAGTTTCTCCCATCAAGAGAGACTTGGTACATTACAATCTTTGTGTTCCTTGTGACCTAGGTGATGCAATGAAGATGGAAAGCTTCATGCATCACAAGCATAACATAAACTTTGCAGAAAGAATTAACTATCCCAAGCCTCAGTCCCAAGGCCTCAAACACCTTCAAAGGTGCAGAGAGCTAGCTGGGAATGAGGGTAGGGAAGAGGAAGAAGAAACATTCCATAGGAGAAAGAAATAGTTCCTCACTTATCATGACTCTTCTTTCTAACATATATAATAGCATAGTAATGAAGATGGAGAAGATGGAAAGCTTAAGCATTGAAGCATGGCTCTTGGTTGGATTTGCATTCCATATTCAAGAGTGTTGGTGTAGGCTCTCACTTTTCACAAGCTTGGAGAAGGAGGTGGATTTTCTCTACTTTCACCAAGTGAGAATGAATCCACAAAATGAGTGTGTGCGTGTGTGTATGTGGTGTATACCCCCACAACACACCCCTTGCTTGCTTGGGACGAGTTCTACCTTTTTCTCATGTCTCAAGCTCATTGGACCCCTCTCCCCCTAGCCAATCACATGCAGCATCCATTTCAAGTACATAGGTAGTCTTTGGGCAAGTGTCCTCCTTACCCCTTAGAGAGAGAGAGAGCTTGAAAATATCTAGATATTTGTTGAATGGAACTAGAAGCTCATTGGAACCCTCTTTAGCCCAACCAATACCATTCAAGCAAACCATGTGGCTAAGCATAGGCAGAGTTTGACATATGTCCCATCTGCCCCTTGAGAAAAGGGTGTCCTTTGGGTGAGTGGGAGGTTAAGTCAAAGATTCCCTTAACTTTGGGGCTTTCTCCCTCCTTTGCACGGTCTCTTTTTGACTCAAGCACCTTACCCCCCATGCATAGGAAGCTTCTCAAGCACCTCCCTCATCAAGCATGACAAGCACCTCAAGCACCTTAGTCATCAAGCACGACAATGACCTCAAGCACCTTAGTCATCAAGCACGACAAGCACCTCAAGTACATTAGTCAGCAAGCACGACAAGCACCTTAGTTAGGAAGCACGACAAGCACCTCAAGCTTAGGTCAGGTTCCCACCTCAAGCTCAACCCTAGCTTGCATAAGGTCAAAGGACTTTTAACACTAACTATTGAAGGTTTTTAATGAAGCTAACTCTAAGTTCTTTTAAGCTCCATTAGATGCACGTTGCTCTTTGATAGACTACCTCCTTTTAAACCCGTATTGAGATGTAACCATCTCTCCTCTTGGTCCCCTGTTGAGATAAGTTAAGAAGCACTTACTGCACATTGCTCTTTGGTAGACCGTCTCCTTTTGGACCCCTATTGAGATGCAACCATCTCTCCTTTTGGTCTCCTGCTGAGATAGGTCTAGAAGCACATCTCTCTATTCTAACTCTTGTTCCTGTTTATTCTCCTACATTAAATAATCAGTTTAATATGAGAATATCATTTGGGTTAGTTAGGTATTAGATTTTGACAAGATGTGCAAGCCCAAGGTAGGAGCATACCTCAACAAACAACAAAGGTGGATGAGAGAGGTAACTCTGACAATTCTTGACTATTTTTTAAAGTTTTTATGCTAGATTTCTTTGAGCTTTTCAGTGCTCTGGACTTTGGGTTGACTTGGAATTCAAAGTTGAATCTCAAAATTTGTAAGTGGGATTGCTCTAAATCTAGGTTTTCTCAAGCCTTTAAAAGAAAATTAAAATTTTAGAGACAAATCTCAAAATTTTGTAAGAGGGGTTACACTAATCGAGTTGAGGCATAGTGCTTTCTCATAAAAACTTAGAAAACTTGCGTATGAGAAATTTTAGGGGTAATTTGATCATATTTGAAGGCTTTTACACTCAATTTCTATACTTTGTAGGTTTCCTCACCTTCAAATCTATAATTTAGAGACAAATTTCAAAATTTGCAAGTGGAATTATACTAAATTGAGAATTTTGCAAGCATTTGGCTATACGATACCTGTTTTCAAACATTTTAGAGGTAGATTTGCTATATTTTAAGGTTTTTGCATTAAACTTCTTTGCACTTTGTAGATTCTCTAAACATTCATTTATGTTCTCTAACCTTTGTAGTTTTTTTTATAAAAAAAATGCTCTTAAGAGCTTGATTTGAATTAACTCAAAAGAATACATGTAGGCCTTGGCATATCCTTTGCACAGAGGTCTCCAACCAATACAATATATGCACACTGTGACCCAAAACATACACTTTTGCAAGTACACTATATTTCTATCAAGGACCTATCTTCTTCTTCTTCTCGGCAAGTGCTTCTCCCTGGTTGATAAAAGTCATTCATAATTAGAGAAAAATCTCAAAAAATTTAGATGGGATTATGCTAAACGTAAGTATTTTCCTCCAATTTTTGTGCAGGTCCTAACATTCAAATTAAATCTTACGAGTGTGTGGCCCATCCTATATATATATATATATATATATATATATATATATAGGAGAGAGAGAGAGAGAGAGAGAGAGAGAGAGAGAGAGAGAGAGAGAGAGACCCTTTTCTTGGCACCCAATCCACTCTTTTTTTTTCTTTGCCTTGGTCCCCCCCCCCTTCCCTCCCAAGCCCTTTCCTTATGTCACGTGGCAAGGGCCTCCAAGGTGCATTGTTGAGAAAATTTGTAGGTGGGATTATACTAAACCTAGGTTTTTCTTGAGCACTGGTACACGATAGATTTTTGTTATTATTCAATAGTCCATTATCTATATTCTTTATAATGGAGTTTGAAAAATTAGAGGAAGGAGAGGGCCTCCACACGTTGTTTTTTGGTTGATTTGCATGGCCTGCTGGATCAACACCGAAATTGAGTTGTTGAGTCCCTGTTGGGTCGTCCTCTTTACCATAGACACATTAAAGAGCCTTTGAAAAATTGAGTGAAGTAGTTCAGATTCTATGCGATTCCATCCTTTTTCAATGACTTGCAATAGTCAAAATTGTACGCCTAACAACTTGTTGTTAGCCTATGTGTGTGTGTGTGTGTGTGTGAGAGAGAGAGAGAGAGAGAGAGAGAGAGAGAGAGAGAGAGAGAGAGCGCTCTGCCACTAACAAGTAGACAAAGAGAGAGAAAGAGTGAGGTGGGTCATCGGGACCATGATCGGGATAGCTACTAATGATCATGTAGAGGCAAACAAGGGACAAGCATTGTCCATTGGTGGGGAGTGTTTGGTAGTAGAAGATGGGTGCTCAAGGAAATAGGTGTGCATGCGTTTGCTAGAGCCACTAAGAGTTTGCTCTGGTAGCAAGAGAGTAAAGAGATAATGGCTTCGGTGGGAGTAGTTATAGCCACAACTCTAATAGAGAGCACAATCAATAAACAAATGTAGAATAGGAAATGAGGAAGTGTACCCTTGTCACTCTCTAGTGAGAAGAGTCCTTCAAAGGGGATCTATTGTTCTAATTAGGTGTCGCTAATCATGGCCGGGCAATCTAGGCCATTGGATGAGTGAAATAGGGATGGCCTTGTGCACCCTGCATTCATCATCGAATTGGATCGATGAATGAGATTCCTTATGTCCTTAGCTACTTTGCAACCCCCATTATTAACCTGACTTGAATTTACACCTTTCACTCGAATTTACAACACGTGTATCCCGGACGACTCTATTTCACCCAGAGTGGCAAGATGCACACCTACCCTTGATCCCCTTTAATATTCGTGGAGTGTCAAATAGAGAGGAGGGCTCAATGTGTTGGATGCAAATGGGAAAAGGGTAGGGGGGAGGGCTGACATTAGGAGTTGACAAAGAGGAGGAGGGCGTGGAAAATTAAGCGAGTGCGGCGTCAGCTTTCCATCATATAGCAATCCTTTGCGCGTCACCCCCATCATCTCCGCCCCTCTTCCCCTCGCCTACAACATAAAACATAACACACACCATTAGCCAAAAAGCAAGCCTCAGAGTCTCACAGCTAGCTCGCAATCACCCACTACTTCCTTAAGCTCCCCATCGATGCGTAGCCCTAGTGCCCTACTGAGGAGCCCACCATACACACACACACGCCTCCCCTTACCTCTAGTGCCTTCGACCAGTGAGCCCACCAAATACACATATGTCCTCTTCTCTCTCTCTCCATCTCTCTCTCTCTCACACACACACACACACACACACACACACACACACACACAAACCCACCTACTTTGAATACTCCCTGTGGGTCTTTTGGTCTCACATTCTCCCTATATATACAAAAAATTTGCACCTTGAGCCAATGAGTCTCTTATCTGTAAGCCTCTACACTATATTACAGCTATGCTCAATGCGATTAGCTTGTACCCCCTCTCCCCTCATTTTGCCATAGCATACTCTCCTCCTCCTCATCATCAGAACCTTTGTCTGTGATGTTTATGCTTGAAGTTTAAACAACTTCCGCACTTAGGTCGACGTCTGGCTCAATGAGGAGGGCTCGGCGGTACCGTGGAGTCCGGCAACGGCATTGGGGATCGTGGGTCTCCGAAATTCGTCATCCTGTCTCGTAAGTTGCAAGAAGATGAAGGTCACTGAGCGATGACTAGCTAGATATTGTGAAGCTATACCAATGCACTCATTGGAATAAAATGCATGTGCTAATTTGTTGCAACTGCCCTGAAAGGGAAGTGCATTGCATTGTCGCACATTTCCAACATAATGCCGGCGGATTTAACATAATGCCGGCGGATTTAAGGGCTTTGACACTTGATTTAAGGTTTTCTAACAGATTCTTCACTCTTCATGCCATTGCCCATGCGCATGGGGCTTAGCCCGTGACTTGTTTTCAAGGGGCTTGGAAAATTTGCATCTTATCTATCTTTGTACTCTATAGAAACCATTTCTGATCATCAATGTGAGGATCACCTTCTGTCATACATATCTAAATGGATCGTCTTTTGCGCAGGAAGATAAGGGTGTGGCTCGGGACCTTTTCGTCTGCGGAGGAGGCTGCGAGTGCCTATGACGA
The DNA here is from genome assembly GCF_014529385.1 of Adiantum capillus-veneris. NCBI lineage: Eukaryota > Viridiplantae > Streptophyta > Polypodiopsida > Polypodiales > Pteridaceae > Adiantum > Adiantum capillus-veneris. The sequence continues at coordinate 44,045,325 of NC_140948.1, forward strand.
AGCAGCCCGAATTCTTTGCGGACCGAAAGCCCGGACAAATTTTCCTACTCCTCTATCATCATCACCATCCTCACCATCATCATCCTTTGGTCCAATATCTGGCCAGGTCAATAATAGTAGTGCATTGTCACCATCACTAAGAGAAAAGCTGACCCGCCTCACCGTTGAAAGCTCAAGTGCAGCCTCACCACAGAGTTGCCTCCGGGACATTCTCGCATTTGCAGCATGTATCGGCCATTCACAAAATGAATATTCCCAAGGCAGAAACTCATATAATGACAATATTGCACCTAGTATGGTGACACTGCTTCCACAGAATGCTCCAAATGCATCTGTAGGTCTTTTGGAGGGAGTGCATGAAAATGATGAGGAAATGTTTCATTTAGCACCATATTGCACCCGAGTGCGCAACGATGTAATCAATGCAGAGACTAACAGCACAACATTGATAGATATTAGTATCCTCGCAGCTGCCGCTCGCTGTTGCATGCTATTATCTAACGCTGGTGTGGAATCAAGTGATCCATTTGCCACAACTGTACCGATGTGTAGCCAGGGCGGTAATGCGGATAGTGCAAAGCCAGTGCATCAGCATTTGGGGGCACTCCATCAGTCATGTTTGGTTGAGGATTTGTTGAATGAATATTCTTGGAAGTTCAATATGTATGCAGAAAATGCTCTGAGCCTTACCAAAGAAGCAACGACATCGAGCGATGTCGCATTACCGCAGCATCATGCCATGGCGGTGCCTCCGAGCATCATGAAAATGAATAAAAGCTTGCAGCAACCCATGCCTGCTGCGCAGTCGACTAACTCTCACTACAGCTCCTCTAGTAGTGGTCAACAAGACATGGTATCTGAGCTCATTGATGACTTCTTTCAATCTAGTGCCTGCAGCTCCTTCAGCTTGGACTCTTTGCCAGAGCTTCCCTTCTCCTTAAGCCTTCTCCGAGAGTAGCAATGGTGCTCACTCTCACTCTTGCTATATTATTCAAGCAAACCCTTTACTGATGGGAAGAATATATACTAACAAAAACATCTAAAGATCATCAACATTACATGTTTAACTCATGTGGCACTCTCTACTACTTGTTCTGCTAATTTTTGTGATCTCAACCCTAATTAGAGATTAGAAAAAGCCATAGTCTAATCTTGATCGAGAGATAAGAGCGGCTTCGAAAGGTCGTGCGAATTGAGGAGCATAAGGCAGGCAGCAATGGTTATGGAAGCTGCCAAACTCAAGTAGCCAGTTACTCATGCTTCCTTCTACACCTCTTTATTTTCATTGTAAGAAATTGTTTGCTATGAGAACAATCTGTTTTCTTTATAAGCTGTGTCATGAGCTATAATGGTACAAAAAATCATATTGATAATTGTTGCCTTGATCCATGAAAATAAGACCTATCCCCATGACCATACAAATTCTTATCGTCATATAATATATATATATATATATATATATATATATATATATATATATATATATATATATATATATATGTGTGTGTGTGTGTGTGTGTGTGTGTGTGTGTGTACATACATATAGGGTCCAAAGGCAAAAGATTGGCATTAGAACTGCCCTTGACAGTCAAAACGGTTAGCAATAACCATGAAACTTTACAAGGATGCAAAATTAGGGTGCTTTTGCTACCCCTACAAAGCTCCATGTCCATTCGTTGCCATCTGGTTGGTGTGGTATTGCACAATGAACGATTTTTTGTGATTGGGCTCGCTAAGGGCCATGCGACAAAAAATTGTCGTTTGAGTCGCCTTTGACCATCGAGACGTCAGTGATGGCCATGAAACTTTACGGGGTGGGGAGTAGGATGTTTTTTCCACCCTTGAGGTTTTATGGAAATCTTTTGTCATCTCATCAGCGTAACGTTTCAAAATCGTCATTTTTTTGCCATTGGCTAGCTCATTGGGGGCCCAATGGAAAAAAATTGGTGTTTGCACCATTCCTCACCGTGGAGACGGTTAAGGATGGCCATGAGACTTCTCAGAGGCAGGGATTAGGTTGCTTTCCTTGCCTGTGAAAATTTCCATGGCCATCCATTGCCATCTCATCAGTGTGGCATTGCACATTTTCCTTTTTTTTTTGTCATTGGGCTCATTAAAGGCCCAATGGCAAAAAATTGGTGTTCGAGTCACCCTAACCATAAAGGCGGTCAGTGCGACGGCCATGAAACTTTGTAGGGGTCGGGAATAGGGTGCCATTGTTTATCGTCTTGTTGGTGTGGCACTGCACAATCACAATTTTTTGCCATTAGACTCACAAGGAGTCCAATGAAAAAAAATGGCCTTTGTGTCGCCCTTGACCCCTGAGATGGTTAGTGGTGGCCATGAAACTTTGCACAAATAGAGATTTAGTTGCTTTCCTTACCTCTACAAAGTTTCATAGTCATCTTTTGTCGTCTCGTCGGTGTGGCACTGCACAGTCGTCAAATTTTTTCCATCGGGCTTGCTAGGTCCCAATGGAAATATAAATTGGCATTTCTATCACCCATGACCATCGAGATGGTTAGCGATGGCTGTGAAACTTTGCAAGGGTACGGTGTGGATTAGGATTCTTTCCTAGCCCTTGCAAAGTTTCATGGCCATTCTTTGCCGTCTCGTCGATGTGACATTACACAATTGCCAATCTTCTGCCATAGTACTCGCCAAAGGGCCCAATAACAAAAAAATTGGTGTTTGCGTTGCCCCTGACTATTGAGATGGTCAACAATGGCCATGAAACTTTGCAGGGGTAGGGTTAGGGTGCTTTCCAAACCTTTGCAAATTTTCATGGCCATCCTTTGTTTTCTTATGAGTGTGGCACTGTGCAATCACCATTTTTCTGCCATTGGGCTTGTTGAAAGGGTATGGGAAGTTTCCTATATAAGAGGGTACTCTTACCACTTGTAGCCAACCCGCAATCATTGAATAAAGCAAGTATGGATTGGGATGTATGGTTATCTCCTACTTCTTCTCATGTAACGGTTCAAATCTCTCTCTCTCTCTCTCTCTCTCTCTCTCTCTCTCTCTCCATGTCTCTACTTCTTCTTCCTCTCTGTGTATGAACATAGACTTGTAGAGGGCGGCTCTTGTCCTCTACACTTGGCGACCACGGGATTCTTTCTCACTACCTACTATGAGTGTGATGAAGTTGGTGAAAGCTGTGATTGGGGCAAAGGGCGGCCCATATCTGTTGTGACTTACCATACTTATCATGGAGGCAAAGGTGGTTGTGGCCCCTTTTGAGAAGAGTACATGATGATAAGGGTGCTACTAATGGAGAAATTATGGGTGCTGCTTATGGAGGAGAGGAGGCAGACAACTTGCGAAGGGATAGCAGATTTTGTTCACGGCTGAAGAAGGGAGTGCAGAAAGGGAGCAACAAGATGCGGTGCTGTGCAATTGAACCATTGGCTGGTTCAACCATGAGGAAAGATTTGGTCAATAATCAGAATAGCTCCAGGTGGCTGTGGCTATTGAACAAAAAAGAGACGCTTAATTGGGAAAGAAAGGGGCAGTACATGCTGGTTGTGTAGCAGCCGATTTTGGGTGCGGTCTTTGGGCTCTAGATGATGTGTTTTGCAGACGCATTAAGCTCGGACAAGGTTGTTGTGTTGGAGTATCAAACTGGTGGCAATGCGTGCAAAGAAAGCTTGAATTCCGAACACGAGGAAGTTTGAAGCAACTTGACTACAGAGATTGATTCCATGTGGTTGCATGCTAATCTCCGAAGTTAGGACCGTCAACAAACCAGGCCGGTTGGAGAGTTGAGAAAATGGTCCTAGGGTGCAGTCAAAGTGCTGGTGCGGGGCAGTGTGGTGCTATTGCTAAATGGCGGTGCTATGTGCTCGGGTTGCTGACTATGGGACTACAGTGTGTTGTCCATATTTTTCTTCCAAGCAACAGAGAAGTGGAGTACTGCCTTGTCATGTTTAGATTGTCAAGCACACTATTGCGGGCAAGGGGTGTGGTAGTTAATGTGCGGAATTGAATGGATTTAGGAAACATTTCTTGCAAAGTAATGCTATGTGGAATTAAGAAAGCAATGGCATGCTCGTGCGAGCGAGGATGAATGATACACGGCATGAGAGCAAAGTGTCGTGGAAGAAGTAAATTGCGGAGATGCGGATTTTGAGATTGCGGAAGTACTCCAAGTGCGAGCAACAATGCACTGGCGGGGAAATTCTTGCGCTTACTCTTCATTGTGCTAGAAGTCTTAACTTCCATGTTCCTCTTTTAATTGTACCAAGGGCAATGATGTCCGAGAGATGAAGGTTATGCGTCATAGGGACATATCAATGAAGAGCGAATGGAGTGCCTATGACCGGGCATCAAATTCATGAAGGACGGCCAAAAGTTTTTGCGGTTATGCGGCAAAGAGGACATGCGATGTTGCGGTTGCCAATGTGCTGCAAAAAAGACATGATTTCCTTTTCTATTCATGTTGTTGGAAATGTATCAATTGTTTCATACTTCTTGCACTTGAGGTCCTCTGCCTCGGCTATGCCAAAAAAGATTTGTAAAACAAATTGTAAAAGAGAACTTGCACATAACCAAGGCACTTGACTTCTAATCAAGGGTCACTTGATGGATTCATGTCCTCCATGCGTGCCAAGTGTTATGGCGTGGGCCATAGACCAAAGGGAGGATTCCAAAAGGCAAGCACAAAGGGTCATAAGGGGATATGAAAGGGTATGGGAAGTTTCCTATATAAGAGGGTACTCTTATCACTTGTAGCCAACCTGCAATCATTGAATAAAGCAAGTATGGATTGGGATGTATGGTTATCTCCTACTTCTTCTCTTGTAACGGTTCACATCTCTCTATCTCGCTCTCTCTCCACCTCTTTTTACTTCTTCTTCCTCTTTGTGTATGAACATAGACTTGTAGAGGGTGGGTCTTGCCCTCTACACTTGTTAAGAGCCCAATGGCAAAAAAATCGTGTTTGCACTATCCGTGACCATTGAGACAGTCAGCAATGGTCATGAAACTTTGCAAAGGTGGAGAGTAGGGTGATTTTTCCACCCGTGTAAAATTTTATGGCCATCTGTTATCGTCTAATCGGCGTGGAGTTGGAAAAACACCATCTTTTTCCATCGGACTGCTGGCTAAGGACCTATGAATCCAATGGAAAAAACTTCGTGTTTGAGCCGCCTCTGACAGTTGAGACAATTAGCGATGGCAATGAAACCTTACAAGGGCAGGAACTAGGGTGCTTTCCCTACCTCTGCAATGTTTAATAGCCATCCATTTCCATCTCATCGGTGTGGCATTGCATAATCCCCAATTTATTTTCAATGGGCTCGCTAAGGGCCCAATGGCATAAAATTGAAAATTGTGCAGCGCCACACCAATGAGACGGCAAAGGATGGCCATGAAACTTTCCAAGGGTGGAGAGTATGATGCTTTCCCCACTCTTGCAAAGTTTCATGGCCATCCTTTTCCATCTCCTCGCTATGGCTCTACACAATTGCCAATTTTTTGCCATTGGACGTGCTAAGGATTGAATGGTAGAATATTGGTGTTCGAGCCGTCCCTAATTGTCGAGACGGTCAGCAATGGCCATGAAACTTTGAAGGGATAGGGATTAAGATGATTTATCCACCCCTGCAAAGTTTCATGGTCATCCTTTGTCGTACTGCACAATCACCAATATTTTTCCATTGAGCTCGCTAAGGGTCCAATGGCATAAACTTGGTGTTCGAGCTACCCCTAACCGTCGAGATGATGAATGATGGCCATGAAACTTTGCAAGGGTAGGATTAGGGTTCTTTGCTCGTCCCTACAAAGTTTCATGGCCATCCTTTGCCGTCTCCTTGTTGTGGCACTGCACAATCACCAATTTTTGCCATTGGGCTCGCCTGGGGTCCGCCTGGGGTCCAATGGAAAATTATTGTTGTTTGTGCCACCCTTGATCATCAAGAAAATAAGCGATGTCCATGAAACTTCTCAAGGTTAGGGATCGAGTTTCTCTTTTTTCTCTTGCAAAGTTTCATGGCCATACTTTGCTGTCTCATTGGTATGGCACTTCACAATCGTCAATTTGTTTCCATTGGGTTCGCACTGACAAAAAGATGTTTTTCCCACTGGCAAAAAAATTGGCGTTTGCTCCGCCCTTGATTGTTGATCTAGTTAGTGATGGCCATGAAACTTTGTAGGGATAGAAAATAGGGTGCTTTCCTTGCCCCTACAAAGTTTCATGGCTTTCAATAAAAAACAATTAACATCATCTTCAAAATACATAATGCAGGTGGAGACACACCATAATCCATTGAATATAAGTACATCATCATCAACATACATCAACCATAATGTTGAGTACAAGTGATCACCATAAACTATCATCTATAAGTACACAATCATAAAGATACATTGTACAAAAGGTGTGGTACAAGTGGACTGCATAAACTAGAACCTGGCAACTACAATCATAAAGACACAAGTGGATTGCATAGACTAGAACAACATAAATACATATCGTGCAAAGGTGTGGCACAAGTGGGCTGCATAAACTAGAACATGGGGCTACAATCATAAAGTTAGATTGTGACAAAGGTGTGGTACAAGTGGACTACATAAACTATAACATGGCATCTACAATCATAAAGAAACATTGTATAAAGGTATGGTACAAGTGGACTACATAAAATATAAAATGGCCACTACAATCATAAAGATACATCATACAAAACGCGTGGTACAAGTGGACTGTGTAAACTATACCATGGCAACTACAATCATGAAGAAAATGCAACAAACACTAAAATATGTACAAGTAAATCAATTTGAATCAAAATCTGAAGCTATATACTCTATGTACAGTGTCAGTTGCACCCTAGAGTAGGGGAGTCTACACCACTCTCTGTGCTGTGGTGCATTGAATGTTAGGTGTTGATAGTAGTTGTAATTACCTCGACATGTGCCACAATTGTAGCTAAAGACTCTCCAACCTTTGTCACACTAGAATTGAATCTAAGTGAGTGCCATCTCTTGGTCATCTAGCATGCAAGGGGCCTACAATTGCATCTCCCAATATACTCATGAGGTAAATTATGAGCGAGTGCCATCCTTTGCAACAAGTGCTAGTTCTATAAATTTTGCCTCTGCGGGGAATGAGGAACCACCGAGTGGCCTCCTTAGTGCTCTCTCTCTAGACCGCTCTATGAGGATGTCCCACTATTGAAAGCACTCTCTTCCCACCTCCTCTGTCGCTGTAACCCATGACCCCACTGCACCCATAGATTCTACCATCTATAATGCCTACTCTTTGGGTACCCCATCCTATAGCATCACTGCAATGATTGTCTACCTCATCACTCACCCCAAGTGGGTGGCGAGTGACAATGTCTATTGTCTGACCTCAAGTTGGAAAAAGATAATCAATGGCCCACTAGCAGTAAATGGTGATCAGGATTTGTCAATGGTACATTGGGCAATCTAAATGCATAGACATGTTGTAGATGAGGTAGTTCTAGAAGCCTCCGTGGATCTGTTGTTGGCCAATCTAAACGCACACACATGTTGTGGATGAGGCAATAAAGGTGGAAGCAGTGACCCCAACCCAAAGTGTAGAAGCCTCAGTCTCGTTAAAAAAAAAAATGCAAATACAAGGTGAAGTCTCCCAAGGTAGCCCATACACCCATCAAAAGCTCTCGCCTACCCAAACCCACGTCAGGCATGTAAGGGTATAGTGGTATGGATGGTTGTACTCTGTGTATGCTGGGAGAGCGGCTAAGGTAGGCATGCTGATGTGCAAAGTGCTCTACTTGAAAGTGGCACTGTGCCTCTCAATGGTAGCACACCGCAAGGCCGCTCGAGTCTCTCTGAGCGCCAGCTCCAGCTCTTCAATCCTCTGTTGCACTATGGTCAACTCTCATGTTAGCTCTCGTACGCAACTGTGGAGCTCCAAAGAGGAGTCAACCTGCATCAAACACAACAAAATACAATTAGTGAATTAAATCTAAAATATTTTATAATTATTAATACCATAGGTGAGTGAGTGTACATGTGAAGCTCTGCTAACAATAGTGGACAAAGAGTGGACACTACCAGTGTCGAGGGTCTAGTCGGTGGAGGTGGCTCCATCGCTGGTGTAGAGAAAAAATTGCGGGAAACAAAAATGACAATAGTAGTAAGCATAATGAATGTCAATCATAAATAAAGCAAAGAAAATTGGGGGAAGGACATCTAAATTGTGTCACACGTAGCAACTATAATATGGTTCTTGCCATGTGGGCTAGCAAGTGATGCAATATGTAATAGCATCTAGAAAAGTAAAGCATAAAAAAAAGCATTACCTACCACTATGCCAGCTAAATATTTGTAAGTAAAGATTCTAGAACGTACCTAAGAAGGGCGTCTTGGCTGTGCAAACCGCTCAACAAGGTGGGTGAGTGTGTCACTCATAGGTGGACCTCTCGTCCATGCTATGTGCCGAGCAACTTGGACTAAGCTCCAAAGAACCATCGGGTCTATTCATAGACTTTGGTGAGCCAAATGGAATGGTAAATTCCATCATCCCGAGGAGCCTCTACTACTAGCCCAGCATGTCAAAATCATGACCCCCTCTTGGTTAGTAGTCCACGTCTAGTCCGAGAACAAACTCTGTACAAAGATGGTATGTAAAGTATGTAGGCACCTTCAAATGGTGGGGCATGGCACCATAGTACATCACGTACCGTAGAAGTGTGTTCTCTCTCATTCTACAGAGTAGACACTTTGATTTGAAAAAGGTGCTCGTGGCACTAAGGCTCTTGGCATGGGACAAAACTACTGTAATGTGAGAGAGTGTATCACTAGCAAGACCTCCACCTAATGCCATGTCAAGAATATACGCCCAACAAGGTGCACAATTGACCACTCTTAGAAGGAAAAAGGGTCATGATGAGAAGACTTGTTGAAATTTTCTTTTACAAGACAAGGGGAAATTTGTGCACAGTTTGCCCTGATTTGTTTTAAGAGTATCAAGAACCTCCACCTCCATTTTCCCCACCTCCATAACTACCACCACCATTGCCATACCCTCCACCATCTTAACAACCACCACTAAAGTTTCATCCCTTCCCTTCACTCAATGGACACCAGCATGGAAAATTCGCTTTTTCTACACAAGTGTTGCTAGGAGCTTCCTCCACCTCAACCTCCATAACCACCTTCACCTTCACCACCACCATTATTGTGGTAGCCACCACTGTCTCATCCATATCCTCCAACTCTGCTTTACCCTATACCTTTTCCATATCCACCATCACCTCCTCCATCAATAGATGGGTACTCCAAGAACCACACCTATCTCAAAACTTTGTATCCTCTTGAGGTACTCGATGTAGCTCCATCTCCTTTACATACCCACAATGATAATTTGTTACATCCTTACCATCAAATTGATCCATTTTTTTCACCATTGATTGAAGGGATTTAGCTGAAGGAAGTTCCCTTCTTTCACAAACTTGTTGCTATTGCATAAACACAATAAAGGCTTGAAGCATTTTCATTGTGGCCAACTGCATCCCATGTTGATCTTGTTGCTACATAGATATGAAGCTTTGTGTTGAGAACTTGAGTGAAGATTTTGAACCATCACCTAGTCTATTTCACATGGATCTCACCAAAGACTATGTCAAAAAGTACACAATGCAGCTAGGAAAGCATTGGGCCGCTAATTGTGAGAGTTTGGAGCAAATTTAATTGAATCATAGAACCTCTGAAGCAAAAGACAAACTTTTGAAGAAGATAATACAACCATGAAATCTTCACTCTAAAAAAGAACCAATATCAACTCAAAACTCTTGTGTGTTTGATGGTTTTGGTGTAAACTTGCTCCCAATTGCACAAATGCAGCGCTCATTGCTTTGTTAAAGCATTAAATTTCCACTTCAATTCTTCATCTCACGATACCATTTCATGGAAGTTTGGACACTTTTTTAGACATTCTCAAGTGATTATCTAAGGATGGAAAACCCTAATTTGTGGCCTCACAACCTCAAAAATGGGGTGGAAATAGCACGGGATTGCAGTAGGTCCTTCCCTTGAAATTGATGTATTTCCTTCACTAGATGCCCAAATGAACTCATTTTTGGCTCTATAAGTACCCTCCCATGAAATGGGATCAATTCTTCATTGATAAAATCTCATGGAATCTTGGAAATTTCTTTAGACATTCTCAAATGCTTCTTGTAGAGGGAAAACCCTAATTGGTGGCCTCACAACCCCGAACACACGATAGAAACAACACAAGACTGCACTAGATCCTTCCCTTGAAACTATTGTATCTCTTTCATTAGATGGCCAAATGAGCTCATTTTTGTCTCTATATGCTAGCACCCTTCCACCTTGAGAAATGAGCCCCCTTTTTTGTCTGTAAAAAGCCCAAAGGAGCTAGGAAAAGTCCATAAATTCATGAAAATTTCCCTTGGCATCAAATTATATGTTGAAACTCCATTTTCCACTTTGCAAGCACTTTGTATACATCTTTCACAGATATGTATGAAACCTGCTATTTTGGATGGGATCGCTTGCATTGGACTTTCAAGGTAAGACGACTGTGCCACTTTAAAACACTTTACATTTGTTAAATGCTAAACCAATTTAAGCATGTTTTAAAACCAAAAATCATGCCACAATCACGTCCAAGGTTAGATGCCCTATATCGCAACAATAGCGCAACATCCTTTTTTGCATATATCAGTCTATGTACATTATACCACTTAAGGTAGATATTTTATTTTTACATCATGCATGTGCCACGGTACAACATCATATTGATGACTTGTTTTCATTGTTTCAAAAACTATCAATTGGTTCTAATCAATCTTCTTGTAATGCAGAGGTCAATCGACAAAACGTTTGTGATTTCCCAGCTAGAACAAAATTTGGAATGGATCCACAAACAAATGTGAAAGAATATGGCCAAGATTTTACAAGACAGATGAAACAATATACGGTTATTACTTATTGACAAAGAGAGAGAGAGAGAGAGAGAGAGAGAGAGAGAGAGAGAGAGAGAGAGAGAGAGAGAGAGAGAGAGAGATGAATGAGAGAAGAAAATGAAATGAAATGAAGTATTCTATTAAATGTCTTTCAACGACCAAAATTACCTATGAGAACAAAAAGCTACATCCAATAAATTCTAATACTCTATTTGGAAAGGTATGGAAAAACATGCATTAGGAAGAGGATGAGGTCTAGGAGGGCCTCTTTATTTTCCATGAGATTATGAAAGTGATTAACATTTTGATGAATAGGTGCACACCATGTGTGAAAGACTGGTGGGCGTGTAATAGAGGTGTAAGAGTGGCCAAAGGATACACTTTTTTCCCACAAAAGTAGGTGGATAATTTTGTGTTTTTTTTCCTTCCGTAGCTTCTACATGTGATCTCCAATTTGAGCAGAGCTTATAGATCTACAATCTATGATCTGAGCTCTTTCGATAGTGATGCTACATGATAAAGTTTTACCCGCTAGATTTTAGATTTCATTTTGGAGGGAAAATTTGAATTCAAATAAACTAGCCATTTTTCATATTTAAATTCAAAAGTTATCCTTTTATTTATTTCTTAATACTAAAGGTTCGACTCCCTTAAACTCCCAAATAAAGAGGCCCTGCTAGACCCCATTCTCTTTCTAATGGATATCCAAGCAAGAATTAGCCACAACACATGAGCAAAAAAAGGAACATAGAACCATATGACAGTTAGAATCATAGTGTTTAGTGAAAGATCATAGAAACTATAGATACTTGGCATTTAAAGAGCTTGAATTTACATCATAAAAACATAATTCATACTGACTACTTGCTACTCAAAGACATTGAAAAATCATAGAAACATAATTCAAGTCAACTACTTGGTACTCGAAAAGCTTTAGAAGACCTATCCTAAAAGAACTAATTGAATGTATGAGGAGTCGACCCCCAAGTAGCCATACAAGGTTATCACCAGAAGACTCCTCGGACAACCCACTGGGTATTAGTAAGTTGAAGCTCTTCAGCTGTCAAGTATGTGTCAAGATTAAAACTGGGTGGAAAACCATTTGATGTTTGAGGCTCATTCAAAGGCTCAATGTCAAACTCTAAGGCAAGATCTTCCATCTCACCATCCATTGTATCATTTTAGTCCCTTCCTCATTATAGTAGTTGTCATGTGCTAATGTTGTGAGGGGGTGGTATTGTGTAGAAATCATGTTGTTGTCGATAAGATTATCTTGGCTTGCCTCTTTTGAAATCCAAGATTTGTTGGTGGTTATAGGCACAACTTGCCTCCATGGACTGAGAGAAATTAAGGCTCAGGGGGGTCACTATGTATAAATTGTGTATATCCTGTGCGTTCAAAGACTATTTACAAAACTCCTTATCTGTAAAAAATTACAAATAAGATATACCCTATTAAATTTGTAATTGTTTTTCCAACTTTCTTATACAGTAACCTTCTGTATGTGAAACTGTGAGAAAAAATAAAAATTAATAACCCCTTCTATAGCACTCACATGATAATCACATAATTATTAAGTGACCCCATGAGATCTAAGGGAGTGTAGAAGAGATCTTGCATACAATGTGCCAATAAAATATATATCTCACGTGTCATGGTTTTGAGGGACCAATTGACTAAAATCAAAACAAGGATTGAATAATATCGCTATCACATGAAATGTTTCGTGATTACCATGTATTATTATCATATTGACATAATTATACTTTACGTTATCACATTTAAGTCGATGAATGGTGATCAAATAACCTACCAAAATCGCATCGGGTTATTATTTTTTCATGGCGGACCCATTGGGATATGGCAAAAAAACCTGCTAGCAGCCCTATTAGGATATAGAAAAGCCCAACGGGACTATCAATTTGGGTGGTTTTTGCAAGTAAATAGGAATGTCACTTAAACATTTAACGTGATCACGTGTTTTAAAAAGTGATCATTCAATGTTATTAATATGTTTGCATGCTTGTAATCACATCAATGAGATCCTTGCTCAACACGCAACCAATCAACCTCCGATCTAGTCTATTAACATAAAATAACAATAATATCTTAGAGAAAAACTTAAGCCAATAATGTTAGATATTTTTGTATATCCATAAGTTCGTATTACTTGCTTACAAACACAAAAGTTAAATTCATAAAATACCAACTATGGTTCCCACATAACCAAGCTTGTCATTGATTAGGTTTGTGTCTCTTGCATTTTCACGTGATTGGTGCCTAAAAGATGAAACAATGCAAGAATCTTGAGCTAAGCATCGTTGATCAATCTTGTCGACATAAAGATATTTTCTATAGACCCATATGTTTCTATATATGCATACCTGAAAGTGCAAGGATCAAGTACATAAACTTTAAGCAATTATATTAGAAATTTGAACAATTCGGTATATATATATTTATAGAAGAATTGTTAGCTCTCTATCACAACCAAATTCTATGTCCCAATCTTTAAAAAAACATAGACATCATGTAAAACATATATTAAAATCATATATATCAACTTGTAAGACCTATAGGCATACCTTGATAGCTTTTACAAATAATAGATAACATCTCAGATACCATTCATTAGGTAATCTTCAATAAGAAGGGGGAGAACATGCTACAATTACTAACTTATAATCAAGCTAGTTATCATCTGGTTAAAACAACAACTTCTTGCGATAAAAGAGATTTGGATTATCTTGATAAAGTTATGCCAAGAGTGTGTCTTTGAGTTCAAAAGGGTTGTGAAATCCATACTAAATAGATTCTTCAAGGAGGTACTATATCATATGGGTGTACGAATATATTTATTATGTGATTGATTGTGTTAAACTCTGATTAAGCACCCGTGATGCACGTGCATATTCTTTTCATCTTGTCTCTTTATCAACGTGGAGCCACAAGTTCTAAATATAATTTTTCTTTTTTGAGTCATTTATAGCTACTTCCATGTCCTTCACACCAACAAGATGTTACCACAAAGAATAGTCTACATTCTTGAATATATGAACATGATCAAGAAGGTGAGAGGAGATAAATCATGTTGTTTTCGATATTGTTCATCATCTTCATCACTTGTAAGCTTTGAATTTGGATTGATAATGGGCCTTTCGGTTAACTCTTGGTACATATCTATAGGTGTCATTTGTACTAAACATCATATATTCTTGATATTTTCATTGAAATGTCTACGTTGTGTTCTTCCATAGTAAGTGATCTGTAGGTAAGAATCATCTATGTCAAACTTAGTATATACTTTTTTTGTCATAATAACTAATATCTAATTCTCCTGAATGATTTTCTCATGCTAAACTAATCATTTAATATGGGGAAGTACCAGGGGAGAAAAAGCTAGAATATTGGTTAGGCTGGTAGATCAGTCTTAGTAGGGATCTAAAGGAGGAAAAATAGGGATCCAAAGGGGGTCCATCTGCAAAAGACCAATGTGCATCAATGGGCTTCAAAGACCCTAAGATTCAACCCATTAAGACCTCCAAAATGCTAAGGTTCCAAAATTCAAAGGTAATGTCCAATGGCTCAAGTGTGGGGGAATTTAATGGTCATGGGGAAGACTAAAAAATCTTCCCACATCCCTATCAAGGAGGGGGCGAGCCATATTAGTAGGGGATGAGAGAGAAACACACACACACACACACACACACACACACACACACACACACACACACACACACACACACACACACACACACACACACACACACACACACACACACACACACACACACACACACACACTCTTCCAAGCTCCCTTTACACAAAGGTCATAATGGACACATGCTAGCTTCCTAGCCTAGTTACCCCCAAGGAGCATTCAAATCCTATTGGATGGCCATAGAGGTGGACCAATGAGAATTAGGCTAGAGTAAATTTAATATAGTTCATTTAAAAACACTTGATAAAAGAACCAATGGAAATTAAGCTCTCTAGAAGACTATTGGACAGTCTCCCAAGGGGTCCAATGAGCATTCAACAGCCCAATGGCTTGCCTGATTCCTATTGGCCAAAAGACTAAGAGGTCCAATGAGAGTTTAACTGCATTATTTGAATACCTAAAGCTCTCACAAAAGAGGAAAGGGAGACACATGTCACAAGGCTATCACTTATGCTTCTTAACTGTCATTGGCTAAGCTTTACAGGTGCCAATATGATGCCAACATGAGAAAATACCAAGAGGGGTCGACCAAGAGAGAGAGGGGGCTGATTTTTTCAAGGCATTATCACACACACATACACACACACACTCACACAATCTCATGTGTGAAGTAAAGAAGACTATCTTCTTCTCAAGCTTTAACGGAAGCTCATCATCTACTCCAAGCTTGTGAGAAGGGAGGCCTACACCAACAACTCTTGGCTTTGTGATGCAAATCCAACCAAGAGCCAAGCTTCAATGTATGCTCATCTCATGTACCATGCTAATTACTAAGCTATACTAATCTATTAAGAGTGATTATGTGAGGAGACATCT
This sequence comes from Adiantum capillus-veneris, assembly GCF_014529385.1. Classification (NCBI taxonomy): domain Eukaryota; kingdom Viridiplantae; phylum Streptophyta; class Polypodiopsida; order Polypodiales; family Pteridaceae; genus Adiantum; species Adiantum capillus-veneris. The sequence continues at coordinate 44,060,784 of NC_140948.1, forward strand.
TTCTCGTAAGAATACTCCTTCTTCCTCTAGATTTACTCTCATACCTTGTTGGCTCTCACCATCTTTGAAGGTGTGTGAGGTCTTGGGTCTAAGACCATGAGGGAATTGATGTTGTGTTTCCAAGTGTAAGTTTGATGCTTGAAGCTTCCATCTTCATTGCACCAACAAGTTATTGAAGGAACACAAATTATTGTATTGTAAAATGTCTCCCTTGATGGGGGAAACCCATAATACAAATCCTTTTGGCGGGGGGACCGGCTCCATGTAAATCCAGTCCTCAATTGTTGTCAATAGCTTAATTTCTCTCTCTTTTTGAAGTATTGTTTATGCCTATCCAACTAGGAGTTATTCTTTTGTTTCTCTCTCCATCCAAGCACTCTTGCTATGCTCATGAGGATTGTATTCTAATGAAATGCTCACTATGTCTATGTTATTTTCTGCTACACACAAGTTACTAGACCATTAAATGTTACATTGGTATCAGAGCACAAGGTTTCTCTTTTCTTGCTCAAGAAGTGAGGTCCTCAAGATAACTATGAATGGTTGGTATTATTAATTGCAATTGAGTAAGTAGAATTGGGATTTTTCAGCCTTGCAATGCACCTGTTTCGTGCAAATAACGAGGCATCACCGTCGAGAGCTATGGTCTTAATAGTGGAGTCCTACGGGGCTTGCACATGGCTTAACCACTATTGAGCTATTAGAATCTTGACAGGAGCCGGTATTGTTTTTGTGGTGAAAGACCCTCTCTTCTATTCCTTGTAATTAATGATATTTGAGCCATGGGTACAAGAGCTTGAGTGCTTTTCCAAAGGGGTTAAGAGGAGTAGCAACTAGGGCTTGAAGTGCCAAAGTACACTTAAACATTTTACACCTAAAAGTTGTTAGAATGGATGACGATAGTAAAGAGAGTAAAATTAATGTTGAAAGCTTTGATTTTGCTAATGAACATGCTACTAATGATGCCCCCATGCTTGTTAATTACCTTGTTACTAGACTTCAACAAGCCATGGGCAATCCATCCCTCCAAAGTGAAGTGCAATGGCAACTATGTGCTCATGGAATTCTCCAAACTCCCCACCAAGAAGAGAGAGTACCTGGGAAGCCTCCTTGTGAGACTTCCAAAAGAGGCCTCTCTCTGATAAGGGAAGAAGAAGAGGATCCATACAAAGGGCTCAAAAATCTACTACTTGACAACACATCTCCTTCCCAAAGGAGAACTCAAGTTTCAATGGTACAGCCCCCACCAAAAGAATGAGAAAGAAGTGAGTCTCTTGCCACCTTGGCAAAGATGGCTCCACGAAGATGGCGGGCAAAATGCTCTCCAACACCCCCTAAACGGAAAAGACTATCGCACACTTCTCTAAACCATAATTCAAAGAGGGACGAGAGAAAACAAGAGAAGAAAAAGACGAGAAAGAGGTCACCCTCTTCTACATCTTCTTCATCCTCTTCCTCTTATGAAGAAAGTGATGATACAGAGAAGAAGGAACAAGGGAAGAAAAAGGAGAGAAAGAGGTCACTCTCTTCTCCATCCTCCTCAAATTCTTCCTCTTCCGAAGAAAGTGATGGTGCAACTTTTGAACCACCTAAAAAAAGAGGCCATAGAAAATCCTATGCCATGTGGAAGAGGTCATCCAAGCTCAAAAAGCTCAAAGAGGAAGGAAAGCACATCTCTTTCCTTACCTACGATGGCACCTTTGGTGCTACGAACAAAGCCTTGGCATTTATAAACAATTTAATGCAGTGTTTAAAGATGAGGGCTTCATGGAGTCTTCTAAGCTACACCACGTAGCTATGAATTTTCAAAAGTCTGCAAGGCAATGGTGGTCTAGCCTACGGGAAAATGGTGAAGCTCCACAAACATGGAAAGCTTTAAGAGCTTCCATCATGAAGCAGCTTTTGGCTACCGATGCCAAAGACAAAGTACTGACTGAATGGCAAAGCTTGAATCTCTCTTCCTACAAATCTATCCACAAAGATGTAGACAAGTTTTGCGACTTACATCTCAAAGCCACTGTCTTCAAAAAGATAGATTTTGGAGAGCAAAAACAACCATTTTGAGTGGGTTTAACTGAAGATATGGCGGAGTATGTCAACTCCCAAAGGCTGCACACTATATCTGTGGTCATACACCATACCATGTTGGCTTCATGAATAAATTTCCAACAAGGGGCTAAAAGAAACCTTGAAAACGTGGAGATTGGAAAATCTTTTGTAGTTTAGGTCAAAACTTTTCGGACCTTGTGTTTTTAGATTCTTCTTTTGAAGATCTATCCACTGATATATAGTATGATAGGTAGTTTTTTATGTGACATATAGAAATTGTAACTCAAAGATTTTTCAAAGGTGCTGTCAAGGACAGTCCTTTTTGTACCACCAAAGCGTGCTTTTAGCCAAAAACGTGGTGCAAAACAAAACAAATTTATGGGACGACTTCTTGGATGGTGCCTTGTGGGCATATCGAACCACATATAGGGAAGCCACGGAGTTCACACCATATCGAACCACATATAGGGAAGCCACAGAGTTCACACCATTTCACTTGGTCTATGGTTAAGAGGCTTTGCAGCCTATCGAGCTCAACATTCCAATGATACGGCTTCATGGCAGAGGTGCACAAGATGATCAAGAGGTATGGATGGATCAACTTCTTACACTAGTGGAGCTTGAGTGGAAAAGAGAAGCAGCCTATGAGCGCTACAAGAGGAAAGCTACACAGGCGAAGGAGAAGCTGGACAAGAAACTGAAGGTCAAAGGCATCAATGAAGGAGATCTTGTGCTAAGGTATGAAAATGGACTTGATAATTGTTTTGATGCCAAGCTTGAAACTAGATGGCAGGGACCATACATAGTCAAGAAGGTTTTCAACTCAAGTTACTATCAGCTTATGGATTTGAATGGGAAAGAGCACACCAGGAAGGTAAACGGGTATCGCTTGAAGCCTTATTTGAGTCTCCCTCTACCAAAAGATCTACCAAAGATCTGTCAAAATGCAGCTATCTATGTAAGTATTGCTCCAACCAAAATGCTAAGGGGCCTAAAAATGAAGATCTTGTCAAGGACTCTGAAGCACTCTCTTCGGGAAAGATGCTCTATGATGGTACATGAATATATCATCATCTTGGGGGAGGGCTAATGATAGCCGTTTTTTGGCTCTCTGTAATCACCATACTGAGTTACCTTACCCTACCAAAGTCACATAAACATTGTGGCTATTCTTACCTTTTCACTGTACATAGGCGTGTGTGAGTTAGGGGACTTTTCTCATATCTTCTTAAAAAAACCTCAATTAGCTAGTCACTGGGTTAGTTGAGCCAAAACAATAAAATAAAAAAAATAAAAAGTATATTATGGCCTTTTTTATGTGTAAATATTTCATTCTATATATAGCCTAAATATAGGGATTTTTAGAATTATTTTGATATATTATTTAAATATTTACACGTAGGTGTGTGTTTTATTAAACCTGTGTACACCTTCTTTCATCCTCTTGCACCATAAGTATATTTTTTGTCAAAGTGTACATACTCTAACCTCATATTTTTCTTTTATACAAATCACCCCCACATTTTCACCCTCACCCTCGGGAAAACAAAAAATTGATTTCTACTTTCTTAGTCACGTTTATTATATTATTTTCATTTACTTGCATACCTTTTCCTCTTTCATCCAAAATAATACAAAAGAGGGATCATATCATATGATTCCAATATCTTTTTATATATCTATAATTCTTCCATATTTTTTTCTTATTATATACTCATTATTCTAACACCATGTGCTCATTGAGCTAAAATCCATGAATAGTCCATACACTAGTCCCACCATGTATATATTTCTTATTTCATCAATAATCCTCCTCCATGCATGTGTAAATGGAACTTGGATGCTTTATATCATGATATGACAAAGGAGCTACCATCAGTGAGATAGGATTTTTTGAGTGCACCCCATTCTGTCCACTTTTCTCATAAAGTAACCCATAGTCTTCTCTCACTTCCACACACACACACACACACACACACACACACACACACACACACACACACACACACACACACACACACACACACTCATTCCTCTCAATCCCTCACTCAAATATGCACCTTTCATGGTTTCTCTCACCTTCTTCACCATTAACCTCCCCTCTTACTGCCATAGCTCTCATATGAGCTCTACATGTGCATACACCATCTTTGTGCCTCTCTATTACTTCCAAAGTACAATTCCATCTTACCCCTCTCTATATACATAATTCAGCATATAAACCATGCTTAACCTCTGCAAATTGGAAGATCTCATCAACCAAGCTTCCATTTTCATTGCGATAATCAACCTTGAAGGCGGTGGCATAAAGAAGAGAAGAAGAAGAGGAGGATCGATAGTCATTTTGAGAACCTACACAAGTAAGTCCAAAAGTTCTTCAAGCTTCACCATCACAAGGATTTTCTCACTTCATTCGACCATCTTACTTCAACCATCCACCTCATTCTACCCATTGTAAATATAACATTAACTTTCTAGTGTTTACTAACACTAACCACTACCATACTAACACAAAATAGCTATTGACCTAAGCATAAAAGACACCTCACCTCAAGACATATGCATAGTAACTCTCTCTCTCTCTCTCTCTCTCTCTCTCGCTCCTTCCTTAAAACTCTACTTTCACCTTATCTACCATCAATAATGCTCTCTTTTGAGCCCACATCTATGACTCAAACAGGCAAAGAAGGCCCGCAATGTTTTGATATTCAGAAAAAAATCATAATCTTAATTTGTTAGCTTGTAAATTAGGATTTCCAATAATCTTAATGAGGGGTCTCCAACCTATAAATAGGCTCCTCTCCTTTTTGTAATACAACCTCCAATATCTCATATAGCAGCCCAACACTCTATGCGTGAGGAGAGACTTAGGCGTAGCAACCACTTTGTGAGATTTACTTTTGGTGTGAGAGAAGCTTTCAAGATACACATTGCAAGTGAGAGAGTGTGAGTTGAAAATCTCAAAACCACTATTGTATATGGTCCTCCATCATCAATAAATTGAGGTTTGGTGCATCAAAGGCTTGATTCGACGTTCAAATCTTCGTCCTTCTACTTGTGCGATACGGATTGGTAAATTCAAGGTGACTTGTGTATTTTGAGTTTCCATCATTTGATCTTGTTTTAGAAAGAATTTAGTGTGTTTTCATTGCCAATTTTGTGTCCATTGTAAGAGGGTATTGTGGTGAGAGGTCTCCCACACCCTAAGACAATGTGAGTGTGTTGGCAATGTTTAGCATTCACTAAGCATTGAGTTAGTTTTGTACAAGATCTATGATAGCATCATAACGAACCATCTCCATTTGCAAGTCACAAATAAGCTATTACGCAAGATCCATTCCTCTCTCTCTTCCCTTTGCTCTAGCTCTCTCTAGTCCATTTTGTGTCTGTCTTGGTGTGAGGTTGCTTGTGTGTGTTTTGTGGCGCATCTTCTTGGTTGTGACAAAATCTCTCTTGCATCCTAATTCGCATACCATAACTAGATGGTGCCCCTATCTTGTTTGGGTTTGGCTGTGGGTTTGTTGTTGTGTTGTGCTTGTGGTTGCCCCAACCCCAATTGAGCAGCACGGGAGCCTTGAGGGGTGTTTAGAGGTCGCCTCTCTTGTTGCCTGCCCCGGACCGCCTCAGTACGTTTTCCCTTTACTCTCTCTCTCTCTCTCTCTCTCTCTCTCTCTCTCTCTCTCTTCCCCCCCCTTGTGACTCATCTTTGTGGCTGCATTCCTAGATTGCTAAAAAGGATGACTTTCTCCATCATTGGACCAATGAGTATCATGGAAGCAATGTAGCCCTAACACAATACCTTGCCAAAGTTTGCAAGGCACCCATCCTAGTTTTTCACAACGGAATGTTGCAATAGGGGATACTTTTCCTTTTGAAATCCATTTGAAGGGTGACTCTACTTATCCTTTTAAAGGCCATAAAGAAACTCCCCTTTTCTTTCTACACAAATTCACCTGTGACACATCAATCTCTTGTCAACATGGAGACTTCCTCTACAAAGGCAAGAGAGTCATAACATCGAAGGTTTCCTCTCTACTATACCCTCACATGTGGCATCATGCATGCATGTGTGAAAGAGAGACCTCTAGAGAATTGTCGGTATCCTAGTTGGGTTTTAGAACCCACACAAAACTAAAAGTTGTGTCTCTTTGCAAGCCTATATCTACACAAAGGGAAAGAGCATGATCAAGAGCGACAAAAGGGGTACCTATGTTGAGATGTCAATCTCAACATGTATGACTCCTGGATGACTATCACCTACAGTCATCATCACTGGTGTGCTTTGGTGAATACACATATCTTTGCCAGTGATACTACAATTGGACTACACCAAGCTGGTCTACCTACCTGAGTGATGGAACACGTGTCACTCACTAGGGGTTCATACTAGACCGTTGTACTAATTTCCCTTTTATGTTGTATTCTCCCTTATGTTTCATAGACCTCTTATCTTGAGTTTGTGAAGAAGAAGAAGTAAATTATTTTGCTTCCATCTTTGTGTGTGTGTGTGTGTGTGTGTGTGTGTGTGGGCTTGCAAGAGCTCAAGCTCTCTCCTTCTCTAGCTCTTGACATGGTATTAGAGCTTGGTTGTGTTTGAGGAGCTTGGAGCAGCAATTAGGAGCAATCTAGAAAGCAGCTTTGGTATTCTCGAGAGACATCATCATCAATCTCCAATTGAGGTGATTTATTTTGGAGAATGTCTTAGTGTTCCATACATTCTGATATCGTGCAACCTAATTTCTAATCCAGGCACATTTCGACCCCCATTTTGGGGATAGAGTGCATTTGCATGCAAAAACGCTAAGGTTTGAGATTTTACAGGTGTACACATAGGTGGTGCAAAAATATTTAGTTTGGCTACAGTGTGCACAAACACATTTTAGTATAGTGAAACAAGTATATGTATGCAAATTGTGGTTACAGGTGATAACCGACTATTTTTTAGAAGCCTGCTTGAAGGTGAAGGGTTGGAAACATGTCATCCAACAATGATGGGCTTAACCAGATTGTCAGTGAGAAATGGACAAAAATAAATTACATGCTTGGATGTTAGAATGATCAATTTCCTTATGGGGAAAGGTTATTTGGGACTACATTGATGGAGAGCATGAGGTGGCACCACTACTGCCAGAGAAAGGTACGAGTGCTGTGAAAATTAAGACATTTAAAGATTGGAACCATGGAGCTTGGAAAGCCGCTTTCTGTCAGTGTACAAGACACTATGATTGGGCATATACAGGATTCTCAATCTTCTAAGGAGGATGGTGGAAAAATTCAGTGATAATGTTCGCTATGTAGATTCTAGTGCATCAAATCACATCACTAGCCATGGTGAATGGTTTAAGGAAATGCAGACTTTACAAAGTATTGGTTATGTAGAAACTGGGGATGATACTGCACATCCTATTATGCATACATGAAATGTGCCATTATCTATGATAGATGGTAAAGTTAAGCACCTGGCTGATATACTACACGTACCCAACATTACAAAGAACCAAGTTTCTGTTGGGAAAATGGTTGAGCAGGGTTTACAGGTCACGTTTAACTTTGATGGTCTCTTTGTCGAAAAGCATAAGAAGGATGGAAGGTTGGTTGCACAAGGAAATAAAGTGGGTAGAATGTTTACTTTGGATGTAAATGTGCCCGAGATAAATGTTGCCATGTTTGCATGAGGTGTAGGTGTTCTTCCAGATATAGAGATTTGGTACAAATGTATTGGTCATGTAAATTTACAGAAGCTGAAAATGCTGCAGACTAAAGAGATGGTTACAAGTTTACCTATGTTTTGAGTTGGTGAAATGTAAAAAGTATGTAAATCTTGTCAATTTGGAAAGCAGGCAAAGCATCCTTTCCTTAGGATAAGCATGTAAGCAGGAATGCATTGGATTTAGTGCATACAAATGTATGGGGTCTGACAAAGACTGGACTTATGGGTGGATGTAGATACTATGTGAGTTACATTCATGACCATACGAGGAAGGTATGGGTTTACTTAAAGAAGCAAAAAAGTGAGTTGTTTATGTATTTTCAGAATTTCAAAGTTATGGTTGAAAAATAAAATTGGAAACATGTAAAGTATCTGAGGTCAAATGGAGGGGGAGAATACTTCTCTAATGAATTCAATGGTTTTCTAAAAAGGCATGAAATTCAGAGGCAGTTTTCATGCAAGTATACTCCCCAGCAAAATGGTGTTACTGAGTGAAAGAACAGGCACATTGCAGAAGTGTCTAGAGCATTGATGAATGAGAAGAACATGCCTCATTGTTATTGGGCTGAGGCTGTTGCTACAAGTTTCTACATTATGAACAGGACCCCTACTATTGCAATACATGATATGACACCAGAAGAAAAGTTCAGTGGTGAAAACCCAAATGTATCAGATTTTAAAGTGTTTGGATGTATTTCTTATGTGCATGTTCCTGATGAGCTAATAAGTAAGCTTGATGCAAAAGCAAAAAAATGAGTGTTTGTTGGCTATTCCCTTGAGCAAAAAGGGTACAAGTGCTACAATCATGTCACGGTGTCGGAATGTGTGCGGTCTAGCTAGGAAGGAGCAAAACATCTAGCTATGAGAGTTCGTGATGAGAGTCACAAACACTTTGTGAAAACGTGTTTGTGGAGAATCACCAACCCTCTTTCTAAGGGTGACTAAAAATCTAACAGTGTTCGTGACAGCAAAGTCGCAAACCCTCTTTCCTATTGTGCTTGGAAATTGCTTGTTTTCTTAGTTGAAATTATGATGAGAGGATCACCAAATCACCTTCAATTCACTTGAAAAGACCATTTAAAAACACTAAAGTTTCAGCCATGAAACCTCAATGCTCATACAAGCACAAATCTCAATCAAAACCCAATCCTCTTTCATGGTATCATGTAGGCTCACCCCCAATTACATAGTCGTAGCACCAAACACTTGAAAGGAATGCACGAGATTCCACCTTCACGGCGAAAATTTTCTAATCTTGTAGAGATTTATAAGCTTCTAAATTGAATCCCACACACCATTTTGATAAGGGAAAACCCTAATTCACTCCCTCACAAGCTCAGATACCACGAAGAGGAGGGACTGTAACACATATAGATTCGGCAACCATGGAAGCTATTGCACACTAGAGAAAATTTGCAGGTTTTTTTCTGTCAAAAGCAGCACTCTCTCTCTTCCCCACAACAATGATCTGATGTGCCAATTTTTGGGCCATTTTGCCACTTTGGACCAAAACTAGGTCATTTTTCAGCTCATTTTTAACCAAAAAATGCCATTTTTGATGCAAAAAATCCCAAACAAAGTCAAAAAATCCATAAATTTGTGGGATCACTTGCATAAGCATAAAAATAATCAATAAGCATCATTTTTCATCAATATACCACTTTGGGTCACTTTCCATGCAATCCTGCAAAACGACGCCTATTAGTTGCTATTTTTGGCAGTTTTGCCCGCATCACTCTTTATAGGCTAGATGAGTGTGCCACCATGAAACACTTGGAGTATGTACATTATAAAACCAAAATAGTCATCTTATCAATTGTAAAAACATGCAAAAGCACCACATCTAGGGCCATGACTCCCTGGATAGGTATGTACATGATAGTGACCGCAGTAGCCGCTCCAACATATATCACAATATGTACATGATTGCTTTTATTTGCATACATCAAGAAGTGTCAAAAGTGAGGTGAATTTTTTTATTTCACACTATGTACGGGCCATGGCACAAAATCCACCCCCTCTGGACCTGCACATCCTCCAGTATGTGCCACAACAACATTTGTTAAGTATTAAAACTCATGGTCAGCAGACGCCACATCTTCACTCTCATCCTCAATTTGCATATAGTTAGACCCATCATCTCCTTCACTAGATTTTGGATCAAATGGGTCAATATTCCCTCTTCTTTTGAATAATTTAATTCTTTTTCCCGCAATGGTAATTTTCATTTCTGTCCCATCCAGTTCACGCAAGGTATAAGTTGCATTTCCATGCACACGTTTAACAACATAAGGACCAAACTATCTCTTTGCAAGCTTTCTTATTGTAGAGTGCTGGTTTTCAAGGCTACTATCATACACCAACACCCAATCACCTTCTTCAATTTCTTTTGGTTTCAGCCTATGCCTCTTGTAAAATCTGTCTTTGTTTTTCAACCTTGCATTCTTTAGTCGAGCTTTTGCAAGCTCATTGTCTTCAGGCATTCTTTCCAATTGCCATATGTGCAATGCAAGAAGGTCTTCTCTACTCATTCCATCTTCCCATGGCAATACATTCCATGTAAGAACTACATCTTCAATTGGAATCACATGTTTTTGACCATACATCAATTCAGCAGGCGTATAGCGAGTGACTGAACTACGTATCGTACGGTCGGCCCACAATGCAAATGGCAGTAACCTTGGCCACTCTCCAAGCTTACCTTCACAAGACTTAGCTAAATCTTTGGTTATTGGAGGATGCCCTCTTTCACTTTAGCCATTTCCCTCTGGGTTATAAGCACAAGTTAGAGCTATTTTGATGCCCATCCTAGAGAAGAATTTCCTTGCTTCATCAACATCCAATTCTCTTATATCTGCAGTTATCTTTCTCACACATCCATAGAAATAGATCACATCTTCAAGAAGGAATTTACATTCAGCTTGTGTACTCTTTGTCCTCAATGCACGCCCTTCAACTTGATTAGACAAATCTTCTCTTGAAAGCACCAAATACCTCATTTGCCAAAGTACCAAAGGCATTGTGACCAATTCCACAACCCATTTGTAATGCATGGTTGCTGGATAAATATGATGTAGTCTATCATGATGCCGTACATTTGAATACATTTGGCATGTCACACAAGACTCCACAAACTCAGCCACATCTTGTACATCCCTTTCCACCAATACCTTTCTTTTACCTTGGCAAATGGTGCCCATACACTTGGATGTCCTGCCCATAAAATTTCATGGAACTCCTTGATGATTTGTTGTTGAGTAATCCTATCGCATACTATGTGAAATGGTGTTCCATCTCTTCGGATAGGATGATTCCATAATTAGCCATCCCTCAAGAAGTATTCATATAATTTTCTTCTTATCCTCTTAAAATCTTGCTCAGTCCAATCATCTTGCTTCTAAAGAGTACTTAAGTAGCAACCTATCAAGAGCCATTCATCCTCATCTAGTTCCTTTGAAAAGGACTCAAGTGAAGACACAAAAAAATACATGACAACTCTTTGCATGATCAATAGTGTAAAACTTTGTGTCTACATCATCTCCCTCAACAATCATGTCCTCATACCTTACATAAGATAGCATATCTGCCATTGGATTGTCTTTCCCTGCAATATGCTTGAACTCAAGATTCAAGGACTTTATGTAGGCTATCCATCGCAACATTGCAATATCAAGAGTTGAACAGTTGGTCATCATTCCAAGAAAAGGCAAACAATCAGTTTCCACAACCACTGATGCCCCTATCAAATACTCCTTGTCACACCTCAATGTTGTAGCCACCCCCCATAGTTCCCTTTTTTCTTGTGCATTATCTCGTTGGTGAGAACTCAGAATCTTCGCTCCAAATCTCACCACATACCTTTTTACTTCATCATCATCTTGCCTACTACCCATCCTATCCCTGTAGAACTCGTGTCCACTATCACAATGACAGGTCTCTCACATGCATAGTCTACCTTTCTCAAGGTTGGCGATGAAAGAAGTAGATTCTTTAGCTTCCTCATGGCTTTTGTGTGCTCTTCTTCCCATTGAAACTTTTGATTCTTTCCCAACAATCTATAAAGAGGATCTGCTACATGTGCATAATGTGGTGTCCAGATAAGATAGAAGACACAAGCACAAAGAAATCTTCGAGCTTTAGTTATAGTTGTATGTTTCTTTCATGTTTTTAATTGCATCCATTTTTTTTGGACAATACCTTCTACCATACGGACCACATATATGCCTCACAGTTAACACTTCTTTAACTCCAAATATAGATTTTTGTCCTAACAAGGTAAGATTAACTTCTAGCCTTGACAAAATCTTCTCACAACCTTTGATATGGTATGTAACAAACTTATGACACCCCCTTGAATCCATAGCTTCATCTTTGTCTTTGTCTTCACATCCTTTGATGGCCACATCATCAAGAAATGGCATTGTGATTTGAGGTATGAAGTTATGTAGAACCTTGTTCATCTCATTCATCATATGTGCAGCTGAATTCGTTGCTCCTTGAGGTAAGGTACACATCCTTATGAGTCCCAAGGTGTTTTCATAGTTGTCAGATCTCTACTCTCAAAATCTAGCTGAAATTGATTGTACCCTGAATAGAGATCCCCCATTGAGTAAATTGACATTTAAATGCCTCTATAAATTCATCCACTATAGTTCTTGTACCCACATTCCTGATGGTAGCCTTGTTTACAGGTTGCATATCTTGTATGAACCGCAAGGCTCCATTCTTCTTAGGCACAAAGAACCACCTGTTTGAATTTGGCACACAAGAAGGCTCCAAGATACCCATACTAATCTTTTTATTTAGTAGTTCTATTAACTTTGGAAAATGTGATTTCAGAACCGGAATTGGATGAAGATTCCAAGGTACATGAGGGATAGTGAAGATCACCATAGGTGCAACAACATTAGTGTTAGCAGCCGGCTAACGACTACACCAATTATGCACCAAGCTGTGGATGTGCCATAGTGCACAATATTTACTTTTCATTGTATAGGGCTTGGGCTCATTTACGAGTTCCAAAGTTATATGAGTTTAGGCTAGAGAGCTCACTTTATCCCATAGTTGAAGGGTTTGAGGCTCAAAGCTATAAAAGAGCCCTATGCTTAATGAGAGGTCATTCTAGAGTGGTCCTTTTGAGAACTCTCTCCCTAGAGTAGGTCTTGATGGCTTAGCCTTTGAGCTTAATGCCCATGCTTAGAAGTCTAGTGCTAATCACATGTAATTAGTGTAATCCTCTCTTAATTAATCTACTGTTAACCCTCACGGCACACGGACACCCTATGATCTATAAACGTTGTATTATTTAGAGTCAGGTACCGGGCTTGTCGGTCCAATAGGGAAAGGTAGAGTGATCGTCGATGAGAGGCGCACTTTAACTTGGACATTCAAGGGATTAGTTGGTTAAGCATGGGCGCCCAAGTGTGAATGGGGTGAGCTCCTATAAAAGCCAACTAAACCTAATTTTTACTCATTCTCTCATTTGTGCAATAGAAGAGTGCTCTTGCTCCATCTCCATCTTCTTCTTCTTCTTCACCTCCTTGTGTGTGTGTGTGTGTGTGAGAGAGAGAGAGAGAGGGAGAGTGTGTGAGCGATCGAGCATTACGAAGGCACGACGGCGGCGAAGCGGTTGAGCGCGGCACGACTGCAGCTTCTTCTTCATCGCGGCGAGGAATCCACCCCGAAGGCGAGCGTAGAGCGGTGAGTGACACACCCTTTGTTTCCTTGAGCTTGCTAGTTTAGGCTTGTTGTGTGCTTGGAGCCGTTTGTGGCTCGCACACGGTGTATTGGCAAGTCCCTTGCTTCGACAGTGCGGCAAGGAGCGCACATTTTTGGCGCCGCTGCCGGGGATATGCCCTACACTAAGCTCGGTTAGCACTTTACGCTTTCTTCTGGTGCAATTTCTATCATAGGAAAGGCAGGGAAGGAGTGTGTGGAGATTTCTGTTTTTTGCGTTTTCTGCATTTGCTGTCAAGTTTCAATTTCTGCTATTGTCTGCGTTTTTTCAATTTCCGCAATTTCTGCATTTTCAAGTTCGGCGTTTTCAATTTCTGCAATTTTCTGCATTTCTGCGTTTTTTTAATTTTCTGCAATTTCTGCGTTTTTTTCTGCAATTTCTGCAATTGCTGCAATTTCTGCATTTCTGTGTTTTTCAATTTTCTACATTTTTTGCATTTTTTCAATTTCTGCGTTTTCTAAAATTTCTGCGTATCTGCGTTTTCAATTTCTGTATTTTCTGCACCCCAAAAAATAATCTAAAAAAAAAAACCCGGAAATTAAAAACGCGAGTGAGCGGGCGGCAAAATTTTTCGAAAATAAAAAACGTGACTCTTAAAACGGACGGGTTGGTTTGTATAAAAGGTAGATCGGGATCGGGATCATTAGCCCAAGCCCAAGCCCAAGCCCAAGCCCAAGCCCAAGCTCAGGCCTCAGTCCTCAGTCTTATGATATACACTAGACTCACTCTTATATATATATCCTACTCCCTCAAGAGAGAATGAGAGCATGTGGGACAAGTCCTCCACTCTCCTCCTTTCTCTTCCCACTTGCACCCTTAGACTTTCTAGTTTGGGCCTAGTTCCCTACTGGAAATTGACAGTTTTAGGGATTCCGAGGGCATAGAGTGACCAAACGGAGGGCTGTAAAGCACGGCACGACCCTCTGACCGATACGCTCGTTTCGAGCTATCACACGGCCCATTCCACAACACGCTCTAAAAAATCTAGCAAAAAAACAAACAAAAAACACGCTAAAAACTAGTCACAAGACCTCCTAGAGCAGCTTTTTGACACCTTAGGGTATCAAAAGCACATGCACTTACGCTCTGGGCGGGTGCTAGTACACGAGCATATTGAGGGTGCCTCTGTTCATACGGATACCCATTACCCATCCACGATAAGCTCTAGACCCTCAGCGGGGACACAAGGTAGCACCACCCAAGACCCTAAAATAGCCGCTAGCGATTCCTCCTCCGACTCAGAAATCATGGAAGCATACCCTACCCAAAACACTGAGAGAGAAGGCCATGCACCTCCCGAAGCTCCACAGCCTAGTACTAGTATGTTTAGCCGTTTCATGGAAACATTAGGTAGAGCTACTTGCTCGGAACCTGATGCAAATGAAGCACACGAAGGGGGTGGGGAAGTGGACTCTCCTTTCACATCGCACGTGGACCCCACACCCCCAAAGAGTGTCCATGTGGATATCCTACCAACTTCTTACCAAGAAGGCCCTGTTGAGCTGCCTCCTTCAGAAGTTCCCTCTAGAGTACCTTTGGTGACAAGTAAAACCACGGGGAGCAACATTGCTTCTACCTCACAAGAAACCGTTAACACGTCGACTCTAGAAGGATTGTTCATTAATGATCATTGGACATACGACCTCCACACTGAGGTCTTGACGGATCTATACTCTGGCCACGCCTACCATGTAGGATGGGTAGAGATTGTACAATCCACCTCTAGTGCCACGAGCATCGAAGATCAACAGAAAATGATCTGTAATGTTATCCATGGCATTATTCAATTAGAAAGGCAAAACCGAGGGGTAAATATACTCTCAACTGGCCCCATGAGATTTCTGGATACGAGCAAGGCTCAACAGCCTACTCTATCACAAATGGAGACTCCTCTAATGAGCCCCGTGGACCCATCTTACGTCATTTCACCTGGGGTCTCTATGCAATCTGAGCCTCCGAGCGAAAACTTTAGCTTCCCTAACTTGGCTCAACCCTCTATCAAGGAAAACACAGTGCTCACTCCAGGGATAAGCCTAACAGAGAATGTACCGATGACATCTACGGTTAGCGCAGTGCCACTACCTAGTGTTGTAGTACCTAATATGGGGCCTCGACCGTATGTGCCTCTAGCCCCTTATGCACACATGGCCCCCACACCTCCAATTGTACCACTTGCTTATGCTCCTCGAGTGCCGCTCCCTAGCTCTTATCCGAGTGGACCTATGCCCGGTTATGTTCCATATCCTGCATCATCTACACATATGCCAAGACCGGTACCCGTTCCTCTCCCACATATGATTCCAAGAGTACCTCCACCGGCCCTGCCTCCTCACATAGGTGACTTGGCAGCGTTTGCTCAAACCATAGGTCGATCTATCGCGGAAAATATGCGTCATGCATCTGATAGAGAGCCTAGAAGTAAGGCAGTACAAATTGCCAAACTCACGCAAAAATTCAATGGGGATGAAGATGCTAGGAAACACATTGAAGTGTTTGAACAAGTATGTGATTCCTTAGGGGAACGCAACGAACTACATAAGTGCAATGCCTTAAGCTTGACATTAAGTGGGAAGGCTGGAGATTGGTATAGGACCCTAAGGGTGGACGAGAAAACAATCTACCCTACCCTTCGAAGGTTGTTTCTAAAGGAGTACATACGAGAAGGTGTGCTTTGGGGTGTAGCATCTCAGCTACAGAAAGCCGAACGTAAGGAAGGAGAGTCAGTAAGGGACTTCATTAGTCGTCTAAAGCACTTAAACTCTCGTTGCCCTGTAAATGAGCGCTTCAACAATAACCAACTGCTTGATCGATTCATTCGAGGGTCGAGGAATGAAGGAATCTATAATGGACTAGTGATTAGAGGTATCACAACCTGGGAAGATGTCACTGCCAATGCAATCCAATTAGAGGACAACTTGATGATAGCAGGCATGAGGGTGTCTACTGACACGAGATCCACTAGCTCACAATCCATTGAGTATGAACCCATGACTGCAAAGCCCATTGCCAATGAGCCAAAGGTATTTGAGACATTCTTGACAGACCTCACCAAGGCAATCCAAGAGTCTCTTAAGGATAATCGACCCCCTCAAAATAGTCACATGTATCCAAGAAGGGAGCAACAATGGTGTTCCATTTGCTTAGGTCCACATAGCACTAGTGAGTGCCCTACGTTTAGAGTAAAATTTAATGGAACTTGCAACGCATGTGGTAGGTATGGTCACCAAGCTAAGGATTGTTTAATGATCAAACGTATGATGGAAAATAGACCACCTGTAGCCTGGACGGATGCGCCTCGAGCTCCTGTATTGATGCCTACTCCACCTGTTGAGCAACTACCGCAACACATGGTCCCTAGATCTCAAAATGTTGTACAAGCTACACCACTACCACCTCCTGTGCTAGGACCGCAGCCCTCGCATCCAAGAGTCGCCCCTATGAACCAAGTGGGTTGCGAGCCATCAAATGCTTATGCAGATGGCTGTGAGGAGGAAATAGACACTAGTATTGCCTACGGACTTGATACATTGGAAGAGTGTCCTATATACTACATGGAAGATTGTTGGGGACAAGTCAAGCCGGTTTATCAAGCTGCTGCTCTCGCATCCAGAGGTCAAAATATCAACACCCAGGCTAGGAGGCCACCTCTACAATGCTACGAGTGTGGTGGACCACATCGAGTAGTGGAGTGCCCTATTAGGCTGCAAAAGAATGCTGCACAGATGCAAATGAATCAAGGGAGCACGTCTGCAATGCCAATACTCACATGTAATCGTTGTGGCATAGATCACTTGATTGCCCAATGCCCCTATAACCCAAATGCGCCTAAAATCACACCCCTGAATTTGGTCGAAATTGCTAGTGTGACGTCGCCAATACCACCCGTCGCACCCGCTTATGCGATTACACGGTCCATGCTTCAAGGGCCAGGACATATCCTCGAAGAGAGAGATACCGCGTCAATTATCCAAGCAAAGAAAAAGAAGACACGAAGGAAGAAGTCGCAGAATACGGAAAATTCAAAGCCAAGTTCCAAAACAAACATAGGAACAGGAGATGACCCCGTGTATATGAATGACCTCGAGGATGATTCAGATTCAGTCGAGACAATGGAGACTAGAACCAATACCACAAAGGGAAAGACCGACAAAGAAAACTGTAACATGGAACCAAATGAAAACCGAATAAGAGAAAATCATAAAGAGCCTCTGAAAACACCACAAGTGTTTCCAAATCCAATCCAAGACCCCCAAGATAAACCGCAGGGGCAAAAAGGGAAGAATCGTAAAAAGAAGATTGGGACGTACCCAAACCCTGTAGACGAGATTAAGCAGGTGAAACATCTAA
The DNA here is from genome assembly GCF_014529385.1 of Adiantum capillus-veneris. Lineage (NCBI taxonomy): Eukaryota > Viridiplantae > Streptophyta > Polypodiopsida > Polypodiales > Pteridaceae > Adiantum > Adiantum capillus-veneris. The sequence goes on from NC_140948.1 coordinate 44,078,627, forward strand.
GAGGTTTAGTGGAGGAGACTCAAAGGAAACTAGAACCAGAACCCATGCATATCAAAATTCATGACACAGTGTTTCCCACGCAAGTTCATCCACCCCACATGAACCATAGACCGTTAGCCATATCTAGTATCATCCAAGAAGGGAGTGAGGACAGGACATCAGAAAGTGAGCATACACCCTTCTTGTTGGAAAGGATGTTTAACGAAGGAATACCTGATCCCATTGAGGAATATGAGATTCCATCCTCACCAGTTCCTAGTCAAGGACCTACACCCTGCAAAACACCAATGAATGTTGCCAAACTAGTGGACTTCATGTCTTCTGAGGTCCGAACCACGATCATAGCAAAGCTGTATGGAGATCCTGAGTTATTCCTTGCACTTCGAGCATTCCTTAACGGAGAGCTAGGAACGGGATTACCACAGTTTGTGCAACCAAATAGGCCTGACTCGATTATGATTGATGAGGAAAATCATGTGCAATCACTTGACTTAGATGGACACGAGTCTGTGATCGAGGTACCCATTAACGAATTAGGGCAGTATTTTGAAGGCGACGAGTCTAATGCGACCCTACCCATCACTACCAAGGGATTAACTATAAAGGGAATTCTTGATGGTGGTGCAGGAGTTAGCATCGTTACAAAAGATTGTTGGGAATCCATGGGAAAACCCCGCCTCAGTGTTACTAACATTGTGGTAAAGATGGCAAATGGTACCATAGCCAAACCTATGGGGATGCTCAAGGATCTTAAGATCAAAGTTCTAGGACACAAGGTACGACATACGTTCATTGTCATGGATTTCTCTAAACACCTTATGTCATATGAAATGATTTTAGGACGACCATTCATGAGGGAAGCACAAATGGTTCACGATTGGTCTAAAAATCATGTCTATTTGCAATTCCAAGACTATGTCCTTAGAGTGGATTTGGTGACTGGTAAGGTACACCCCTTAGGGAGTAAAACCATTATTGATCATCGCTCTGACACCACAGTTCACTCGGCCCCACTACAATATTGTTACACTTGTAAGAAGGATACAGACATTGGCCAAGATTCTCCTTACATGGATGTGTTACCGGGTATGACGGAGTCGGACAATGTGGATTGGGTCCACCTAGCATCAACCATAGACACTTGGGGAAATAGGGGGACGACCTGGGTAACACTTGAGGGGGATGAAATTCCTGTACCCTTAAATATGCTACAAGCAATGCATATCGCTTCCGACAAGACTCATCCTAAGGTAACGAAGAAAACATACAAGTGGGTCCCTAAAGCTTCCTTAGTGACCATAGCTAGTGCTAAAAAACAGAAGCCTTGTAAGAAACGTACCACTCGCTCCAAGAAAAGTAAGAAAATGTTGCGATGGATCCCTAAACGACTATTGGAAGCCCAAGGCTACTATCAAGGAAATGATCAAATCTGGGTGCCAAAACGTAGATTGTGCTCTTACCTAACACCTGACCCAAGTGAGCCCAATCCCGTAGCTCCAAAACGAATCAATGATCGTGGAAAGAAAAAAATCACAGAATGCTACACACCCGCTCCCGAGCTAGTTTGGGTACCAAAGAAAGAACGATTTGTTCCACCTAGCTCAGGAAGGGGAGAGTGCCATGAAGATTCTAGCTCATCATGTAATACATCCATAGAGGTAAAAGCTTCTACACAGTCTCCATCTATAGTAGTGGACCTCCATGAAGCTACAAAAGAATCCACACCTCCCAGTGTTCAAGAATCACCTAATGTACCACTTCAAGTTCGATCCTGGGAGAGTACCTTACCACCGTTGCAACTTGACAAGGCACCTAGGGTAATAGAAAACTACTGGCAAAAATCCTCACCTATTACCAACTGGAACAATTGGTTTCAAAGGGTGACAAGCTCATTTCAAACGGTATGATCTACCCAAGGAAGGGGGGAGTGTTTGCTGACAGTCATCATTCACTTGTTTCCCTCTCAACCTTTTTCCCTGACCTCTTAATCACCAATCTTAGGGAATGTACATATAAAGCTTTATACTCACAAAAACAAAAAATAAAGAGCAAGAGCAATTAGCAAACGAGTATGCACATTAAAGTCAAAACATTGACTCAGACCTACACATTCACATCTGGTACAGTGAAACAGAAACCTATGCCATAAAACACCTTTGATCCTCATCACTTGAGTGATGGAGGGTAGGTAAGATTAGTACGATAGGAGTGTTTCTGTTTTAGAGTTGAGTGATTAGAAAAGTTCTCTTTTCCCACTGATGTGCCTCCTAGAGGTATTGTTTGTGTTTCATAGTGTGTACAGGAGCGTGTTGCTATTGATAGGATTTGGACCTTCATGGAACCTTCAAATCAAGCGCGACCATCGACACAAACAGGTGTTTCTTGTCCATTAGCATTGCCCTTATCTTTTTGCATCTATGATTGTCTGCTTTGATTGTGATTGGTAGCATAATATTCAACGCATTGGCTTAGTATCAAACATTTAATTCAATGCAATCTTTTGTCATAATCACTTGTTTAGGTGTAAAAATCAAGCAGTCCGACTAAGCTAGTTTGACCAAGCTACGTATTAGAAATCTTCTCTTAATACCATGGGGAATGCCTTCCTAATAAGCAATGGTTACTTAGGTTCTTAATCCGATTTAGGCAGCATTGTATGAAATGTACTAGGGCTTTCTAGTGGGCTTAACCCTATTGACCTTTAGCTTAAGTATTATAAAGGGAGTTTACTAATGTGATGAGCCTGGGGAGGGTAACTTCCCAGTGTGGGCGCTTTTCCTTGAAAAGTAAAAAACCCAAGGCATACAAAATAAGCACACACATCATAATTGAATCACTGTGAAAAGACCTTGGGGGGTCAAAGAAAAAGTAATCAGTCAGGCGATGATTTCATAAGAAATTCCTTTTATGGTAGCTTAACTACAAAGTCTTCTAGGTATAGCCTCTAGTCAGCCCTCGAACATGAATACTTGGCTCTCGCGATTAAACAACTTAATTGACCACAGAAAATTAAGAAGCTTACCCATGGTATTAATACTTGATCTCTAGTGCCTTTCGACCGTCAAATTAGTGACCCCAGACTTGTTTAATTTTTTGCCTTTACATCTGTTTATGCATTTGATTACATTGCAATTTAATGTTCATTGCTAACAAATTGTTTGAAATTCTTTGACCAATCAATTTTTCTATCTAAAACTGCATATGCTTTTTAAGAGAATGCAATTACTGTGCCAATGTTGTTTGATTTTGCAGTGACTGAAGAAGGCTAAGGACATTCATCTCAAATGCTCTTCCACCTCGACGAACCAGCTTCAACTCAATAGCTTCCGAGGACAGAATCTACATCAGGAAGGGGGGCATGTTAACCCTCACGGCACACGGACACCCTATGATCTATAAACGTTGTATTATTTAGAGTCAGGTACCGGGCTTGTCGGTCCAATAGGGAAAGGTAGAGTGATCGTCGATGAGAGGCGCACTTTAACTTGGATATTCAAGGGATTAGTTGGTTAAGCATGGGCGCCCAAGTGTGAATGGGGTGAGCTCCTATAAAAGCCAACTAAACCTAATTTTTACTCATTCTCTCATTTGTGCAATAGAAGAGTGCTCTTGCTCCATCTCCATCTTCTTCTTCTTCTTCACCTCCTTGTGTGTGTGTGTGTGTGAGAGAGAGAGAGAGAGGGAGAGTGTGTGAGCGATCGAGCATTACGAAGGCACGACGGCGGCGAAGCGGTTGAGCGCGGCACGACTGCAGCTTCTTCTTCATCGCGGCGAGGAATCCACCCCGAAGGCGAGCGTAGAGCGGTGAGTGACACACCCTTTGTTTCCTTGAGCTTGCTAGTTTAGGCTTGTTGTGTGCTTGGAGCCGTTTGTGGCTCGCACACGGTGTATTGGCAAGTCCCTTGCTTCGACAGTGCGGCAAGGAGCGCACATCTACTTTTCATTATGTGGTCAATCATGTTTTTCCTTCATTGTTTTGAAGTGTTGATCTTTTCTAGTCTAACTCTTGCTTATGCTAAGCTACTCCGATTAGTGGAGTCCTTATCTAACTCTCTCAATTAAGTGGAGTGGGCGTACTCCTGATTGAGGGATTAGAGTTGTCCTCTAATGGTGTACTTGTTGTTGGGATGTCGAGCTCTACACCTTGAGCTGGCATCCACTACGGGTCTTGGCCGCTTACGGCATTTACTCACTGGCGCGTTAGGTGACCGACACGGAGGATCTCTGCCAGTGATTCTACAGCTGGACTACACTTATAGTGCCAGCCTAGTACGCTTCTAGCGAGTTCACACTTAGTGACCGCATGTACATATGTGCTACTTTTCAGCTTTAGCACTTAGTCATTTTGTACTCTCTTTTCTGTGAAGAAGAAGAAGAAGCTTTCCATCTCTGTGCGCTTTGTGCTTTGTGCTTGTCTTGTGTAGCTCTCTTGCATCCTCATTCTTTACATGGTATCAGAGCCTGGTGCAGGCAAGAGAGGCTAAGAGAGCAAGAGCATCACAATCCCTTCGTTCGCAATCCACGACCAGATGCCAGTTTTTGAACAGGTCTCCAAAGTGCAGTATACAGAGATTTACTGTACAAGTCGTTGGTTGTATGTACGCTTGATTGTGGACACTCATTGAGTGTAGAAAGCGTTACAAGTACCACGATAGCAGGTTCAGTAGATTTGCAGGTTTTTGCAGATTGCAGCTATTTTGTCTTAGTGCTTCAAGATGTCTGACGGTTTCAGTCAGATTGTTACTGAGAAGCTTGAGAAAAATAACTACCCTGCATGGAAGTTCAGAATAACAAATTTCCTAAAAGGAAAAGGTTATTGGGACTATGTAGAAGGAGACAATGAAAAGTAACCAGAGATTCCCGAGGAAAATGCTACAGCAGAACAAAGGAAAGCTTTGAGGGATTGGCAACAAGGCTAGAGCAAAGTGATGTATTGGCTTTCTATGAGCATCACAGATGGCATGATGGGCTATCTACAGGATGCTGAAACCCCTGCCATTGCATGGAGAAACCTAGGCAGAGTGTTCTAGGTGAACACCAAGGCCAGGAAGCTTCAACTAAAGTCGGAGCTAAATCAGGTTAAGAGGAACAACCTCTCAATCAATGATTATGCCTTGAAGATCAAGAGTATCATTGAGGCTCTTGGATCTATTAAAGTCTTAGTGGAAGACGATGACATTGTCCGTGCATGCTTGGATGGTCTAGGAGATGAGTATGTACATTTTAGGTCTTCCATGAATACAAGAGACGACATCCCCGTGTTCCAAGATTTGATTTCTATGCTTATTCTTGAGGAGAAGAACCTTGACACATCTTCTTCTCATGGCAGAAATAATTCTGAACAGTCCTTCTATTCTAACTCCAACAGAGGTAGAGGTAGAGGTCGTGGTCGAGTCCCAAGGGGTTGTAGGGGCCAATTTCTGGAAGGTCAATCAAATCAAAACAATACAGGAGGCAGGGGAAACCAGTCTCAAGGCAGGGGGTGTGAACTCGCTAGAAGCGTACTAGGCTGGCACTATAAGTGTAGTCCAGCTGTAGAATCACTGTCGTTCACCTAACGCGCCAGTGAGTAAATTCCATAAGCGGCCAAGACCCGTAGTGGATGCCAGCTCAAGGTGTAGAGCTCGACATCTCAACACTCCCCCTCAAGCTCTGCATGTCGCAGAGTCGAAGCATAGTCCGGAAAGGTCGAAGCTTCTCAGCTCCGAGGGCCTTGGTAAAGATATCCGCTATCTGCTCCTCTGTGCTGACGTAGACCAAGTCGATGTCGCCCGCCAACACTCGCTCTCGAAAGTAGTGGTAATGGACCTCTATGTGTTTGGTCCTGGCATGGAACACTGGGTTCTTAGCCAACTGCATGCTGCTAAGGTTTTCACAATGGATGAAAATTTGCTGCTCCACCTGCACTCCCAAGTCCTCAAGTAATGTGCGTAGCCAAGCTACCTCGCACACCGCAACTGCTGCACCTCTGTACTCGGCCTCTGTGCTCGATAAAGCAATCGTAGGCTGCTTTTTGCTGCTCCAAGTAATAGCAGCACTCCCAAAAGAGAACATGAAGCCACTCGTAGATCTCCTATCAACAATGCTACCTGCCCAATCTGCATCTGTATACCTATACAATGCTAATGGTGCATCTGCTGCATAGAACAATGCGTAGTCAAGAGTACCTTGCACATACCTAAGTGTGCGTCGTACTCCATCCAAATGTGGCTTCCTCGGAAGCTGCATGAACTAACTCTCCAAGACTACTGTGTAGCTCAAGTCTGGCCTCATGATAGTCAAGGAGGTTTTTCGCACAAGTTTCTGAACAGGTCTCCAAAGTGCAGTATACAGAGATTTACTGTACAAGTACAGTGGTTGTATGTACGCTTGATTGTGGACACTCGTTGAGTGTAGAAAGCGTTACAAGAACCACGATAGCAGGTTCAGCAGATTGCAGCTATTTTGTCTTAGTGCTTCAAGATGTCTGACGGTTTCAGTCAAATTGTTACTGAGAAGCTTGAGAAAAATAACTACCCTGCATGGAAGTTCAGAATAACAAATTTCCTAAAAGGAAAAGGTTATTGGGACTATGTAGAAGGAGACAATGAAAAGGAACCAGAGATTCCCGAGGCAAATGCTACAGCAGAACAAAGGAAAGCTTTGAGGGACTGGCAACAAGGCCAGAGCAAAGTGATGTATTGGCTTTCTATGAGCATCACAGATGGCATGATGGGCTATCTATAGGATGCTGAAACCCCCGCCATTGGATGGAAAAACTTAGGCAGAGTGTTCGAGGTGAACACCAAGGCCAGGAAGCTTCAACTAAAGTCGGAGCTAAATCAGGTTAAGAGGAACAACCTCTCCATCAATGATTATGGTTTGAAGATCAAGAGTATCATTGAGGCTCTTGGATCTATTAAAGTCTCAGTGGAAGACGATGACATTGTCCGTGCATGCTTGGATGGTCTAGGAGATGAGTATGTACATTTTAGGTCTTCCATGAATACAAGAGACGACATCCCCGTGTTCCAAGATTTGATTTCTATGCTTATTCTTGAGGAGAAGAACCTTGACACATCTTCTTCTCATGGCAGAAATAATTCTGAACAGGCCTTCTATTCTAACTCCAACAGAGGTAGAGATAGAGGTCGTGGTCGAGGCCCAAGGGGTTGCAGGGGCCAATTTCTGGAAGGTCAATCAAATCAAAACAATACAGGTGGCAGGGGAAACCAGTCTCAAGGCAGGGGGAGTCAAAGAGGTCGTGGTGCAGGATCAAGCAGGCAGCAACATACTCTAGATAGTAGAGAATGTTGGACTTGTGGTGAAAGAGGTCACATGTCACGTGACTGTCCAAAGGGAAAAGCAAGTAGAAAGAGAGAACAGGGCAACTATGCATCTACTAGCAGAGATGCAGATGACAGCAAAAACGAGCGCATGTTTGTTATGCAACATGTAATGAATACAATGACTGCAGAGAATTCCACCCAAGATGATGTTTGGTATGTGGATTCAGGTGCCTCTAATCACATGACGTCTCGTGGAGAGTGGTTTAGAGATATGCGCAAACCAGATGTGTCAGGCTATGTGCAGATAGGAGATGACACAGCTCACCCCATTGCTCATGTAGGGGACATACCTCTAAATACGAAGAGTGGTAAATCAAAGTACTTAGCAGATGTACTTCATGTCCCAAACATTACAAAGAATCTTGTTTCTGTTGGACAAATGGTTGAGCAGAGTTTGCAGGTTCGCTTCAATCCAAATGGCTGTTATGTAGAAGATTTCCAGAATGGTTGTAAGCTGATCACAGAGGGCAAATGTGTGGGCAGAATGTTTACGCTGAATGTAGACATGCCTGAGGTAAAAGCTGCATTATTTGCACAGGGCGCAGGTGTTGTGGCTGATGTTGACATTTGGCACAAACGCATTGGCCATGTCAATGAGCAGAGATTGCGCAGCATGCAATCAAAACAGATTGTAAAAGGTTTGCCCAAATTCAAGGTGGATGGTATGCATAAAGTGTGTGCAGCATGCCAGTTTGGAAAACAGTCAAAGGGCTCATTTCCACATGAGCGCAATGTATGTAAAAAGCCACTTGAGGTGGTGCACACAGATGTTTGGGGTCCAACCGATACTGCAAGTATACATGGTTGCAGGTATTATGTCTCTTTCATTGATGACCATACAAGGAAAGTATGGGTCTACTTCATGCGTAACAAAAGTGAAGTGTTTGGTCACTTGTCATGATTGAGAAGGAGACAGATATGCAAATCAAGACATTGAGGTCAGATGGAGGGGGAGAGTACTTCTCCAATGATTTTTCATATTTTCTGCGAATGCATGGTATACACAGGCAGTTTACATGCAGATATACTCCACAGCAGAATGGGGTCGCAGAAAGGAAAAACAGGCACATTGCAGAGGTTGCACGTGCATTGATGAATGAGAAGAACATGCCTCATCATTTCTGGGCTGAAGCTGTAAATATAGATGTGTACATTATGAACAGGACACCTACAGCTGCGGTGCATGATGTAACACCTAAGGAAAAGTTTACAGGTACAAAGCCTGATTTGGCACACTTGAAAGTGTTTGGCTGCATAGATTACGTGCATGTACCAGATGAGTTGCGTAGAAATTGGATCCTAAAGCAGAGAAATGTATTATTGTGGGATATTCCCTTGAACAAAAGGGGTACATGTGCTACAATCCTACTACACGAGAATTACGAGTGAGCAGAGATGTAGTCTTTGATGAGATGAGCAGTTGGTACAGTAATGCACATGGCACTATTGGGGCTGATGTAAAAGATGATGTGGTTGTACAAAATGTGAGGCCACAGTCACAGGTTTTGAGTGGACCACAAGAGTCCTCTTCTCGTGTCTCTGTTGAGAAACCATGGAATGGTAGACTACGTACGCAGGTTACTCCACCAACAGGTACAAGGAATGTATCACGAAAAGGAAAGGAAAAGGTTGATGAACCTCCCTTTATGGTTGATGCATCATCAGGTTTTTCACATGTAGACATGGATTCAGATGGTTCTGAACAAAGTCTTGATGAGGAATTTGGAATTCCGGTTGTCAGGACACCTGGTGTAAGGAAAGTACAAGAAGATGCTAGAGGGCAAAGGAGTGACCCAGGACCGCGCAGATCTAATAGAGTCAGATATCCAGTTCAGAAATTGACTTATGATGGTTATCTAGCGCATCACCAAGCCTACATGGCTAAGGTGATACAGGATGTGGAGCCCACATGTTTTGAGGATGCAGTTGGAAATGTGCATTGGGATGATGCAATGAATGAAGAGATGCCTGCATTGGAAGCAAATGACACATGGGAGTTGGTGCCATTGCCAAGTGGCAAGAAAGCTATTGGCTGTAAATGGGTGTATAAAACCAAGCATAAGGCTGATGGTAACATTGAGCATCACAAGGCAAGGCTGGTCGCAAAGGGTTATGCACAGACGTATGGCATAGACTATGAGGAGACCTTTGCTCCAGTGGCAAAGATGACGACAGTGAGAGCTGTCATAGCAGTGGCTGCATCTAGAGGATGGATTATGCATCAAATGGATGTAAAGAATGCCTTCTTGAATGGTGAGTTGCAAGAGGAAGTGTATATGGATCAGCCACCTGGTTATGTCGATCCAGATTACCCAGGTTATGTATGCAGACTTCTCAAAGCTTTGTATGGTTTGAAGCAGGGCTCTAGAGCATGGTATGACAGGATTGCCAAGTATCTTGTCAGTATTGGTTTTAGGAGAGCTCATGCTGATCATTCACTCTATGTACGTGAGAGTGATGTGGGGATTGTGGTCATTACCATATATGTAGATGACCTTATTATTGTTGGTGACATTGCTATGGAGATTGACCATGTGAAGGGTCTTCTCAAGCAGGAGTTTGAAATGAAAGATTTAGGCGAGTTGCGCTACTTTCTTGGCATTGAAGTGATCAGGACTCCAGAGGGTGTATGGCTATCACAGAGACAGTATGCTTTGGACATGTTGTCAAAGTATGGTATGGCTGATTGTAAGCCAATTTCTATTCCCTTGGATGTGAATGCAAAGCTGAGTGCAGAGAAGGGTGATGTTGTTGAGGATGTCAACATGTACAGGAAGATTGTGGGTAGTCTAATCTACTTGACTATCACGAGGCCAGACTTGAGCTACACAGTAGGCTTGGAGAGTCAGTTCATGCAACTTCCGAGGAAGCCACATTTGGATGGAGTACGACGCACACTTAGGTATGTGCAAGGTACTCTTGACTACACATTGTTCTATGCAGCAGATGCACCATTAGCATTGTATGGGTATACAGATGCAGATTGGGCAGGTAGCATTGTTGATAGGAGATCTACGAGTGGCTTCATGTTCTCTTTTGGGAGTGCTGCTGTTACTTGGAGCAGCAAAAAGCAGCCTACGGTTGCTTTATCGAGCACAGAGGCCGAGTACAGAGGTGCAGCAGTTGCGGCGTGCGAGGTAGCTTGGCTACGCACATTACTTGAGGACTTGGGAGTGCAGGTGGACCAGTAGATTTTCATCCATTGTGACAACCTCAGCAGCATGCAGTTGGCTAGGAACCCAGTGTTCCATGCCAGGACCAAACACATAGAGGTCCATTACCACTACGTTCGAGAGCGAGTGTTGGCGGGCGACATCGACTTGGTCTACGTCAGCACAGAGGAGCAGATAGCGGATATCTTTACCAAGGCCCTCGGAGCTGAGAAGCTTCGACGTTTCCGGACTATGCTTGGACTCTGCGACATGCAGAGCTCGAGGGGGAGTGTTGAGATGTCGAGCTCTACACCTTGAGTTGGCATCCACTACGGGTCTTGGCCGCTTACGGCATTTACTCACTGGTGCGTTAGGTGACCGACACGGAGGATCTCTGCCAGTGATTCTACAGCTGGACTACACTTATAGTGCCAGCCTAGTACGCTTCTAGCGAGTTCACACTTAGTGACCGCATGTACATATGTGCTACTTTTCAGCTTTAGCACTTAGTCATTTTGTACTCTATTTTCTGTGAAGAAGAAGAAGAAGCTTTCCATCTCTGTGTGCTTTGTGCTTTGTGCTTGTCTTGTGTAGCTCTCTTGCATCCTCATTCTTTACACTTGTATGTGTGTAGGTTTAAGAAGCCTTGAGCTTAATTTGATTATGTGTGACTTGATTTGGACACCATGATTGGCATGGTTGGGGTGGACGACTTGAATGCGATCTTGTGTGCTTAATCGTCAATGCATGTAATTAGAGTTATGCTTGAGAGACTCCAAGATTACTGTGTTTCACTTTGTTGCTTGATGTGTGTATATGATTGCTTGTATTGATGCTTGATGTGTGATTAGCATTAGTTGATTTGGGATGATTTCTATTTGCATTGGAGGATGCACGCTCTTGAATCCTCTCAATCTTTGCATCCGATGACGCTCTCGCACATTCTTTGTGTGATGCCTCCAAGCCCTAGCCAGGTCATGCTCTCTCTCTCTCTCTCCGGATTGATAGATTTTGTGGGAGATTGCCTATGCTATGGCGAGCCTCCAACATTGGCGCCGTTGCTGTGGAACGGGTTGCCTACGCTAGTGGAGTTGAGGTTGCAAAAGATAAGAGTAATTTGATTACCGATTTCTTGTAATTAGGTAGGATTTGATTTGTGTGTAGTGTAATTAGGTTTAATTAGATGTGTATAGAGTCATTTCACCCCAAAAACCCCTAAATTCTCTTTTGATTTTGCTAATTTTTCACTAACCTTCACTAATTTTGCATCCCATCCATGCTAATTTCATGCTAATTGTGCTAACCTAACCACTAATTTTGATTTGGAATGTATGCTAAATCCCCTTACTTGAGGAGGATCGTCACTCGTAATTGCTCTAATCTATGCCTAATCATGTGATTGAGTGTTGATTTTGGTCAATTTTTTGATCAATTTTGGACCGAATTGGAGTTGCACACATGTGTGTGCAATGGAGTGTCTACGCGAGGAGCAAGGACTAAGCGAGCAAGCAATCAATTGTAAGTGGATTGACCTACTCCGTTCAATTTTTGATTGATTAAGTTGATCCCATTGAGTTGCTAAATCATTGCTAAAATTAGGTGTGTGTCCCTAATTGATGGAATTTATGCTTAATTTGATGAAATTGGAATGAAATTGGATGCCTAGATGCTTGAGGAATGGTAGTTTTGCATAAATTGTGTGTGAAAATCACTAAATTGACGTGTATGTGAGGCTATTTCGGTCATGGAGTAGGCCTAATTGCCAAAATTAGGGCAAGATTTGAGTTTGTGTGCCCATTTTAAATAACTTTGATGAGAAGATTTATGGTCTAAATGCTTGTAGATTGATGATTTTGCAAGAAATGTGTGTGCAAACATTAGGAATTAGCCTAATTTCGTTGCTAATTGAGCAAAAAAATCGGATTTGTGCACCTAATTTTTGTGTGTGTGCAATGCTAAATTGAGTTAAAATTTGATCAATTTTTGATAAAAATTGAGTTAATTTAGCATGTATATACTCATGTATGTGTGATTAAGTGTGCAATTGATGAAATGCAATGAGTGTTTAATGAAATTTTTGCACAAATCGACGGCCTAAATTTAGGTGTGTGTGCTTAATTAATGGCCAATTATGCCTAAATTGGGGATGAATAATTGGTAGCAAGTACCAATTATGATGATTATTAGACCTAAAGATTGGTGTGTACATAATCGATCGATTTGGGATTTTGATATGAATGACTCAATTTGTGCGTAATTGGGGATGATTGAGGTGCAATACCATTACCACATATGCTAAATTGATTAGATATGGTGTACTTTTAGTTTTCCACAGTCACGTATGAATGACGAATATAAATCGGGTTGAGCGATTAAGGCTATTGGATATGAGAAATTAATGTTGCAATGATTGATAAATTGGGCTTGGATTGGAACTCCAATTACAAGCAATGCGAATAGGAAGTGGACACATGAGGTGCACAAAGGAAGGAGAGATTTTAATTTTTTTGATAAAAGGCTCAATTTTTCAATATGTCGGCCCGTGGCATGATCTGTACGCATTAAAATTGGCTTGAAATGGAATTAAGGATTGCAAATATCACTAGATGTGGTATATTGCAATAGAAGCCTAAATTGGTTGCATGGTTGTGTATAGCATAGGGAATCAATGTGTGATTCCCTAAGTTTTGGTTTTCGAACTTTTTTACACTACTATAGGTGTTTGCCATGGAAACGAGCCCCAAAAGCTTTTGTCTTATAAAGCAAAAGGAGAAGAAAAAAAATAAATAAAAAAATCGAACCTTGCTGGCCTCATTTTGTTGCCAAGCCAAGGAATGAGCAGTGAGCACCCAAGCCTGGCTTGTAGCGCATACACACCCTCACATCCATAGCCGGCACACAACTCGGCTTGGCGTTTTCACCACACAGACAAACTGTTTTCCAAAAACTCCAAATCGCCCACGTGATTGCTGGCGCCACCCCACTTTTATTGCATATAGTTGGGTTGCACAAATTCTGCTGCGCCTGATCCATTTTTATTCAGTTGCATGTTCTCGCGAGTCACCATGTCAACCTGGTCCATCAACAATTGACCCGCCATTTTTGGCTTGGCGCTCATAGAGACCCACACACACACACACACACACAATATGACGCCTTCAGAGACTTGGCACTACACACACACATGCGGCCATTGCCTGGAATGGCGCTCTGAGCCCATCTCTGAACGGCGCTGCAGCTTGCGGTGACCCCACCCACTTATCTCGCCATGACCCCTGCTGCTATAAACGCCACACACACTCACACATATGTTGCTGCTGACGTGGAGTCAACCCTCACCCACGTTGACAAAACGCTACCGAGTCCCCCGAACCTGCAGTACATGATTTAGCACAGCCACTCAAAATTTTCATTCTCTCTCTCTCTCTCTCTCTCTCTCTTTCTCTCTCTCTCTCTCTCTCTCTCTCTCTCTCTCTCTCTCTCTCTCTCTCTCTCTCTCTCTTGCAGCTCCACAGACCCCGCGGCCCCAATGCGCCATCCATAGGCCAAACGTGTCGGGTTTCCATCTGTGCCGACTCGATTTCACGTCTGCTTGCAAGTAAACATACACACACACTCACACAATGCCCTCGAGGCTCTCAGCAACCCACCAGTCCTCTCTGACACACACACACACACACACACACACACACACACACACACACAAGCCGAAATCCGTCAGCCTGCCACATTGCCTTCACAGAATGTCGCCAGAAGGAAATTGAAAAACGAAAAAAGAACTCAAATAACGTTTTTGATATTGGAAAGTGTTCCCACCCTTGCCCCGATTCGAAAACCAATTCATCTCCGTTTCTCCCTCAGTTCACCGAATGTCATTTGCTAACAAATAAAATAATAAGTGGACTCTTATCAAGGGAAGATCTCCCTCCCTTGATACACCATTCATTTGAGGGAATGGTCTTGAGCTTATCAATGTGACAAAATTGTTGACGTAAAGAGAACGAGTGAGACTGTGAAAAATGTTAGCTTAAGGATTGGTTTAAACGGTAGATTTTCATTGATAACCATTCAAAAGGGTGTTCACAGTAAATTTTGAGTTCATTTGGTTTTTATTGCACATGAGATTTGGTTGTTGTCATGCTAACATTGATCTACCTCTCGTGCAAAACTAAAAACTGAAAAACTCATTAGAATGACAACCTCTTTTGTCATGGCGAAAATGAGAAACTCATTTTAAATGCATTCATTGGCCTATGATGGGGATTCGGGTTTTGAATGATCACTTGAGAGAGAATTGAAACTTGATTTCATCATCTTCTTTTCTCTCCTTGCTATAAGAATATATTTTCTACTCTAGAGCAAGGTGTGGGTGTGGGCATGGATAGTGGGGGTGATAATTGTGTGAGTATTTGGCTTATGTATGATCGAGTGATTGGCTTTATTGAAAAATTCTCTTTGCATTAAAAGGAAAGTTATTTTTGGCAAGCATATGAACTTCAAAAGCTATCATTGCTAATGCTTTAATGCTTGGGTAACATTGTGCATTTTGGGCTTGATATTGATTATGCATTTTAGTGCTTGAATTGAATGAGAAATTATTTGAAAGCATTAAAATTGAGCTTGTTTTGATGGACAAGAGTGTGTGTAAAAATTTGAACTTGGCTTTGTACATTTTTAGTGCTTGTATTGGATGTTCAAAAGCTAAAGAGCACTAATGATTTGAGTCTTTTGTGAAGGGCTGTGAGGCCGGTGTGTGATTCCAAATGATCCAAGAAGGGGTCATCATTGCAAAATTTGCAAAATTTGGCTAATTAGAGCCATTCCATGTTTGGGTTAAAGTTGTAATGCTAGCTCATAGCTTGGTCTAAAAATGTAAAATTTTTCATTTGAGCTAGTGTTTAACCAATTTTTTGAGATTTTAAAGTACAAATTTGGCTAGTAAGGGCCATTTATTTTCATTTCATCAAGTTGAAGTCATGTCTAGCTCATAGATTGCTCAAAAAATGTAAAATTTCATGTGAGCTAGTTGTTAGCCAACTTTTTGAAAATCTTTAAAAATTGTAAAATTTGGCTTTCGAGAGCCAGTTCATTTCATTCAAAAGTTGCATTATTTTCAGCTCGTCTATTGTTTTTTCCATACTTCAAGTGAGCTAGAAACTAATCAACTTTGAATCATGCATGAGAGATGGTAAAAATTGCAAAATTTGCTTAGGTAGAAGCTCATTTTATCTCTCTCATTGTTGTTGTGTATGCATAAATTTGCTACTTAAGAGCATCATGTGCATAACCAAAGGCACTTTTTTCCCTTTGGCAAATTCGGGTATGCAAGACCCTAGCTTTAGGTATTCATTAATGGTTTTTGTGTGCTTTTGGATTTCAATAATTGGCTTTTGTAGCTTGTGTTTACACTTAGCTTCAAAAGGCTTCTTTTTGCAAATAAAAAGATAAAGAGGCTTCTCTACAAAAGGGGATGCTTGCTCAAGATGCACAAAGAGAATGAATAGATGTAATCCTTCCATGATTTTTCTCTTTTTATCTCTTCATTCTCTTGCTTGGTTTAAGTGAAATTTTGCTTCTAAGCTATGGTTTTTTTCATGTTCGAAAGCTAGGCATATTAAATTTTCAACACTTTGCTTTGTGAAAATTAACTCATCAAAAAATTAGGTTTTATGTGTGCTAATCATAGGTAATTGACCTTGACCTTAGGTTAATGTAAGTTCATTTCTTTCTAGTCCTAGATTCTAGTGATAGTCTTAATAATCCATTCAT
The DNA here is from genome assembly GCF_014529385.1 of Adiantum capillus-veneris. Classification (NCBI taxonomy): domain Eukaryota; kingdom Viridiplantae; phylum Streptophyta; class Polypodiopsida; order Polypodiales; family Pteridaceae; genus Adiantum; species Adiantum capillus-veneris. The sequence goes on from NC_140948.1 coordinate 44,094,876, forward strand.
TTTTGTCATGACTTAGGGCTATGATTAGGCTTTAGTATTTTTTTAGTCCAATTGCCATTAGTATCTCATAAAGGAAGCAATAAAAATGTGCTAAAAAATGAACCATGAAGCAAAGAAGTGTCCAAACAAGTAACAAAAATGCTACTAAGGCACATGAAAATAAAAATTCTATGTTATGTTGTGTCTATGAGAGGCCTAGCATCTTATTGGCACTTGGCAGGCGAGGGGAATCACCTTGGCTCGCTTGGTCAAGGCCCTAAACCGATGCCCTGGGCTGATAGGGGTTAGTCGTCGCCTTGGTAGGCTAGTAGGCTTTTGGAACACCTTCTTGAGTGTTCAAGGAGTCGAGAGTCGCACCTAGACTTGCCTTGGGGTGGCAGCCTTGTATTGTGCTTAACTTTTTTGATGAAATGCAAAAACAAAACTTCCATGAGCTTCAAAAATCTTTGACAATGTACTAATAGATCAGGAGCTTTTTTATAACCCGTAGACATGATAGACTTGAATGATTTAGTAAGATTGTTCACATAGTTTTTAGGCTAGTAGGTTTATGAACTTGCATTAGCCTAGGGTCATAATTGATTGCTTGTGTTTCATGCATAAAACTAAAATTTCAAGTGGTTAAATCTTCACAATAGTTTGAGTATTTTTTTGCTTTATGTTGTCTAGTTTTTGACTATGATTGACCCATCTTTAAGAACCAAAAAATCACTTTGCATGATTGTTCATTTATGCTTCATGTTTTATTCATTCTTGGTGGCCTTTGATGCTCATTTATTGTTCTTATGTTTTGCAGCTCAACATTTCTTCCATAGACTTGCTTTCTACCATGTCACCATGTCTTGCTTCACTGGCACATGAGGACGTGCGCCAAATTAGGAAGGGGGGAGTGTTAGCAGCGGCTAACAACTCTACACCAATTATGCACCAAGCTATGGATGTGCCATAGTGCACAATATTTACTTTTCATTGTATAGGGCTTAGGCTCATTTAGGAGTTCCAAAGTTGTATGAGTCTATGCTAGAGAGCTCACTTTATCCCATAGTTGAAGGGTTTGAGGCCCAAAGCTATAAAAGAGCCCTATGCTTAATGAGAGGTCATTCTAGAGTGGTCCTTTTGAGAACTCTCTCCCTAGAGTAGGTCTTGATGCTTAGCCTTTGAGCTTAATGCCCATACTTAGAAGGCTAGTGCTAATCACATGTAATTAGTGTAATCCTCTATTAATTAATCTACTTTTCATTATGTGGTCAATCATGTTTTTCCTTCATTTTTTTGAAGTGTTGATCTTTTCTAATCTAACTCTTACTTATGCTAAGCTACTCCGATTAGTGGAGTCCTTATCTAACTCTCTCGATTAAGTGGAGTGCGCGTACTCGTGATTGAGGGATTAGAGTTGTCCTCTAATGGTGTGCTTGTGTGTGTGTAGGTTTAAGAAGCCTTGAGCTTAATTTGATTATGTGTGATTTGATTTGGACACCATGATTGGCATGGTTGGGGTGGCCGACTTGAATGCGATCTTGTGTGCTTAATCGTCAATGCATGTAATTAGAGTTATTCTTGAGAGACTCCAAGATTATTGTGTTTCACTTCGTTGCTTGATGTGTGTAGATGATTGCTTGTATTGATGCTTGATGTGCGACTAGCATTAGTTGATTTGGGATGATTTCTATTTGCATTGGAGGATGTACGCTCTTGAATCCTCTCAATATTTGCATCCAATGATGCTCTCGCACATTCTTTGTGTGATGCCTCCAAGCCCTAGCCGGGTCATGCTCTCTTTCTCTCCGGATTGATAGATTTTGTGGGAGATTGCCTATGCTATGGCGAGCCTCCAACAATTAGGATCAACACACCCTATCTCATGTGGCTAGAAAGAAAAATCATAACCATGTGTTGAAAGAATTTCTTTAAAATTCTTCTTCTCTTCTTCCATTAAAAACTCCTCATAGCCAAATTTTATCTCTTTCACAGATTCCATTGTGAACTTGTGTCCATTTATTTTTTGGATCCTTGAGATTTGGATGTCTGCAAAGAGCATTGCTCTAGATTTTTCTTGCAATCTGATGGTAAAGGTAAGGCCACTGGTCTCACTTTCTTTGCCACCATTTTGTACTTGGTCTCCACACACACTTTCCGTCCTTCATTAGCATTGAAATCTTTCTGATCTTCAAAAGCCTCAATCACATCATACATTTCCATAGAGCATACTTCCACAACGTGGGTTCCATCTTGCATGCTAGAGTCCATTACATCTCAAGCTCAAGCATAGTATCTACATGAGAAACTTGTTGAAAGAAACTTGAAATGCATTCAGTATCCTCTATGAAACCATTTTCCTTCATGTATTTTTGTACATTATATACATATTGTCGTGCAATTATTTTCATATCCTCAAGCTTAATAAAACATACTGACCATTTTCTGTTAATCCCTGGAAACTTGTAGAAAAAGTTTCTTCCTGCTCTGGGTTAGGCAAGAATATATTTCTTCTTGTACCATTGCAATCCCGCTTTACAATGGTACATGCCCAAAACCTCTTGTCTCCCTGTAGTCTTTGAACTCTTTGTTCTCTTTTGGTAGAGGATACTCACAAAGACTATTGTGGTTCCTTTCGTGTACACACACAATCAAAAATTGCATAGCTCGCTTCCCATCTCTACTCTTTACCCTAGCATAAGCAAAACCATCTTCCAAGACCTTTGTTTCCATGCAAACGGTTGTGATTTATGGCTACCCAAGGATAAGAGGATAGGTAGACATCTCCTGTACAAAGAAGTTTTGTTCATCCTTCACATTACCAATTGTCACTTTCACATTTGGTCAAGCCCCATACAACTTTCCCAATGAGTTATTTGCAGCTCTAATCATCCACCTATGGTCTGTGTCTACGGCTACTTACCCTTAATGTAAAGACTCTTGGACATAAGATTGATTTTAGAACCATGATCTATCAATGCAACATATGGCTCCTCAAGATCACCCACTTGACTAAAGTTTCTGTTGTAGCTCTTGCACAATGCCTTTTGGAGTAGTGGCTTTTATAGGAAGCTTCATCTTCATCATCATCATCTACAAATCTAGCATGTGCATCTCTTCGAGAAGACTAGTGGCATCCTACCACATTTTCATCGCAATCACTCTCTTGGACATGTATCCCATGTGACTTAACTGACTCCTCTTCACCCTTAGATTGTGGAGGAATAGAGTCAGTGAGAGTTTGCCTCTTTCTTTTTATGATATCTATAATTTCTTCATGAAACTTGCGTTTAGCAATGCCAAGAACTTCACCCAAGGTAAACTCAACTTTGTTATTCAAATTTTTTTCCTTCGATACCTACTTGAAGTTTGTGGTAGCTTCAATGTCAGATTATAGTTTGTATGCAGGGCCTTTTGCTTTGGCTTTTCCTTGCTCTTTCTTCTTCCTTGTAGATGCCTCCTCCATAGGAATCTCAGGAGGAGGAGGCACATGTGGTGGAGCCTCATAAGAAGGTCGTGGATCCTTTCTTCCTCTGACTCTTGTAACCCTCTTTGAAGTAGAAGGATCCGCATCTCCATTCTCACATCTACGCTTCTCTTCCACAATTTCTTCATTGTTATAGCATTTTTCAAGATAGGCATGCACTAATAAAGAGTCCACAGGGTCATCTCAGCCTACTGTATGGCGTATGCAGTCACTAGCTTCATGTAATACCTGTTTAGCTACCTTCCCTTTTTTGATTGAGGCTACTGCACATGGCCATAAGCTATCAACCACTTCAAAATAATTTGGAGTAGACTTTAACGCTTTCTTTGGAATTAGCTCTATCTTTTCCCCATAGGTAGTAGCCTCCACTAAAGAAATAGCATGACTAGTTTCCATATCCTCCACTAACTTCTGCATATCCCCTTTTCCAAAGTTAGTTCCTAATGGCATACGTCTCTCTAGCACATGGATATTGCCATCCTTAAAAACACAAGATCTCTTTTCAAGGCATCATTGAAGCTCTGTCCTACAGGTTACCCTTTCTCTTCAAGCCTAGTCAACTTTAACTTCATTTCTCGCATGCCCTTAACAAGCTCATCAAGCATAGAGTTATCACCTTTTGAACTCACACTAATATGTCACCATATACATGTGGTAGTGATGTGTATAAACACACTTAGGAACATCGGGGCATTTTTTCCCTCTCTAGGAATTTTTTCCCCTCATGCATTGTATGTACATCCATTTATTCTAGGGCTATCTATCTTTCCATTGCACACTAAGTAATATACTCTTTGTTGTGTGCCCTGAGATCCCTTTGTCTTTTCGAAGCCATGTGTGTTTCCTTGCAACCCTAATTCCAACAATTGGTATCAGATTAGGTTGCATCCTCCTCGGCTTAGTCGCCAGCAGCTCCAGCACATGCCTACTCACTTTCTTCGATTTCAGTGAGCTTTGGCGAGCGTTTGCAGGTCAATTTTTTTTTGGGGAAGCTCATATAGCTTAGTTGATTTGGGCTCATTTTGGCCTCCATTTTCACTACAGGTACACACTACTGCACAAGCTATTTCATCATTTTGTGCAGAGTGTCTATCAGTGCCATTTTCTACATAACAAGTCCGTTACAGTCTTCTATGGTTTGTGATTTATAGCATGTGTTGTTCTTGCCTCGTTTATCCTCCTGTCGGGCACTTTTCACATCAGGTGCAGCATTTACCATGGCTGACAACACAACACATATGTGTTCAAGATGTTTGTTGTTGAGGACAAATTGGATGGGAAAAATTACCCTATGTGGGCTTCCATGATGCATCATGTTCTTGTGTCAAGGGTGTGGAATATTGTGCATGGCATTGATGTATGTCTGGTAATGAGGATGTAGGCAATGTTGAGGATGTTGTAGGTCTTGCTGCAAGGATTACTGTTGTTAGAGTTGTTTTGCCTACGGAAAAACCAGCTCGTTGGGATGTAAAGGATGTGCAGCCTCATGTGTTGATTGCACTATCTGTGAAGCACACCATTACTCCTCACATTCATTCAGTGAAATCTACAAAACAAACTTGGGATATACTGATTGGTCTTTATGCAAGCCGCAATGAGGCTAAAATTGCATTGTTGCATAAAGAGTTGGAATCGAAGATTATGCATGAGGCGAATGAAATGGACACTTTCCTTGTTGGTGTCAAGGATGTTAATGAGCAACTAATTTTTGAAGGAGAAGTCATTTTTGATCGTTCACTTGTGCAGACTGTTCTTGATGCTTTGCCAGATTCTTACCAGATTTTTGCTAGTACTTGGAGACTTATGATCCAAGGAAATCCTGAAGTTGTCCAGTTTGATGCATTATTCACATTGTCGTTGCAAGAGTCACTTTCCAAAAAAAACAGGACTATGCAGTGTGCAGTTGAATAGGCTTTTACTATAGCTAAAAGAAAAGGTGGGAACAGCAATGTAACCACTTCTTATGGTTCTGCTACAAGTGGAAAATCTTCTGTTCCTAATGCTTTTGTTGGCAGCGCTTAGTCAGGAAATTCTGGTGATAAGGGAAAAAAGAAGATGTGTTGCCATTATTGTAAAGCTAATGATCATTTGATCAAGCAGTGTCCGAAATTGAAGGCAAAAGAGGCTAAGAAGAAAGAGGTTGGATCCACTACAGGGTCCAATACAAGTGCAGCGACTGTAGAGTCTTCTGTCAAAGGATATTGTGATGCTCATGTTGATGCAGAATGGGCATTTAGCGCAGAGTGCACTTATGATCCTATTGTCCATGATGCATGCATGTTTGTTTGCTGTAGATTCACATGCGTGGTATTTTGACAGTGGTGCTATAAATCACATTACCTCACATAATGATTCGTTTACCTCTATTGAGTCTGTCCCTCATGGGAATACGGTGACTTGTGCTAACAATGCCTCTTATCCTATTCAAGGAGTTGGGAAGATTGTGCTTACTGCTGCAAATGGCAGTTCTTTCACACTCGTTAATGCACTTTATGTACCTAGGATCAAGAAGAATATTTTTCTTTGCCACCTCTTGAAGCACCTATCAAACATGTTTGTGAAGGTTGTATTTTGGGTAAAATGAAGTGTGCTAAGTTTCCAAATGATGGGTCAGTTTGTGCTACATGCAGATTGCAGCTTGCAGCTTGTGCATAGTGATGTTTGTGGGCCTATGCAAACTTTGTCCTTGGGAAATTACTTGTACTTCGTGACTTTCATTCATGACTACTCCAAGCATGCATGGGTATATCCGTTGCAAGCTAAGTCCGAAGTGTTCATGTGCTTCAAGAAATCTATAGCTATGGCTGAGATGGACTATGGGCACCCTCCATTCTTATCGAAGGGGGGAATATATGTCTCATGAATTTATTGCATTTTTGGCTAGTCATGGGATAAAAGACCAATGTATAGTGCCGTATACGCCTCAACAAAATGGTGTTGCTGAGAGGAAAAACAGTTATCTTCTTTAAAAAATGGCAAGATGTATGGTTAGGAGTCAAGCTTTACTCCATTTGTTTTGTCTCGAGGCTGTCATGTGTGCCACTTATATACTCAACATGTGTCCTACAAAAGCATTGCAGTCTATGACTCCATATGAAACATGGCATGATAGAAAGCCATCTATTGAGCACATGCGTGTTTTTGGTTGTTTGGCTTATGGTTTAGTGCCACAAGTGCAGCGCTAAAAATTGGATGATAAGACTATCAAATGTAGTTTTGTTGGTTATAGTACTGAAAGAAAAGGTTACAAGTTGTACCATTTGCAAACAAAGCGTATTTTGGTCTCACGTGATGTTGTGTTTGTGGAAAATTCTATTCGGTCTTTGCTGCCACGTACTAGAGACAATAATGTAAGCTCACAGGACATTTATGACACTTTGTTGCCTCTTTTCAGTGGTGGAAGTCCGAATGTAAATTCCAATGACGCAATTGTACAGCCTATAGGGGTTTCTAAAAATGTTACAGATCAGACTATTACTGATGCAGTTGTACATGATGTACTTGATGAGGAAAGGGCTGAAAATGAGCAAGCTAGAGGTATGCATAAATGGCTAGTGCACACTTTGCGTGATAGTAAATTGGATGCACCTTTGCCTAGTCATACTTATTCAGGTTCTCGCCACGCCTCTTATGCATCAGATTGTTATGATTTGGCTATGTCTAGCTTACATGATGTTGAGGAATCTCTCTCTTTTGATGAAACACAAAATTCAAAAAATTGGATGGCTGCCATGCAAACAGAATATGATGCACTTATAGAAAATTACATGTGGACATTATGTGATTTGCCTCCTGGCAAAAAGGCCATTGGTACAAATTGTGTTTACAAGTTGAAACGCAAGCCAAATGGTGAGGTTGATCGCCATAAGGATCAACTTGTTGCAAAAGGATATGCACATAAAAAAGGCATAGATTATGAAGAAACTTTTGCTCCCACTTGTCATATGACTATTGTTCATTTTCTATGTGCATAGGCAGCTCATTTTGGTTGGGATGTACAACCGTCAGACATTGTTACTATTATGGAATTGATATTTTACTTTTATTGCAGCAGCTGACAGGTGGAAAAAGCTTGATCGAGCTAGGCTATTGCAAAAGGAAATTACATTTTATGTATATTTATTCAAGTGTTCTTTTATGAGTTTTGGCCATTTATGACCGGCCGGCCAATTTGTACTCAATTTGACCATTTAAGAAATCTATAAATGAAATATGTGCAAGAGGGAAATGGTCACTCTTGCACGGGGGGAGATTGCACCCAGTGCTTGCGTTGTTCTTCTCTCCTCTTCCCTCTTCTCTCTCGCCGTGCCAGCGTAGCACTCCGCTCTAGGAGGTGCGCTTGCATGTGCTCTCTCGCTCTATCTCCCTCTCTGTCTCTCTCTGCTCGTGTGTAGCTTGATTATGTGCAAGGATGGTTGCCAGGTATGCAGATTTGTTTGTCTCATCATCTATAGTATCTAGTTTTGGTATTTTGCAGGGCTCTCCGCGCTCCCATCTGTAGCAGTGGTATCAGAGCGAAGGCTACGCTCCCAGGCTGAACAATCTGAGAAGCAACAGCTAATTGATTTTTCTTTCTTATGTTTGCAGATTTTGCTAATTGCTTCACTTAATGTTGATTGCATGATGCAATTAATGTTTTTTGGTCAAAATTTAAGAGAGTCCCTTCTTTATCGCCATAATTTAGTGCTTGTTAATTAAACACACGAAAACATGGATTAAACTAAAAATCATGTTGAGATGATTACTTATGAAAAAGAGGAGTAATACATAGCATTTAGTAGGATATTAAGAAGAGCAGAATCTTACTCGAGAGTGCTTGGGTACAATTCACATTATAGGATTACGAGGAGAAATTTTAATGTCGTAGAAAAGTTGAACGTAGACAAGAATAGAGGGAGAGGAAGATTAAGGATCCCGAGGGAACCTTTGAGCTGTGCTCATTGAGCTGAACTTGATCGTGGAGTGGATGATGACGAAGAGATAAGCACAATCGTCAGCTTTGAAATTAGGATTATTATTATTATTAGTGACAGGGTGGACTATTGACATTTGCTCGTGGAAGACGACGCAGGCGTTAATTCCCCAGCTCAGGTGTTGATTCACTTGCGGCTCCAGATAGGACCGTCAGCCCCCATCACAACAGGCTGCTTTAGAGACACTCCCCTAATCAACTCACTCTCTCTCTCTCTCTCTCTCTCTCTCTCTCTCTCTCTCTCTCTCTCTCTCTCTCTCTCTCTCTCTCTCCACACCTCGTCTGCGATTCGTGCACACATACCTACAACCAATGCAATCTATCAGCTCGCAATAGGTTATTACTAGGGCGGCATCTCCTCTCATTAGCTTAGAGTCTTATTGCAATTTTTCTAAAATTGAGTTATATATATTGGCAATGAGAACACTCTAACTAAGAATGTTTCGCAGATTTTTCTTAATTTCTTTTAATTTTATGGATTTCTACACACACTCACTTGTCAATTCCGATGATATATGCACGTGCGCACACACACACACACACACACACACACACACACACATTTTGTTTGAATGTCTTGATAATACGCAAATTGGCATTCCCTACTTGATGCATCTTTATTCTTCTATTCCAACTAAGTAGACCTTTACTTTGCCAATTTTGAATGATAAGGGTATACCTTGTGTCGTCCACGTTATCTGACTATCAAGGCATTATTTAGCCTGCTTTTAGTAATTTGTACAAGTTGTAGACTCCCATCATACGCACTACAAGTTTAACCGACAACTTGAATTATATGGTTTTGCGAGGAATTTTTTTGATGCACAAGAAACCTCCATTTTCTTACATCATTTTATGTCTAACTAGAGATGCATGTCGTAAATGAAGGCTTCTAGGACAGAGCAGCTAAGATCGTATTAATTTTGTGTTGTTTATAATTCTTCCTCACTTTCTAATTGATCCAAGGCTAATCATACTAGATGTCTGTAAGTAATGAATGTCATTTTGTCCCTTAATTGTGCCTCTCTCCCCACGCACAAACTAGTATACATGTTTTAAGATGCAGTACATTATCCAGAGTCTAATGGTTTACAGAAATCACACAGGTGAGTTCTCTCCGCATTTTTAATTTTTGGTTTTGAAAAATATTCTCGTTAACACAAGCAATCATACATAAATAGGACTCTCTCAAAATTCTATGATTTTCAAAGTCCTACACATATACCATTCCACAGAAGACAACGCGGTTACAAATATTCAAGGCACGTGCCTTACTTATCAGCTTGATTACCATCTATTCTTTTTAACAGACAGTATGGCTCTTTTTACTTACCTGCATTCTCTAACATTGTGTCAATGCTTGTATTAAATGAGATTGCTATTGCGATCATTTCACATTGCGCTATGCATCTACTTACATGAGCCGAGGTGCTTCTGCCAATGCATAAGCAATGTTATCTAATTTTATGAATTCTTACTATTTGATACAGATTTCTAATCATTGTTTTTGACAAGTATTGTTTGCAGTTTTTTATCTTCGCAATTGCTTTCCAACAGAGAGGTATGTTATGGAATTGATATTTTACTTTTATTGTAGCAGCTGATAGGTGGAAAAATCTTGATCGAGCTAGGCTATTGCAAAAGGAAATTACATTTTATGTATATTTATTCAAATGTTCTTTTATGAGTTTTGGCCATTTATGACCAGCCGGCTAGTTTGTACTCAATTTGACCATTTAAGAAATCTATAAATGAAATACGTGCAAGAGGGAAATGGTCACTCTTGCACAGGGGGAGATTGCTTGCATTGTTCTTCTCTCCTCTTCCCTCTTCTCTCTTGCCGTGCTGGCGTAGCACTCCCTCCGCTCTAGGAGGTGCGCCTACACGTGCTCTCTCGCTCTATCTCCCTCTCTGTCTCTCTCTACTCGTGTGTAGCTTGATTATGTGCAAGGATGGTGGCCAGGTATGCAGATTTGTGTGCCTCATCGTCTATAGTATCTAGTTTTGGTATTTTGCAGGGCTCTCCGCGCTCCCGTCTGTAGCAGTTATTGCTTTCTTGAATGGTGACATATTTGAGGAAGTTTATGCAATGCAGCCTTGCGATTTTGTCAAGAAAAGACAAGAGGACAAAGTCTGCAGATGTAAGAAGGATTTGTATGGGTTGAAGCAATCTCCTTGTGATTGGTATGAGAAAGTTGACACTCATTTGGTCAAAGGAGGCTTTCGTAACAATCCAACTGATAGCACATTGTGTGTCAAGCGTGAGGACGATGTACTTCTCATTGTTGTTCTTTATGTGGATGATTTGTTGATCATCGGTCCCAATGAGGCACATATTGCTGAATTTAAGGCTGATTTCAATGCTACTTTCACGATGAAAGATTTGGGGGTTGTTGCATCATTACTTGAGCATAGAGTTTAAGCAGTGTAATGGTGGTATTTCCTTGTGTCAGAAAAGTTACATAGAGACATTGCTATGTAAGTTTGGACTTGAGGATTGCAAACCTATTGCCACTCCCATGGAAACACGTTTGAAGTTGAGTCTACATGATGCTTGTGATTCTGTTGATGTCACTCTTTACCAAATTGTTGTTGGTTGCAACACGAGGCCATATATTCAGTTTGTAGTCTCACAGGTCAGCAGATTTATGCATAGCCCAGGGTCTAAGCATTGGCAAGCTATCAAGAGGATTTTCCGCTACTTGAGTGGCACTTTACATCTTGGCTTGTTTTATCCCAAGGTGGGATCATTGCCGCTAGAGTTACATGCTTTTTTGGACTCTGATTGGGCTGGTTGTTTTGACACACAAGTGTCCACAAGTGGTTTTTGTTTCACGCTTGGCAGTTTATGTATATCATGGTTTGGCAAGAAGCAACCTACTATGGCAACTTCTAGTTGTTGTGAGGCCGAGTATAGGGCAGTCTTTACAGCTACAGTTGAGTGTGTATGGCTCAGACGCTGTCAGGAGTTTTTTGGAGCAAGGGATTGTGCATATGTACATACCCATGCATGGTGCATCAAATAAAGGGTTGCCCATTTTCCAGAGCCAGGTGGTTACATGGGGCCAACATGTGTACAGATAGGACAACATGTACATAGTGCATCGATTTTCACTATCACTAGTACCAGTGTGTTTTTTCTACAATAATGAGGAGTTGGTAGCGCGTAAAACTTCTCAAGGAAGCTATCCGTGGGCTGACTACATGAGGTAAGCACGTGCGTCAGATGGCATCTAGTGGTGTCAGGAGGTTGAATGGGGTCAAAACTTGCACGTGGATGAGTACGAACACAACGTGGGTGTTTTCTTGTGATACTTATGCAGAAAGGTCATCATGAGGACCACTTTTTGGGGCCACTTCATGTGGTGGAGGGATGCATTATTGAAAAAAGTCGAGTGCCAGGTGTGCATATGGATGCAGCAGGGTGACAACTATGCACTGCGAGGTCAGTTTTTGGCCTGTTCGGGGTCCGTTTGAGGTCATCTAAAAGGCCAAGGGTGCCCAACTAAAAAAGCTAAGTGTGGGAACTGAAAAAATAGAGAGAAGACTAGAAAAAACGTGGAGAGAAGAGGAGGATCAGCCGCAACTGTGTTTTTGCTTTTTTTGGAGCCTGTTTTGACCGTAAACTTCTCATGCGAGGTCGGATTTGAGTACTTTGACATTGTAGAGTGGGGTTTTGGGCCGTTCTGGACGCAATGGCGCTGTCCATTTTGCCAAATTCCTCACTCTTTTTCTGCTATTTTGGCTGTGTAAGTTTCTCCTATGAGCGAAGCTTCTGCTCCAATTTGTGATTGTATCTGGTACATTTTACCCATATTGTGTGAGCTATTTGCTCCATTGGTGTTGGCCCAAGCTCATTTGTATCTAAATATCAAAAGTTCTTCTCTTTTGAGCTAAGTGTTTTGGGTGTGTGTGCGTGTGTGTGTGTGTGGAGTGGGCAAGTGGATAGTCTCTCTCCTCTCACTCCATAGGTGTGTTTCCTGGCTCAGCCAGGTGGGTTGTGTAAGACGAGTGGTGCCCCATAGTGTGTGTGTATATCATTCCAAGAGTGTGTGTCGGGTCATTATAGAGGCGTTCTGTGTGTTTCCATCCCGCTCACATTCTGTTGGTGTCCCCACGGAGGATCTTCTTCGAGTACCTTCAACTTTGAGCTTCAAGCTTCGAGATTCGGGATTACCGGTTGCAGACTACAGGTTACAGGTTACAGGGACAGGTATAGGTACAGGTGGCTGGAGTACAGTGATATACTAGCAGTGGTGTCACTTACAGTTGTTGTGGGTATGCATCATTTGGTGCCTGCTTGAGCGCATTGTCTGTTGGTACTGTACGTTACTTGTGGAAACTGCCATTGTACGTCTTTGTGGAGCCATACTTGGTTTTATTTGGCAGTCCTAGCCATTTCTGAGACGTGGTCTAGAAGATAGTCATTTCTGAAACTTGACTATACGAGATTTGCATAAGCCTTCGTGTGAGGGTCGATAGCGTGAGGTTTCATTAAGCTGGGGGATTCTCAAATGTGGAGATCCCTTTGGTGATATAGGTAGCTGGAGCACCTTTTTCGTGACCTCGCCATAAGCTATGTACTAGTGATTCCTACTTGATGCTCGAGTTCTATTGTTGGTAGTTTATGCATACATATACAGTCTATATTTTGGGTTCACATTGCTCTACTTCTAGGGAAACTCTGCCAAAATTTTTCCAAGTTATGATGGCTGGTTTGTTGGTCTTTTAAGCCATTTATGTTGTTATGCTGCTGAAATTTTGGAAAAATCAGAGGATAAGTCAGGTGTGCCTTCTTGGGAGCTGCATGGTTGGCTTTAATGGATGATCAAAATGGCCCTCAATTCACTCCTTTTCATTTAACTCAAAGAATCCAGATAAATGTTCATGTGTCCAAGAAGATTTTTTCCCAGCAACGCATAGTCTTTATATTCGGGCCAAGACGATTACGAGAGATCCTGGAATGTCCTTTGCCTGTTGTCATTCCGATGATCAACTATGAAAACTCATTTGATGTGCATGTGTTTGTCCTTATCTAAAGCTTGAGCGCCATTGAAGTTTTTGGGGATTGGGTAGTGAAAAGTTTTGGGTTTTTGCACGTGTGTTAGAAGGGGTTCTCAAAGCATCGTAACTTGGGTAGCCATGGCTTTCTCTTATTCGGAGTTTCATGGAATAAGTGATGAAGATGTGGAAGACTTTTTGGAAAAGATGGAGGTTGCCTGTATTAGCAACCAGATTCATGATCCGACACAGATGTTATGTCTTCTCCAAATTTGTTTGAAGAGTGATGCACGAGTTTGGTCCAAAGCATTTGAAGAGGAGTTGCGTGTGGCTGATCCACCAGTAAGATTGAGTTGGGACAATCTAAGGCATGGATTGGAAGTGGAGTTTGTGAAGACAGAAGATCCTAACAAAGTGTAGCAAGAAGTACAGGCTTTAGTGCAAAAGGAAGGTGAGCCAGTAGATGCGTACATACGTAAGTTTTCATTGTCATGGAAGCGTATGTGCAAGGCCTTAGCACCACAGGTATCCCCGCCTGACATGATGAAGAAGGATAGGTTCTTGGCTGGTCTTTGGGAGAATATACGTTGGAGAGTTGAGCTAAAGAAGCCTAGGACATATGAAGATGCACTAGAGGTAGCAAGGAACAAAGAGTGGAAGCCGAGGAAAATGAGCCAGTTAGGGGTGGAGTCTTTGTCCATGAGGTCTGAATTTCAGCCTATGGACTCTTTACAAGGTTTCATACCAGGGGTTCATCATGAACCAATGGTTTTTGTTACTCCTCAAGTTATGCCTGCAGTGGTCACTACACCCGTGCAAGATGATGGGCTAAGGCAAGACATGAGGCAAGTGGTAGATTTAATGAAGAATCTTAGCCTAAACATGCTAGGTCAAGTGGGAAATAATCGAGGTCGAGGGAGGTTTGCAAATCAGCCCAAGAGGTGAAGAAAGACCTAGGAATGGTGTTGGACAAAGCAATGGTAGGTTCTGGAGGCAGACACCCACATGTTATAATTGTGGAGAGTTGGGCCACATCAGCCTGCAATGTGATAAGCCACCAAGGATGGGGAAAGACATGTATCCATTGCCAAGACATGTGCTAACTAGGTCAAATGATTATGGCATCGAAATTAAGGGAGAAGAAGGAACCAGTGGATTAACCAAGGAGGAAAAGGGAAAGAAAAAAGTGCTAAGTGTAGTCACCTTGGAGAAGGCATCAAAGCTAGAGGATACATTAGTGATGCCTATTGGGAAAAGGACGCCAGGTCCTAGTAAGAAGAAAGGAAAGAGCCATGAAGGCGAGGATGTCAAGACCAAGAGGAAAAGAAGGGCTCGTCGCAAGTTTCATGTTTCAAATTTTCCACTAGGGGATGGGAAATTAAGCTATGACTTGAAGGATGATCTGACAAGCAAGAAGGTAGATGTTACTTTTGGGCAGCTTATAGAGATGGTTCCTAAGCTAAAGCGACAGTGGAAGAGGATGGTTAACCCAATGGAGAAAGAGCCAGAAGAGGTTCAATGAAGGTGTTGGCGATGGACGGGCTACCAGACATTTGTCCAATAGTAGATGTGTGGCACAAAGGAAAAATTTTGGGACAAGGTTATGTGGATGGTGGAGCCCAAATATGCGTCATAACACACTCATGCGTTGAGAAGATGGGTCTTACAGTGTCTAGGGTGTCAGGCTTCCAGATCAGATTGGCAAACCATCAGAAAGTAAAATATTTGGGTGTTGTAAAGAGCTTAGAAGTGGAATCATATGATGCAAAGGCAGTGGTTGATTTTTATGTGATGCCAGCAGGGTTGGGAGCATATCCTATTATACTGGGCAGACCATGGTTATGTGCAGTGGGAGCTGTTTAGGATTGGTGACCTGGTACGATTAGCCTCTATGGAAAGACAGGTGCCAAGAAGCTATACAATATGGACACAAGGAAACGATTAGAGGAGCTTTATGAAGACGAGGATGAGTCTAGACTTGATGGAGACTCTTCCACGGTGAAAGATGAGGACAGTGATAGCACTACCAGCAGTGATGAGGATGCTGATGTTGCATTTCTTTTGATGGACAAAGGAATCCAGGAGTCCGGTTTAGTTGCATTTGCAAATGAGGTTGAAGATGAAAGCGAAGGGCCTTATGAAGTGATTGAAGGGCTGATGCAGACCAAGGCTGAGTTGTCAAAGAAGCAGGACTTGATGACACAAATGATCAGTGGAGACCTCTCAGCTATGGAGAAGGAGATATATTTGCATATGCTAGCTAGTTTTCCTGATTTGTTTACTACTTCATATGAAGAGATTAGAGGGTTCAAGGGAGAAGAGATGCATATAGAGCTGAAAGAAGGCATCAAAGCTAGAGGATACATTAGTGATGCCTATTGGGAAAAGTGCCCTAGGTCCTAGTAAGAAGAAAGGAAAGAGCCATGAAGGCGAGGATGTCAAGGCCAAGAGGAAAAGAAGGGCTCGTCGCAAGTTTCATGTTTCAAATTTTCCACTAGGGGATGGGAAATTAAGCTATGACTTGAAGGATGATCTGACAAGCAAGAAGGTAGATGTTACTTTTGGGTAGCTTATAGAGATGGTTCCTAAGCTAAAGCGATAGTGGAAGAGGATGGTTAACCCAATGGAGAAAGAGCCAGAAGAGGTTCAGTGAAGGTGTTGGCGATGGACGGGCTACCAGACATTTGTCCAATAGTAGATGTGTGGCACAAAGGAAAAAATTTGGGACAAGGTTATGTGGATGGTGGAGCCCAAATATGCGTCATAACACACTCATGCGTTGAGAAGATGGGTCTTACAGTGTCTGGGGTGTCAGGCTTCCAGATCAGATTGGCAAACCATCAGAAAGTAAAATATTTGGGTGTTGTAAAGAGCTTAGAAGTGGAATCATATGATGCAAAGGCAGTGGTTGATTTTTATGTGATGCCAGCAAGGTTGGGAGCATATCCTATTATACTGGGTAGACCATGGTTACGTGCAGTGGGAGCTGTTTAGGATTGGTGACCTGGTACGATTAGCCTCTATGGAAAGACAGGTGCCAAGAAGCTATACAATATGGACACAAGGAAACATTTAGAGGAGCTTTATGAAGATGAGGATGAGTCTAGACTTGATGGAGACTCTTCCACGGTGAAAGATGAGGACAGTGATAGCACTACCAGCAGTGATGAGGATGCTGATGTTGCATTTCTTTTGATGGACAAAGGAATCCAGGAGTCCGGTTTAGTTGCATTTGCAAATGAGGTTGAAGATGAAAGCGAAGGGCCTTATGAAGTGATTGAAGGGCTGATGCAGACCAAGGCTGAGTTGTCAAAGAAGCAGGACTTGATGACACAAATGATCAGTGGAGACCTCTCAGCTATGAAGAAGGAGATATATTTGCATATGCTAGCTAGTTTTCCTGATTTGTTTACTACTTCATATGAAGAGATTAGAGGGTTCAAGGGAGAAGAGATGCATATAGAGCTGAAAGAAGGTGCTAAGCCAATGCGGCAAAGGCTAAGAAGGATGGGCCAAGAGCAGATGGAAGCCTTGCGGGAAGAGGTGGACAAGCTATTGAAGGCGGGGTTCATAGTCGCATTGGAGACCGCAGAATGGGTGAGTCCAGTAGTAGTGAGTCCAAAGAAGTATGGGAAGTGGAGGATTTGTGTAGATTTTAAACCCTCAAACGCAGCCACTAAGAAGAACCCATATCCTCTTCCATTCATTGATCAGATCTTGGATTCAGTGGCAGGTTATGAGAGATACAGTGTGTGTGATGGTTTTTCA
This sequence comes from Adiantum capillus-veneris, assembly GCF_014529385.1. Taxonomy (NCBI): domain Eukaryota; kingdom Viridiplantae; phylum Streptophyta; class Polypodiopsida; order Polypodiales; family Pteridaceae; genus Adiantum; species Adiantum capillus-veneris. Next base: position 44,112,080 of record NC_140948.1, read on the forward strand.
GGCTATTCTCAATTGAAGATTGCTCTTAAAGACCGCACAAAGACAACTTTTATTACGCTAGTCAAATGGACCATCTTTCTATCAAGAGAGAGCAAATTGGGTGTTGGCACCATTAATAGGTAGGTGTGTTAAAGCTTTTATGGATGACTTCTGTGTCTACAGCAGTAGGGCTGAACATCATGAGAAACTGCAGATGGTATTGGCTCGATATGATGAATGTGGAGGACAACTAAATCCAAAGAAGTATCATCTAGCACAGCCAAGGGTGAAGTTATTGGGCCACATGGTGTCAGAAAATGGCATTGAGGCTGATCCAGACAAGGTTAAGTTTATTATTCTTCTTCCATCACCTACGAGTACAAAGCAATTGGCAACCTTTATACACAAAGTGAAGTACATGGCACGGTTTATTCCATTGTCTTCGCAGCTCCTTTATCCATTACAACAAGTGGCAAATCATGATCCATTGCAATGGGATGACAAGTGTGAAGAAGTGTTTCAAGAGGTGAAAGAGGTGTTAGGGGGGTTGTCAACCATGCATGCTCCTGATTGGGAGAAAGTTTTTTATGTAAATCCATCAGTAGGGGATGATGCCATTGGAGCCATGCTATTGCAAAAAGGGAAGGGCAGCCATTATATGAGGCATGTGTATTGTGCAAGCCGAGTGAAGTTGGTAGTAGAAAGAAAATTCTCGGAAGTAGAGCTAGTGATGGCCAATGTAATATTTGCTTGTCGTCGATTTCGTCATTACTTGCTACCATGACCTTTTGTTTTCTTAACGAGTTATGCCTTTTTGCCACAGTTAATTAATGGCACTAACATGTCAAATGTGGTGAAGAAATGGGTAATTGAGCTGCAAGATTTTGAGTTCTCTTTTCTAGTGGAAGACAACACAAGGGCTACCCTAGCCAATTTGTTGACCTATAAGGAGAATCCCCTTCTTGTTAAGGAAGAGGTGGTGAGAAAGGTAGTTGAATAAGTGCCACTGATCATCAATGCACATGTTTTGTTCTTTGATGGCTCATACAGAAAGAGCCATGATGTGGGTTCAGGGGGTATAGCATTTTATGATCCAGAGGGGAAGCTAGTATGTAAGAGAGGGTTCAAATTGGACACACATAGTAACAATGAGGCTGAATATGCTACGTTGGAAGCCGGATTACACATTTGTTTGAAGCATGGGGTTAGAAGGTTGAGCATCAAAGGTGATGCCTTGTTAGTTGTGAAGCAAGTGCTGGGTGTGTGGAAGAGCAAGCACACCTCATTGAAGGAAATGTGTTTCAGAATTAAAGGTCTGTTATAAAAATTTGAAGCATGGAGCATCAGACACATTGAACGTGCTTTAAATGGAGAGGCACATGAAGCAGCTCAAAGCATGATTGGGGAGCTATTTGTGTTGAGAACCAGTTTACCTCTTTATCATGGTCGGGAAAGTTTGGCTCAAGAAGAGGAGTTTTTGCTAACAGAAATCATTCCAAAGGAGATTCAGAAGTCTAAGAAGTATGGTTTTTTGCGTAGAGCATACAAGTATAAATTGATTGGTGATGTCTTGTACATGAAAGGGGCTGATCTTGTGTTGAGACGTGTACCTTGGCGGGAGGAGCTTTACAGAGTTTTGGAAGAGAATCATGAAGGCGCATGTGGCGGCCATTTTGCTCTAAAGATCACCTTGCATAAGATCTTGCAAGAAGGGTATGTATGGCCTAGTTTGCACAAGGATGTTCACCATTGGTGTAGGTCTTGCAATAGGTGTCAAGCATTTGGGAAGAGAGTGTTAAAGCTAGAGCTACGAAAAACCATTATGGTGTTTGATGTGTTTGAAAAGTGGGGGATTGATGCAATAGGTCTGTTACCTATCACAAGCAGGGGCAAGAGCTATATTTTGACTGTAGTGGAATATCTCTCTAGATGGGCAGAGGCTATAGCAGTAAAATGTTGAGATGTCGAGCTCTACACCTTGAGCTGGCATCCACTACGGGTCTTGGCCGCTTACGGCATTTACTCACTGGCGCGTTAGGTGACCGACATGGAGGATCTCTGCCAATGATTCTATAGTTGGACTACACTTATAGTGCCAGCCTAGTACGCTTCTAGCGAGTTCACACTTAGTGACCGCATGTACATATGTGCTACTTTTCAGCTTTAGCACTTAGTCATTTTGTACTGTCTTTTCTGTCAAGAAGAAGAAGAAGCTTTCCATCTCTGTGTGCTTTGTGCTTGTCTTGTGTAGCTCTCTTGCATCCTCATTCTTTACATAAAACAGATCACTGCAAAGGATGTGGCAAAATTTGTGTACGACGAAATATGTTGCAAGTCACTAGAGCTACTTTCAGATAAGGGGCCAGGATTTAGAGCTAAACTGGTAGACTTTTTATGCGCAAAGATGAAGATTAGGCAGCAGCATACCACTCCTTATTACCCGCAATGTAATGGCTTAAAAAAGATTCAATGGTGAGTTGGTACAGATTCTTTTGAAAGTGACAGAGCACCAAGGAAAGAATTGGGATTTGGAATTGCCTAGTGCATTATGAGCTTACCATACTTCGGTAAAGACAGGTACAGGGTTTACTCCATTTCATTTGGTGTATGGGAAGGAAGCACTATTGCCTATAGAAGTAGATTTGCCTGCAGTAAAGATGTTAGAGAAGTTGCTTGGGCCGCCTAGTGATGCATTCAAAGAGAGGTTGTTACAGTTACAAGAGGTTCAGCTGGATAGGATGAGTGCATTGGAACATTATGGGCAGATGCAAGATAGGGCTTTGGCAAAGATAAATGAAAAGGTTAAAAGTAAGGGTATCAAGAAGCATGACTTGGTTTTGTGCTACAACAGTAAGCTGGACAACACCTTCCAAAAGAAGTTTCAAATTAAGTGGGAAGGCCCTTTCAAGGTAGTGGAGTGTTTCCCGAATGGTACATATCAGTTGGCTAACCTGGATGGGGTTCTACATAAGTCAAGGGTGAATGGATTGCGTCTTAAATTGTATCATTCCACGTTAATGATGGTTGAGCAAGATGAGCTGTCTGTGGATCAAGCAGTGTTGGTGAAGGATGAGGAGACTTGTGACGCTGTGAGTCTCATATCGCTTTTTGCTGCTGTTGATCATGAATGATCTAGCAGGCTAGGGGATGGGCAAATTATGTCAGAAGTTTTTTGGAGCAAGGGATTGCGCATATGTAAATACCCATGCATGGTGCATCAAATAAAGGATTACCCATTTTCGAGAGCCAGGTGGTTACGTGGGGCCCACATGTGTACAGGTAGGACATCATGTACATAGTGCATTGATTTTCACTATCACTAGTACCAATGTGTTTTTCTACAATAATGAGGAGTTGGTAGCATGTAAAAATTCTCGAGGAAGCTATCCGTGGGCTGAGGACATGAGGTAAGCAGGTGCGTCAGATGGCATCTAGTGGCGTCAGGAGGCCGAATGGGGTCAATACTTGCACGTGGATGAGTACGAACACAACGTGGGTGTTTTCTTGTGATACTTATGCAGAAAGGTCATCATGAGGACCACTTTTTGGGCCACTTCACGTGGTGGCGGGATGCATTATTGAAAACAGTCGAGTGCCAGGTCTGCGTATGGATGCAGTAGGGTGACAACTATGCACTGCGAGGTCAGTTTTTGGCCTGTTCAGGGTCCGTTTGAGGTCATCTAAAAGGACAAGGGTGCCCAACTAAAAAAGCTAAGTATGGGAACTGAAAAAACAGAGAGAAGACCAGAAAAAACATGGAGAGAAGAGGAGGAGCAGCTGCAACTGTGTTTTTGCTTTTTTTGGAGCCTGTTTTGACCGTAAACTTCTCATGCGAGGTCGGATTTGAGCACTTTGACATTGTAGACTGGGGTTTTGGGCCGTTCTGGATGCGATGGCACTGTCCATTTTGCCAAATTCCTCACTCTTTTTTTGTTGTTTTGGCTGTGTAAGTTTCTCCTATGAGCGAAGCTTTTGCTCCAATTTGTGATTGTATCTGGTACATTTTACCCATATTGTGTGAGCTATTTGCTCCATTGGTGTTGGCCCAAGCTCATTTGTATCTAAATATCAAAAGTTATCCTCTTTTGAGCTGAGTTTTTTGGGTGTGTGTGTGTGTCTGTGTGTCTCTGTGTGGAGTGGGCAAGTGGATAGTCTCTCTCCTCTCACTCCATAGATGTGTTTCCTGTCTCGGCCAGGTGGGTTGTGTAAGCCGAGTGGTGCCCCATAGTGTGTGTGTATATCATTTCAAGAGTGTGTGTCGGATCATTATATAGGCATTCCGTGTATTTCCATCCCGCTCACAACGCCTTATGGCTTATTTGGGTGTTGGACACGACACTGCCAACACTATCTACACTGACAGTCAGAGCACATTGGGAGTTGCGGGACTGCAACACACATAGATTGGGTAACCATGGAAGCTACTGCACACTAGAGCCAAATTCCAGGTCTTTTTCTGTAAAAAGAAGCCCTCTCTCTCTTCCCCATTAAAATATGAGCTGATGTGTCAATTTTTTGGCCATTTTGCCACTTTGGACCAAAACTAGGTCATTTTTATGTCATTTTTGACCCAAAAAATGTCATTTTTGATGCAAAAAGTCCCAAACAAAGTAAAAAAGATCCCTAAATTTGTGGGATCACTTTCATAAGCACAAAAATCATAGATAAGCATAATTTCTCATCAATATACTACTTTGGGTCACTTTCCATGCAATTCTACAACGGCACCTGTTAGCTGCTATTCTTGGTAGGTTTTGCCCGCATCATTCTTTATAGGCTAGATGAGTGTGCCACCATGAAACACTTGGAGTATGTACATCATAAAACCAAAATAAGCATCTTATCAAGTGGAAAAGCACGCAAAGGCACCACATTGAGGGCCATGACTCCCAAGATAGGTATGTACGTGATAGCAACCGCAATAGCCACTTCAACAAATATCACAATATGTACAATAGTGTCAAAATTGAGGTGAATGGTTTTATTGCATACTATGTACGTGCCATGGCACGACAATGGGTAAAGTGAGAGTGAGCAAGGATGTGGTTTTTTATGAATCAACAAGTTGGTATGTTGATGTAAAGGAACAGTTGGGGCTGATGTAAGAGAGAATGTGGCTATGGAAGATACAGGTCCACAGTCACAAGTTTTGAGTGGGCCACAAGCCCGTGGGATTCACTCTATATACAAAACGGGACGCCACCTGCGAGCGGACAACTTTGATAAAACCCCTATATAAGACTCATTTTAGGGAATATGACCCCCCTTTCTATGCTTATGCGAAAATCAATGAAGAAAACTATTGTACCCCTATCTTACATATAAAATTTAGGTCTCACATGATCTAACTGATTAAAACTAGTCAAAGAGTGTGCAACATAGTGACTGGAAACGTACTAAGGAACCACTTCTGTTGATAACTAGATGTACCCTCAATATGTATTAGTTTGACTTTAAAACTACGTGCCCAATCATCTTGCACACTGACTTCTTGTCCAATTTTGACCCATGTAGGGCCGGTGTAAATCAACCCTTGGATTGCTACAAATCAACCCTTATCTACTATGACTAGATTGATGCAAAGTTTGATGTGTGGCCTGATAAAAACACTTCCCCAAAATTTATTCGAGTTCTATTTTACATCGGTGACCAATCGTTACAAGTAATCAACTCGAGTCAGTCCCCCCCTCCCCCCCCCCCCCCCCCCCCCCCCCCCCCCCCATAAATATGATACCCCTGTTACCATATACATGTGGTAGTGATGTGTGTGAACACACTAGGACCGCCGGGGCATTTTTTCCCTCTTTAGGAGGTTTTTTCCCCCGTGCATTGTATATACGCCCATCACTCTAGGGCTACCTATCTTTCCATTGCACACTAAGTAACACACTCTCTATTGTGTGCCTTGAGCTTCCTTCATCTTCTCCAAGCTGTGTGTGTTTCGCTGCAACTCTAATTCCAACAATTGGTATCAGAGCATGTCACGTCCTCCTAGGCTTAGTCGCCAGCTGCTCCAGCACACGCCTGCTCACTTTCTCCGATTTCAGTGAGCTTTGGCGAGCGTTCGCAGGTCGACAAATTTTTTGGGAGAGCTCAAAGAGCTTGGTCTACTCATAAATTTGATTTGGGCTCATTTCGGCCTCTGTATCCACTACAGGCAGTACTGCACAGGCTATTTCATCATTTTGTGCAGAATTTTTGTCAGTGCCGTTTTCTACATAACAGGTGCCTTATAGATTTCTACGGTTTGTGCTATATAGCACAAGTTGTTCTCGCTCTGTTTCTCCTATTTTCAGGCAATTTTCACATCAGGTGCAGCATTTACCATGGCTGACAACAACAACACAGATGTGTTCAAGATGTTTGCTGCTAAGGTGGACAGGTTGGATGGGGACAACTAATTTATGTGGGCTTATCTGATGCAACATGTTCTTGTGTCAAAGGGTGTCTGGAACATTGTGCAGGGCATTGATGTACGTCCTGGTTCTGAGGATGTAGGCGATGTTAAGGATGTTGCAGGTCTTGCTGCAAGGATTGTTGCTGTTAGAGTTGTTTTGCCTACGGTAGAACAAGATCGTTGGGATGTTAAGGATGCGCAGGCTCATGCATTGATTGCGTTGTCTGTGAAGCGCACCATTGTTTCTCACATCCGTTCAGCAAAATCTGCAAAATAGGATTGGGATATTTTAGCATGTCTTTATGCAAGCCGCAATGAGGCTAAAATTGCTTTGCTGCGTAAAGAGCTAGAGTCGAAGATTATGCATGAGGAAGATGATATGGACACTTTCCTTGCTAGTGTCAAGGATATCAATGAGCAACTCATTTGTGCAGGTGAAGTCATTTCAGACAGTTCCCTAGTGCAGACTGTTCTTGATGCCTTACCAGATTCTTACCAGACTTTTGCTAGTACTTGGAGACTTATGACCCAAGGAAATCCTGAAGTTGTCAAGTTTGATGCATTATGCACATTGCTGTTGCAAGAGTCACTTTCCAGAAAAAACAGGACTAGGTAGCGTGCAGTTGAATAGGCTTTTATTGCTTCTCAAAGAAATGGTGGTAACAGGAATGCAGCCACTTCTTATGGTTCTGCTGCGAGTGGCAAAAATATTGTTCCTAATGTTTCTGCTGGCAACACTTCGTCTGGCAATTCTGGTGATAAGGGCAAAAAGAAGATGCGTTGCCATTATTGTAAAGCCAATGATCACTTGATCAAGTCGTGTCCTAAGTTGAAGGCCAAAGAGGTTAAGAAGAAAGAGGGTGTTTCCACTACAAATGCTGGTTCCACTACAAATGCAACCATTGTTGAGTCTTCTGTGAAAGGAGACTGTGTTGCTGATGTTGATGCAGAATGGGCTTTTAGCGTAGAGTGCACTTACAATCCTACTGTCCATGATGCATGCTTGTCAGTTGCTGCAGATTCACATGTGTGGTATTTTGACAGTGGTGCTACAAAGCACATTTCCTCACATCGTGAATTGTTTACCTCTCTCGAGTCTGTCCCTCATGGAAATTCAGTCACTTGTGCCAACAACGCCTCTTATCCAGTTCACGGAGTTGGAAAGATTGTGCTTACTGCTGCCAATGGGAGTTCTTTCACACTTGTTGATGCACTTTATGTACTTGGGATCAAGAAGAATCTCTTGTCTGTATCGGCACTTGCTAGACTTGGACTTGTAGTCAAATTTGTGGATGATAGATGTACAGTTCATGATCTCAGTTTTGGTGATGAAATTGTTGCATCTGGGCTTTTGTGCCGTGGGTTGTATAAGCTCACTTTGTATGACAAGTGTGGACAAAATTTTGCAAATGCTGTTGCAGATTCAAGGGCTATTTCAGATGCAAAACTAAATTCAAGGTCATCTAAATTTTGCCAGTTTGCTGCGTTTGCAGAAATCTGATATGGTTTCTTCTTTGCCGCCTCTTGAAGCACCTGTCAAACATGTTTGTGAGGGCTGTATTTTGGGTAAGATGCAGCGTTCTAAGTTTCCAAAGGATGGTTCAGTTCGGGCCACATGCAGGTTGCAGCTTGTGCATAGTGATGTTTGTGGGCCCATGCAAACTCCGTCCTTGGGCAATTACCTGTACTTCGTGACTTTCATTGATGATTACTCCAGGCATGCATGGGTATTTCCGCTTAAAGCGAAGTCCGAAGTTTTTATGTGCTTCAAATTTTTTTTGGCTATGGCTGAAAATGCCTCGAAATGTACTATGGGCACCCTCCGTTCACATCGAGGGGAGGACTATATGTCTCATGAATGTAATGCATTTTTGGCTAGTCATGGGATAAAACACCAATGTACAGTGCCTTATACACCTCAGCAAAATGGTGTTGCTGAGAGGAAAAACAGGTCACTGACAGAAATGGCACGATGTATGGTCAAAAGTCAAGCTTTACCGCATTCTTTTTGGCTTGAGGCCAAAATGTGTGCCACTTATGTACTTAACAGGTGTCCTACGAATGTATGGTCAAAAGTCAAGCTTTACCGCATTCTTTTTGGATTGAGGCCATCATGTGTGCCACTTATGTACTTAGCAGGTGTCCTACGAATGCTTTGCAGTCTATTACTCCATATGAAGCATGTCATTATAGAAAGCCTTCTATTGAGCACATGCATGTTTTTGGATGTTTGGCATATGCTTTGGTGCCACAAGTGTAGTGCAGAAAATTGGATGATAAGGCTATCAAATGTATTTTTGTTGGTTATAGTGCTGAAAGCAAAGGTTACAGGTTGTATCATCCGAAAACAAAACATATTCTGGTTCTCGGGATGTAGTGTTTGTGAAGATTCTGTTCAGCCCTTGTTGTCATGTACTAGAGACAATAATGTAAGATCACAGGACATTTATGACACTTTGTTGCCTCTTTTCAATGGTGGAAATACGAATGTAAGTTCCAATGAGGCAAATGTACAGCCTATGGGGGTTTCTGAAAATGCTTTAGATCAGCCTATTACTGATGCAGATGTACATGATGTACTTGATGAGGAAAGGGCTGAAAATGAGCATGCTAGAGGTATGCCAAAATGGCTGGTGCACACTTTGCGTGACAGTAAATTGGATGCACCTTTGTCTAGTCGTACTCGTTCAGGATCTCGCCATGCATCTTATGCATCAGATTGTTATGCTTTGGATGTGTCTAGCTTACATGATGTTGAGGAGCCTCTGTCTTTTGATGAAGCACAAAATTCAGAAAATTGGATGGCTGCCATGCAATCTGAATATGATGCACTTATAGAAAATGACACTTGGACTTTATGTGATTTGCCTCCTGGAAAAGAGGCCATTGGTACAAAGTGGGTTTACAAGTTAAAACGCAAGCCGGGTGGTGAGATCGATCGCCATAAGGCTCGACTTGTTGCAATGGGTTATGCACAGCAAAAAGGCATTGATTATGAAGAGACTTTTGCTCCCACTTGCCGTATGACTACTGTGCATTTTCTATGTGCTTTGGCAGCTCATTTTGGTTGGGATGTACATCAATCAGACATTGTTACTGCTTTCTTGAATGGTGACATATTTGAAGAAGTTTATGTAACATAGCCTCGCGGTTTTGTCATAAAAAGACAAGAGGACAAAGTGTGCAGATGTAAGAAGGCTTTGTATGGGTTGAAGCAATCTCCTCATGCTTGGTATGAGAAAGCTGACACTCATTTGGTGAAACGAGGCTTTCGTAACAGTCCAACAGAAAGCACATTGTATGTAAAGCGTCAGGATGATGTACTTCTCATTGTGGTTCTTTATGTTGATGATTTGCTGATCACTGGACCAAATGAGAGACATATTGCTGAATTTAAGACTGATTTGAATGCTAATTTCAAGATGAAAGATTTGGGGCTGTTGCATCATTACTTGGGTATACAGTTTAAGCAGTGTGATGGTGGTATTGCCTTGTGTCAGAAAAGTTACATAGAGACATTTCTATGTAAGTTTGGACTTGAGGATTGCAAACCTATTGCCACTCCCTTGGAAACAGGTTTGAAGTTGAGTCTACATGATGCTGGCGATCCTACTGATGTCACTCTTTATCAAACTGTTGTTGGCTACCTCATTTATGTATGCAACACGAGGCCGGATATTTAGTTTGCAGTCTCACAGGTCAGCAGATTTATGCATAGCCCAGGGTCTAAGCATTGGCAAGCTGTCAAGAGGATTTTCCTCTACCTTAGTGGCACTTTACATCTTGGCTTGTTTTGTCCCAAGGGGGGATCATTGCCGCCAGACTTACAATGCTTTTTCAGACTCAGATTGGGTTGGTTGTTTTGACACGCGAGTGTCCACAAGTGGTTTTTGTTTCATGCTTGGCAGTTCATGTATATCATGGTTGAGCAAGAAGCAACCTACTGTGGCCACTTCGAGTTGTGAGGCTGAGTACAGGGCAGTCTTCACAGCTACGGTTGAGTGTGTATGGCTCAGACGCCTTATGGATGATTTGGGTGTTGGACAGGACACTACCAACACTATCTACATTGACAGTCAGAGCGCATTGGCAGTTGCGAGGAACCCAATTTTTCATGCTCGCACAAAGCACATTGAGGTGCATTACCACTATGTCAGGGAGAGGATCTCAGTAGGAGAGATCAGCTTGGCTTATGTGCCAACACAGGACAACCTTGTAGATCTTTTCACAAAGGCATTCTCTCGTGAGAAGCTTGAAGCTTTCCGCAAAGCTTTGGGCTTACTCCCCTTTGTGGACTGATCCTGTCCTCAGGGCATGGCACTTCCCTTCACTCATGTGCCAGCTCTCATTCACCGCATCACTCCAGGGGGGATTTGTTACCATATACATGTGGTAGTGATGTGTATGAACACACTAGGACCGCCGGGGCATTTTTTCCCTCTTTAGGAGGTTTTTTCCCCCGTGCATTGTATATACACCCATCACTCTAGGGCTACCTATCTCTCTATTGTGTGCCTTGAGCTTCCTTCGTCTTCTCCAAGCTGTGTGTGTTTTGTTGCAACCCTAATTCCAACAACCCCCTCCCTTACTTTTAAGCTTGGGAGATAAATTATTGGGGGCCTGTCCCTAACTTATATGCTTATGGAACTAGTAAATAAACCCCCCTCCCCTGCACTTACGCGGTGCGGTAAGGTTTTCATGGTGAACCCCCCGGGGCCACAAGGGTCCTCGAGTGCAAGTCATGGTGAGAATCCATGGAGTGATAGGTTACATGAAAGAGTGAGTCCTGCAAACTCTTCAAATGTATCAAGGAAAGGAAAGAAAAAATTTTATGATTCCCCTAAGTTGCCAAATTTGAGTGTTGGTTATGATGATGGCGATAATAGTGGTTCTGAGCAGAGTTTGGATGAGGAGTTTAACATACCCTCTGTGAAGACTTTGGGTGAAAGAAGAATGCAAGCAGGGAATAGGGCACCTAGAAGTGTTCCTAGACCATGCAGATCAGAAAGAGTAAGAAATCATGTGCAAAGATTGACTTATGACATTTATGTGGCTCATCATTGTGCATTTATGGTGAAGATTATAGAGGAAGTAGAACCCACATGTTTTGAGGATGCCGTCAAGGATGAAGAGATGGTCACACTTGATGCAAATGGAACATGGGAATTGGTGCCATTACCAATGGATAAGAAGGAAATTGGATATAAGTGGGTTTACAAAATAAAGCATAATGCTGACAAAGCGTGAGTAGGTACAAGGCTAGAATTGTGGCGAAAGGTTATGCATAGACTTATGGGATTGATTATGAAGAAGAGACGTTCAGCCTCGTAGCTAATATGGATATTGTTCGTGTGTTTATTGCAGTGGCTGCCGCATTAAAATGGGTGTTCAAACAAATGGATGTAAAGAATGCATTTTTGAATGCAGTAAAATGTGTATATGGAGTAGCCACAAGGTTATGCAAATAATATGAAGCTACATGACCTTGATTGCAAGTTAAAGAAAGCATTGTATGTACTAAAGCAAGCACGTAGGGCTTGGTATGAGAGGATTTTGGCATTCCTAATTTCATTGGGCTTTGAGATGTCTGATGCAGACCATTCATTGTATGCGTAGAAGAATGAGGCAGGAATTGTGGTAATATGTATATATGTGGATGATTGGATTGTTGAAGGTGATAATGTGGCTGAAGGAGAGGCTCGAGGAGTGCACCTTTAAGAAACTATTCATATAACGTGCGTTCAAAGGGTATTAAAAAAATCCCTTTACTCTTCAAAAAATTATAGGTTTTCTCTCAAATCAATTTAAAAAACCCTTCTATTAATATAATTATGTTAAAATTTTAAAAAAATAGCAAATAAAAAACCCATTCATTTGAGTTCAGGTGGTAACTTACATGTGTAAGAGGTGAAACCCCTAAGAGTAGACGGCATGCAAGCTCTACTTATGCAAGAGTCTGACATGAAAGACTTGGGAGACTTGCGGTATTTCTTGGGTATTGAAATTATTTGCATGGAAGAAGGTGTATGATTGTCATAAAGGAAATATGCTTTGGATATGTCGAAAAAGTATGGTATGACTGATTGTAAGCCAATTGCAATGCCCCTAGATAAGAATTTGAAGTTGGGGAATAATGCAGGTCAAGTGCTTGATAATGCTACCATGTACAAGAAGATTGTGTGTAGCTTGATTTACTTGACTATCTCACGTCCACATTTGAGCTACACAGTTGGATTGGTGAGTCAGTTTATGCAATTTTTCAAGAAATCACACTTGGATGCAGTGAGGCGCACTTTGCGTTATGAGAGTACTACTTTGGATTACACACTCTTTTATAGGGATGACGTGGAGTTGCATCTCTAAGGCTACATAGATGCAGATTGTGCTGATAGTACATATGATCACAAGTCTACCAGTGGATTCATGTTCTCACTTGGGAGTGTTGCTATGACATGGAGCAGCAAGAGGCAACATACGGTTTTTCTTTGGAGTACAGAGGTAGAGTACATGGGTGCTGCAATGAGGTAGTATGGCTAGGATTGCTACTTCACAACTTTGGAGTGCAGGTACAAAGGCCTGTTGTCATCTATTGTGACAACCACATCAGCATACACAAAACCCATTGTTTCATGCTAGGAAGAAGCACATTGAGGTGCACTACTACTTCATCAAAGAGAGGGTCTTAGCAAGCGACATCAACTTGGAGTATTTGGCGATGGATGGGCAAGTTGCAGATATCTTCACAAAGGCCCTTGGAGCAGCGAAGGTACGGTGGTTTGGAGTGATGCTTGGCATATGAGAGATGGCATTGAGCTTGAATGACACTCCGTCACAAGGACTATCACCTCTCCTCCTCCATAACAATACCCACCAGACTAGTTAATTTCAACTAGGAAGTTCTCACTTTAGATAGGGATATGTAAGTATTGTCTACAACATGAGTGTAGATGATCGCAAAGGTCCTTAGAGAAGAAGAAAACAATTTTTAACATCATAATAAGGACAAGAACCCCAAGAGACCTCATAGAGTTGTCCGACGAGTTTTGTACTCAAGACCTATTATTCAAGAGAGAAGAACCTAATATATATGCTATTGCAGAGTTTGGGAAAAGTGTCTCTCAACTTACAGTTTTGCCACTTGAATATGCAATAATGGTTATTAGGAGCAAGAGAGAAAAGAATTATTGTGCATCCCTTACATTCGAGAGAAATAGTAAAAATATGAGGAAATAGCTAAAAGTTCTGAAATGCAATTGGTGTAACAACTTCCTTTTTTTAAAGTATAGAAGGGGTAGGAAAAGGACATTTAGTGTCCTTTCCCCATAAAACATGCAAGGCACTCTAACGATTCACAAGAGCCAAGAGCCATGTGGCGAGCATGTTTTATGGGAAAGGACACATAGTGTCCTTTTTCGGCCATCATGGTCTAGGGGAGTGGGGTGCACGTGCAACTTAGTATTCATTATGGTCTAGGGCAGTGGGACAAGTGGCAGTGAGGGCAATAATGGGGGCAGTAGTGGAACGTGTGCATGTAATATTCTCGCAACAAATGATGTGTAATCATTGGATTCATTAAGAACTGATGGTTTGCATTACGCACAGTGACTTGTCAATTGTTAATTGATTGGTGAGCTGATGATCAACGATATTACTACATATGCGGATTTGTCAACCATCAAGTTATTTTTTGTTTTGTTTTCGTAGTCGGGTAGGGCACACCCGACCGCTCCCCTCATACATCAAAAAAGTATACAAGAAGAACGACCAAGACTATGCACCCAAAAACCGAAGGCAGACGCACCATCAAATTATTCAACACCATGATTCCGCTCAATAATGCTGTAGGTTTTGACGGTTGGGGTCAATGGCCCCACGACCCTGGACCATGATGGGGATTGTGCATGGTTATAAAGAAGATGTTTTCTCGTGAAGAGACAAGTTTTGAACTCAAGAGTCAAGAGTCAAGACGTTTTGCGGAAAGAGTAGTTGACTATTGAGAAGAATGTGGAGGTTGACGAGATAAAAAGGAGGGAGGCGAGGTAGAGTCTAGAGAGAGTGACAGGAGTTTTACTTTTTAACGCGGTTCAGCAAAGAAAAGAGCAGCGCGGAGCAGAAAGACAGAATCCGATTGTACTCGTAAACGTGTTGCATCCTTTCACAAAAGGTCACATGGGTTGCTACATATTTTGGCGCGCTCTCTCGGGCTTTGCAAATCTCTTCCTCTACTTTTTCAACACCCTACCCATTGCCTTCGGCTATTATATGAGCCTTGACAAATTTTTCAAAGGCAAAATGCCAACCAAATAGCCCAACTATGACCATCATATAGACCGTGGTCGTGCACATTATCCCTCATGAGCGATTTGTGAAAAAATAATGCTTAAACCCAGGTTGCTCCCACGGTAACTAGTCAAGAAATCTCCCAATAATAGCCGTTCTGCTACCTTCTCCTAGCCCTACTATCCCTTGGGTTTTTCGTAGGATAACATTATTTTCCGCGTGAGGAGTGATGCAACATAGACCTTAGGGCTGAATTGCCAATCAATTTGGAGCTTTTCGGGAACTATCTCGCGACCAAAAATTTCCTCCCATGGAGTACGACCACCTGCTTCCTTGTGCATGTTGTCCCTACTACTCCCTACCACAACTCAGTTCATGGAGTGCGACCACATGCTTCCTTGTGCGTGTTGTCCCTACTACTCTCTACCACAACTCAGGTCATTACCTTACTAAGAGTGCCTTTTCCTAACGTGTACAAAGAGGACCATTCAAAATTAGAGGGTCCTTTTTCCAATGATCACACAATCCCATGCAAAACCCCATCCCGATTAAGAGAGTGCCCCTAATATAGGCCCACTAACAGTGCAAGTGTGGGGCCCTTGTCCATTGAAACAACAACCCGATTGAGTGTTTCGTCTTTCCAACCTATTGCTACACAAACTTCGGAGGACCACCCTCCATCTTAATCATATCATCATTTTCACAGGATGCAGCCAATTTCACAAATACTTTACTGCTAAATTATCTACGTTTATAGGTAGCTAAAAGTCGCCTTCCACCTTTTCATGGAGTATGGGATGTGCACTCAAAATCATGAGGGCCCTTTTCCTGTTGGAGGACTCTCCAATGCAAAGGGTCTATAGGGAAGCTCTCTAAGAGCACCTTTTCATAGACCCTCCTTCTCATAGACCCTTCGAAAAGGCCTTTGAGAGCGCCTCCCAATCAAAAAGAGATTCGTGCGCAACTGCAACTGAAACAAAAAGCACCCCTAGTTTAGGCGGTGGTTGAACCACCCTCCATAAGTGCCTTCTACCTTCAAAACCAGCAACCACCCATGGAATCCTAAAGTGCCGATGAAATTGCATCATCCTTCTTGAATTACGAACTTACCAAGCAACCCTAGAATTAATGGCAATGTCATTGACCTTGACTGTAATCGGTGAAGGTGGGTGGCACCATGCCAACTTGAGAGGGCCTTCTAGCTCGGTAGGCCAACCACCCAAAAAGCAGTTTTAGCAGTATTATGGGAAGGCCCTCCAAGCTCTTTCCACTGTTCAATTGTATGATGACATTGTTCCAATCATGCAAGCATGCAGGCAACAAATTGACACACTAGCTCATCTGTATCGATGGCTAGTTCAACCATCCTCTGACTCAAAAGCGATCCAACTCCATCTTTCCTAAGTAGGTGATACTAATTGGTGTATGGGCTAGTGTTTTAGGTTTGCTTGACCCTCCAAAATCACGTATAAGGTCACTGTAACTCTCTAAATGATAAGGGCTCAATATAATAGGTACTAGTAAAAATCACGTATAAGGGCACTCTAACTCTCTAAATTATAAGCATTAGGAGAAAGTTGGACTCACTTTTGGGCCCTTAAGAAGTTCCACGTCGGCTTAGAGAGAGAAAATGAAAATGTCAAATTGTGCATTTTATGTGATACTTTTTTTTGCGCAACAAAAAGCCAAAATGACATTCTTTGGTAGGTAGCCGTCGTCTTTATCATTCTTATCCTTCGTTCTCTTGTCAAGAATCGAAGTAACTGTATGACTAATGATTTGAAATGCCAAATTACAAGCGTTCCCTCTAGAAACATAAGCCACACGAACTCTATCAACTCTAAACTTGATAATATGGCCTTCCCTCCCAAAATATGAGATATTTCATGAGTTTAGAGTCTCCATCTTCTTCTCTATCAAATCTAGGAATGGAGAACTCTTCTTTTCCTTATGAAAACACTAATTTGAACTTGAAATCCTCAGCCCCTTCATCTTTAACACTTACCCAAAGAAAGAACACACATCATCTTCATGTTTATGTATTGCAAGAGTACGCACCATTGCAGAAACGTAGGAGGGAGTCTTTCTTATCTCAATGGTAGAAAGAACTTAGAAGGACAAACAAGGAACATCATTTGGATTTGTGGACCGATGGGTCTATTTATCCAAAGGATCCTACGACAAATGCGCCACCTCCCTTCACTACCTCTTACATTTCACAGGCGATGGCAAGGATGGGCTATTGAGATACACCGAACATTTGGAAATGAGAGGATTGAATGCGGAAAGGCAAAGAAACTTCCTGGCGATGGAGAACATGCAGCTGAAGAAACTTAATGAAGCATGCTCTCAAAAGATTTCATCAAACAGAGAGACAATCCAAGGCCTTGAGAATAAGATCACAAGTTTGCGAGAGAAAGACACCGTGCTTGGTAGTCGAAAAAGAAAACGAGATCTGTGCAACATTGAGAACATGAAGGTTGGTAGTGGTGGCTTGAAAAAACGAATACGAGCTTTAAGGTAACTCGAAGTTTGTTTCTTCAATGCGCTTCATTAAGAAATGGATACACTTTTCTATACATGATCATAACGCATGGTGCTTTTTTGGCATGTCTTTACTGCATCCAAACTTGAACGATGTAGGCTTCAATGCCGGAGTGCATTACAGTCGTCTAGTTCCAAAAGAAGTAGTTGAAGAGATGATAACTCAGAAAAAATTTCGTAAGTTGAAAGGGAGGCTACTTACCTCCTTCATGAACGAGAATCAACTGGAACCAATGGAAGTGCAAGCAATACTTGATGAGAGTGGCATCTCGCAGATGGGATACAGGGCACTCTTCAAAGCATTAGCTAAAAAGTTTCAAAATAAACTACAGAGAGGATCATTGCTGCCAAAGCCATCACATGTAAAGGCTGCTCACTGGCACGTAAACGATGAGGTGTTTGAGAAACTTGGGTCACCATTCCATATTGAAGCAACGTTCTTAGGAAAGGGCGGCAGAGAGGTACAATTTAACGAGCACAACAACCTCTTCGTTGATCTTGAAGCATTGCAAAGGTATGTAATTCACTTCTTTGACATCAGTGGAGAGGAGTGCGGTGGGGTTCTCAAGTTTGTTTTGAAGCTCGACGAGTGCGAGGTCCTGAAGAACAAGAAGCTGGAGAGAGTCACCATTGCCCTCACGAACAGAGCTCTAGATCCATCAATAACGAAAGAGGATCCACGATACTTTAGCGTGCAATCCGAAAACAACATTCTAACTCTAGGATCATTTCAGGTATACTTCGTTCACTCTATGATAACAAAAATATTGATTATTTGGTTGTTGATTTTGTGTTTTCCTTTTTCACTGCTGCAGGTTGATAAGGAAAAATTTGAAATCCTCGATTGGGTTTTTAGTCAGACCCAAATTCCTTCTATCATTAGTGAACAAAGAAACGGAGCCGTTCTTTCAGTGGAAGGATTTGGTAACTACACAGTGGAATGGCACATGGCAGGTGACTTAAAGACTCTTAAGTGTATGTACAACATAACACACGGAGCAGCTGTGGCAAATCCATGCTTATATTGCATGGCTGATGCACAATCTCTTGAGAGTGTGCAATGGAATAGAGCTCCCAATAGACATTTTCAAGATAAGACTTTTAAACCAGTGCTTGATATTCCTCTGAGTAGAGTTCACGTCTGTACACTTCATGCACTCTGTCGAATAATTGAAAAGGTGGTTCATTTGTACATATGTTTTGCATGGACATTAAAGCCAGAGAGTGAGTCGAAAAGAGTGACCAAAGCATTAGAGGGAGTGCTCTCAGACATTGGTTTGCATGGAGGCAATTTCAAAATTGAAGAGGACCCTAAGATGTCTCAAAGTAGGTACAAGGTACCGAGGAAAGCATCGATAGGCGGAGTGAAGGCAAGAAGGTTTCTTGGGTTTAGCCTCAAAGATTCAGATAGAGAAGAAAGGAGAAACCTGTTCACCAAATGGAAACAGTTACATAAAGTGGTTAAAGACAATGCTGGTGGTGGGGCAACCCAGAATCACAAGGTGAACGTGTGGAAATCACTAGATAAAATTTTCCATTATGCTGAGTAGCATTCTTGGGACCAAAGTAAGCTCACATCATTTCAATTACATGGTGGATTGGCATTCTACGTATACAACAAAAAATTTTAAATTGTACTCTACTGACCATTTTGTTTTATTTCAATACAGCACATACTGTTCAACCATGGTCCATATTTACCAAGACATACGGCTCACTATCAATATGGTCCACACAAGGCATGGAAAAAACCCACTACATGGCTAGAAAAGGTTATTTTAAGCACACTAGACATGGGGGAGGAAAAGAAAAGGCCAATAGCCTATTAGAGTTACACCAATGGACTTATAGACGACTAGTTCATAGAGCAAGGCAGAAGGAACTTCTTAAGAGTCCAGAAATTACACGGTCTTTACAACACATCCGCAAAGAGAATAAACGGATGTCTTGGGGAGCTTCAAATGCAGTGGAGTGCCATGCGAGGTGGCAACGGTCACGAGTCAGGAGCAGGAGAAGTTGGACCTGAGCCCGTCGTTTTTATCCTCACCTCCTTCTTCCTCACTTTGTACCTCTTCGATGTGCAAGCTCTGTAGATGAGCTCGTTCCTTTGTTGATGGCAACATCCCCACGGGCATCAAGCGTCTTCTTTCCCTCAGAAACAGCCGCTTGTTGTATAGATCTAAGCTTTCCAGGTCTTCAACTCCTGCAACCAGAGCCTGAGCTGTGTAGGACATGAAATAGGGGGCTTTGAGTGCTTGGCACCCATACCCAATGCCAAATATGCGTAGAGCAAACCGTTT
This sequence comes from Adiantum capillus-veneris, assembly GCF_014529385.1. NCBI lineage: Eukaryota > Viridiplantae > Streptophyta > Polypodiopsida > Polypodiales > Pteridaceae > Adiantum > Adiantum capillus-veneris. The sequence goes on from NC_140948.1 coordinate 44,131,580, forward strand.
CTCAATCAAAATTAGTCTTTCTATGTTTAGTGGGAGAGGGTTCCCACCACACAATCTTGTAATAACTTTCATTACAAACAGTGGGAACTTTGCATTGTCATCGGAGTATTCCTTGTGGTATATTATGATCTACATAAAAATTGTAATGAATTTATGGACCGTAAGTGAGATGTGTACAACTGCCAAGTACTTGAATTGTTTCTACAAACCTTTTTGTGGTTGAAATGCCCGATGTAGTGAGACAACGACGCATCCTTGCCTTGGACTCCAGTGATGACAAGCCCTTGCCGTGAGCCTCCCGCTCTTCTAAGGAAACTATCGTCATACACTAGCACCTGTCAACAAAAAAAATGATCATGATATTTTATCACTGGGCCATCTCCAATACCATCTGAATGCATAACAAAAGTTACCATCTGATTCTCGTCCATTTCCAGCATCGACCTCCCCCACGAATAGACTGACTATTCATTACCTGATCTCTGGGTTCCACGGGCCTACCCATGTTTTCCAAGCCGAGTTGTTTTGTTGTCGATTCAAACTGCTCATCTGTTGGCAAATTGGCTTCTCTGGACTTCGCTTCATTGAATGTATCTTTGATCAGTTGCCACCCTCAAGTGAACTGTGAGTCGCGAACAACTGTGTCAGCAATAAGATGTTGGTCCACTCCATCATCATCCACAAACCCCATGTCTGCCCCACAAATATTCGCAATTGCAGCTAGGCAATTAGTCCTCCCGTATATTGAGCTCATGCATGATAGCTGTGAGCAGAACATAGTGGGTGTCACCCGCCATAGCAAAGCTGGGAGCACAATTCAGAGGCAATTTGCATCAAAAATGACATTTTTTGGGTCAAAATGACATAAAAATGACCTAGTTTTGGTCCAAAGTGGCAAAATGGCCAAAAAATTGACACATCAGCTCATATTTTAATGGGGAAGAGAGAGAGGGCTTCTTTTGACAGAAAAAAGCCTGCAATTTTGATCTAGTGTGCAGTAGCTTCCATGGTTACCCAATATATGTGTGTTGTAGTCCCGCCTCTTTGTAATCTCGTATTTGAGCTTGTGAGGGAGTGAATTAGGGTTTCCTCTTATCAAAATGATGTGTGGGATTCAATTTAGAAGCTCATAAATCTCTGCAAGATCATAAAATCGTCGTCGTGAAGGTGGAATCTCGTGCATTCCTTTCAACTCCTTGGTGCTACGACTATGTAATTGGGGGAGAGGCTACATGATACCATGAAAGAGGTTTGGGTTTTGATTGAGATTTGTGATTGTATGAGCATTGAGGTTTCATGGATGAAACTTTAGTGTTTTTAAATGGTCTCTTTAAGTGAAATTGAATGTGATTTGGTGATCTTCTCTCAACTACAAAAACAAGCAATTTCCACGCACGATAGGAAAGAGGGTTTGTGACTTTGCTGTCACGAACGCTCTTAGATTTTTAGTCACCCTTAGAAAGAGGGTTGGTGATTCTCCACAAACACTTTTTCACAAAGTGTTTGTGACTCTCACAGCCAGAGGTTTTGCACCTTCCCAACTAGACTGCACACATTCTGACATTTCTGGTGAACCCAACGCAAAGCATCTGGGGTGGGGGTTCAAAAATTTATTTTGAAAGGTTTAGTTACAAATAATTAAAGCTATGGATCATCAAGAGCAAAAAGGCATGCATTTTGATCAAGGCACAATGCAATTGTTTCAAGCATTTTCCATGTTTATTCAACAACAACAGGCTACAGAAAGAAGGGAGGTGTCAACAACCAAAGCCCCTCAAGCTATTGTGAAAAAAATGGAGCAATTTGAAGGGAAAGATTGCACAAAGTTTCTTGGTGGTTATGTAAAGGAGATGAAGCTACAACAGGTTCCAGAGGTGGACATGATTCGTGGTTTTGAGCTTGTTGTGGCCCTCGAGATTAGAGACCATGTAAGGGAATCAGAGAGGAGCATGGAGAAGGTTGGGAGAAATTCAGATTATCCCTAAAGGAGGAATACTTCATGGAGGACTCTGAAAGGTTTACAAAAAGGACCTTCTTGGAATGGGTTGCAAAGCCAAAAGAAGGACTTTACATGAACTGTTCAGAGAGTTTGAGCGGTGCTATGCTCAGTTGTCAGGAACTGAGTGAGCCACTTTGGATAGTGAAAAGATTGACTTGTTCCTTCAAGATGAAGGTTCTGAGCTCCAAGAAAAGTTAGAGATACTCCTTGAAGACAAGAATACAAAACAAGATCTGAAGGGGAAAGAGGCTGAGGATGCCATCTCACTGCTTGCTAAGAGGCAACGCCGTAGAGATAAGATGGTGGTGAATGGTGCTACTTCTACCTCCAACATGTCTGAGATTTATTCAAAGCCTATCATATTGTAATTAGGGTTGCAGGGAAACACACACATCTTGCAGAAGATGAAGGAAGCTCAAGGCACAAAACAGAGAGTATATTACTTAGTGTGTGCAATGAAAAGATAGATAGCCCTAAAATGAATGGGCATATATACAATGAACGGGGGAAAAAACCCCCTAGAGAGGGAAAAATGCCCGATGGTCCTAAGTGTGTTCACACACATCACTACCACATGTATATGGTAACAATCCCCCCTGGAGTGATGTGGTGAATGAGAGCTGGAACATGAGTAAAGGGAAGTGCCATGCCCTCCGGACATGATCAGTCCACAAGGGGGAGTAAGCCGAAAGCTTTGTGGAAAGCTTCGAACTTCTCACGAGACAATGCCTTTGTGAAAAGATCTGCAAGGTTGTCATGTGTTGGCACATAAGCGAAGCTGACGTCTCCTGCTGAGAGACTCTCCCTGACATAGTGGTAATGCACCTCAATGTGATTTGTGCGAGCATGAAAAATTGGGTTCCTCACAACTCCCAATGTGCTCTGAATGTCAGTGTAGATAGTGTTGGCAGTGTCCTATCCAACACCCAAATAAGCTATAAGGCATTGTGAGCGGGATAGAAACACACAGAACGCCTATATAATAACCTGACACACACTCTTGAATGATATACACACACACTATGGGGCACCACTCGTCTTACACAACCCACCTGGCCGAGACAGGAAACACACCTATGGAGTGAGAGGAGAGAGACTATCCACTTGCCCACTCCACACAGAGACACACACACACACACACACCCAAAAACTCAGCTCAAAAGAGGATAAATTCTAATATTTAGATACAAATGAGCTTGGGCCAACACCAATGGAGCAAATAGCTCACACAATATGGGTAAAATGTACCAGATACAATCACAAATTGGAGCAGAAGCTTTGCTCATAGGAGAAACTTACACAGCCAAAACATCAGAAAAAGAGTGAGAAATTTGGCAAAATGGACAGCGCCATCGTGTCCAAGACGGCCCAAAACCCCAGTCTACAATGTCAAAGTGCTCAAATCCGACCTTGGATGAGCAGTTTACGGCCAAAACAGGCTCCAGAAACAGCAAAAACACAGTTGCGGCTGTTCCTCCTCTTCTCTCCACGATATCCAATGGTGCCGAGTTGGATGGTGATGTCGCAGGCCGCCGACAGCAAGAACCAGAAGGTGGCGATGGAGATGGCAAGGCGGCATCAAAGGACTCGACCAAGTGGAGGTTTCTCAATGCAGGATCACAAGAGATGGCCAAGGGGAAGAGCGCAAAAAATGCAAAGGCAACGGTGATCTGTTTGTTCTACTTGGACATGGAGATGGCGAGTGCAAGGGCGATCGGCGTCTGACTCTCAACGCAGGATCACGAGAGGTGGCCAAGGGGAAGAGCGCAGAAAATGCAAAGGCAATGGCGATCTGTTTGTTCCACTTGGAGATGGAGATGGCAACTACAAGGGCGATCAACGTCTAACTCTAAACGCAGGATCACGAGAGCTGGCCAAGGGGAAGAGCGCAGAAAAGGCAAAGGCAACGGCGATCTGTTTGTTCCACTTGGAGATGGAGATGGCGACTGCAAGGGCGACTGGTGTCTATCTGACTCTAAACGGTCACTCAAAAAGGCACGTGGGCTGCGCTCACAAGGACAATCAGTAATAAATGGTCTTAGATTCCCATGCAGTACGATTTACCAACCACAATCTCACGCATAAGTGAAGTTGTCACCCTCCCCGAGGTAAGCATTCTAAGTTTAAAGGTAGTACCCCTGCCAAACATCTCAACTATTCTGCCTCTTTTCCCGTCCTCTATTGTGCATCATTCTAATTAACTCTACCCCCATCGACGCTACACAGTGAGCCATTAAAAAATTTCGGAGGTCATTTGGAGGGCCTTGTAAGAAATTGTATTTCTCTCTCTAGAAACTTTTTTTAAAATGCACTTGCACCTTGTGAGTACTTCCAAAAAGACAACCAGACACTTTAAAAAGTAGATTTATATTCCCAATCGTCCTTGAAAACGGTCACTTTTTTATTTAATGCGAGCGTCTTTTTCAAGAGGCAGGTGCGGCGCATTCAAGGCAGCTTATGTCATCACTGAAAGTTGAAAAGTCACAAACTGTCAAATAGTGATAGATTTTGAGTCTTTTGACACCACCAGTGTGTCCCGAATGCCAAAATACCCTAAAAACGAATGTCTGCTTGTCTCATTCCGACATCCGGAGAGGCAAAAAATGTCAAAAAACCCCAAAAAATGGGCTTTTTACTTAAGGCGCGCGAGGAGGCATTCTAAAATGCTAAAATGCCCCTCAGCGCGCCGTTAGTACAAAGCTCTTTTTAGTGATTTTTGGACAATTATCTTTCAAGAAAGCCTACCCATGTTTCTCTATTGCACTTTTGCACCATGCTCTCTCTCTCTCTCTCTCTCTCTCTCTCTCTCTCTCTCTCTCTCTCTCTCTCTCTCCTTTCTATAGCTTAGCATATTTAAAGAGAGAGAGAGAGAGAGAGAGTGAGAGACTCCCATTACTAACGGCGCGCGTGGAGCATGTTTTGACCTCAAAAAACACCTCCTCGCGCCGTTAGTATAAGGTAACAGAAAGACTCTCTCTCTCTCTCTTTCCCCTACCTTACTTCCTCTCTCTATAACACTCACACATACACACATAAACACATACACTGGTGGATGCACAGTACTAAAGGCGCACATAGAGACATGCACATCGGTTGTGCCTCTCTACGCGCGCCTTTAGTATAGAGAGAGAGAGAGAGAGAGGGAGAGGCTCTGTGTGTGTGTGTATGTTATATTTGTGTCTCTGTGTGTTTGTGTGTATGTTATATTTGTCTCTGTGTGTGTGTGTGTGTGTGTGTGTGTGTGTGTGTGTGATCAAAATGCACTTTGTAGAATTGTAACAATGGGTGTGCGTGCTCACTCTTATAGACCCGAAATTATGATCTCTAAGGCTAAGATGATGAAGAAAAAACCTATGTGATAGATGGAGGCCTTTTTAGAGATTTTTTGACATTTTCCTCTCAAAAAGCTCCCTAAAAGAGGAAAAAATGGGCTTTTTACTAACGGCGCACGATGAGGCATTCCAAAATTTTGGAATGCCCCCTCACGCGCCGTTAGTAAAATGTTCTTTTAGGGGTTTTTGACATTCTTTGCCTCTTTGGATGTCGGAGCTAGGCAATTGGACATTCATTTCTAGGATATTTGGGCGTTCCGGACGCATTGACAGTATCAAAAGTTTCAAAATCTTCCACCACTTGATAGTTTTGTAACTTTTTGAATTCTAGTGATGATGTAAGCCGTATCAAATGCACCGCATCTACCTTCTGAAAAAGGTGCTCGCATTAAATGAAAGAGAGTGATCGTCTTCAAGGACCACTAGATTATTAAATGAGGAGAGGGACACCTTTTATATTTTTGTTAATATCAATCTATTTTTCTACGTAACGTAGGCTCTTCTCTCATTGGAGGAGCTTATTTTCCTCTCTCTTCCAAAAGGCCCTCCAAAAGACCTCCGAAATCTCCTAATGAAACCATCCCAACTCCATCACCTCTTACTCTCGTGCATCCTTCTCTTACTCCTATTGTGCAGTGCTTTAGTGACGTAGAACTCTACACACAGTGAAGAGGTATGCTACTTACAACCCTTTTATGCACTTGTATTTTGTGTAGTCAGTACCAGGCAAATAAGGGAAGGTAAAACCTTTTTGCTGCACCTTTTCACTTGGTACTGACCATCGTCTTTACCATAGGATGTTTGCTTTTACACTTTTCCTTGGTCAGTACCAAGCGAATAAGGGAAGGCCACTTAGTTCGATGCCCCTGTTCACTTGGTACTGAGCAAAAGAAAAGTTAAGTGATGTCTGCTAGTATAGAGGTCAATACTAAGCAAATAAGGGGAAGGTAAACCCTGTTTGTTGCGGGTTTAGTGTTTTTTTTACCAAATATGCGTTTTGAATTTATAAGGGAGAAATACAATTACAACATAACACCGGGTTTTGAGTTAGAAAACACTAGGGACATGCGCAAAGACCAAGTTTCATACTTTACAAAGAGTGGCCTACTAATTTCTTGGGGTTTAGGGTTCGCAATAACCATGTAGTCCTTTTCCTCCACAGCTAGACTATCTCTTCCTGAAGCCTTTTGGCAAATTTAATGGCTTCCTCATATTTACTGGCTAGCTGAAGCACTTCATCCTTTATCTCCTGTAGCCAATTATAGATAGCCTCTACAGAGCCATTCTTAGCGAGCAATCGCTACAGGTCTTCAGGCCTTCTTGCTTCCAGAGAGTCTTTAAGGATTGAGATCTTGTGCCTGACGATCAGCATTTGTTCCAGCTTCAGGGATGCATCCTGCACAGAGCATTTAGCAAATAAGCTCTTCAAAATAGGAGCTTGGAAATTTGGAGCAAAAAGCAAAGAATTACCAGCCGCTTACCTTGAGAATTGACTCCCGTGTTGACAGCAGCCCACTCCCGGGCAGTGTCGGTCGAGATTATTAAGCGTAACATCGGGGGAGGGCCAAGGGGGAACCTCCTGAGGAAGGCTCGGATGCGGTGCTGCTGGTGCTGCGGGAGTATACCTTGGAAAGGAATCACCACTATCCTAAGCTTCTTGTAGTTGTTTTGGGAAACCCTGAGGGAGGTTCTGAAAAAATTACTGGTTAAATAGACTAGCTGGACATGCCTAAAAAGCAGAGCCTGGGTTCTGGCTTATGAGTGGTCTGTGAGGGGTGGTACCGCCATGCGGTTTCATGAGAGGTAGACGTGGGAGAGAGAAGCAATGGTACCACCCCCTAGATTAGGGGAGGTGATGGGAGGGAACAACATGACAGTTAGGTCTGCATGGACTTAAACGTCTCCTTCACATTAGTATTCTGTTGCAGGGGATGCAAACCTGTTCACTTGCTATTACACTTTTCTGAGGTTACTACCAAGCGAATAAGGTATTTTGTTGCAGGGGATGCAAACCTGTTCGCTAGGTACTGACCGCGGAAAATATAAGTGATGTTTGCTATTACTATTTTTTGAGGTCACTATCGAGCGAATAAGGGAAGGCAAACTCTTTTCGATGCAGTTGTTTACTTGGTACTGACCTCAGAAAATATAAGTGATGTCTGCTATTACTATTTTCTGAGGTCACTATCGAGCGAATAAGGGAATTCAAACTCTTTCTGATGCACCTGTTCGCTTGGTACTGACCTCAGAAAATATAAATGATGTCTGCTATTACTATTTTTTGAGGTCACTACCAAGTGAATAAGGGAATGCAAACTCTTTCCGATGCACCTGTTCGCTTGGTATCGACCTCACAAAATATAAGTGATGTCTGCTATTACTATTTTCTGAGTCATTACAGAGAGAATAAGGGAAGGAAAACTATTTCCGATGCAGCTGTTCACTTGGTACTGACCTCAGAAAATATAAGTGATGTCTCCTATTACTATTTACTGAGGTCATTATCGAGCGAATAAGGGAAGGCCAACTCTTTCCGATGCACTTGTTCGCTTGGTACTGACCTCAGAAAATATAAGTGTTGTCTGCTTTTACTATTTCCTAAGGTCACTACCGAGCGAATAAGGGAAAGGAAAACTCTTTCGATGCACCTGTTCGCTTGGTACTGACCTTTTCTGAAATCTGAAGTCCCTTGTGATGACAAATGAATTGTCTTTTGGTGTTATGATATTTGTAGAGATGCCTCGTGTAATGGCCACGGCTAGGAGGGGAATAGGTGAATCTTTGAATGCTCAAGCAAGAAGATGTCAATATGAGGCCCACAGAGGTGTACTGCAAGAGCTGCGTAGGATAGAACGACACGTTCAACCTGCTATTCCACGTCTCCCTTTCCATCAAGTAGTGCGGGAGATTTGCGAGCAGTGGAGAGTCGGCATGCGATGGGCCAGTAGTGCACTACTCTGCCTTCAAGAAATTGCAGAAGACTACCTCGTGGAATTCTTCAGCGATGGGTATATCCTGGCTGCCCATGCACACTGCGTTACTATCATGCCGTGGGATTTTGATAATCTTCGGAGGCTACGTTTCCGCTACTATGGGCTGCCTCAGCCAGTGCCTATCCGGGATAATAGAACCATGGATATTCTCAACATCCCCCCTCTCCATCCTTGTGCACAACAGAAAGAGTCGTCTAGGGCTGAAACAAACAACAGAAGGACCCGATCACGGGTTGAGAGAAATGACACAGATGGGCAGGCTGAGATAGCCGCAGAGGGGCATGAGCAAGCCAGAGTGGACCCCGATGCAGTTATGGAAGAAACAGAGACAGTTAACGACGAGCCAGCTAGACACCAAAATGAGCAAGTCATGAAGGATCCGCAGCCAGTAAGGGATGATGAGGGGCAAGAGTAGGCCAGGGTTGACCTTGAGACATCTATGGAGGAACCAATATTGAAGGAAAATGATCCAAAGCCTGTGCCTATTATGGAGGACCCTATGGAGGCTGTTAGGGAGGAGCCTGAGGCAGCCAGGGAGCCAGCTCAAGAAAGGCAAGGGCAAGGCTCTGTATCACAAGGGCCATCCAACGTATCAGATGAGTCAATTATTTTAGAGCAAATCAACGAAGAGAATGAAGAGGAGTTGAGAGTTCTGTTCAGCTCAACGCCTCTACATGCACAAATACTGCTTCCTGGAAGGTCAGAGGAGGCCTGCATTTTCAACCTCGATCATCAAGACTTCTTGTGCATGCGCAGTTTCACCAGCTTCAACGCAACGAATGAGGTCATCAACGTTGCTTTGTGGTAATTCTCATGCTCCTTAAAAGTCACGTTTGGTTCATTGAATGGGTCTCTACCGAGACATTGCGTCAATACCAAGCGAGACATTGGCTTATGGAATTGGATAGTGGTACTACTCGCTCGGTATTGACCCATGTCTTTGCGGCAATCGTCAAGTTTTTCTTTATAATGGTTCACTACCATTAAGACATGGTTCAATACCAAGCGAGTGAGTGGCGGATGGAATTCGATAGCTGCCCCACTCGCTCGGTATTGATTCACGGGTTTGTGGCAGTGACAGTCCGCTAAAATACCTCAAGTCTAATCTCTGCAATTTATTCATGTTACCCATGTTGTCTCGCTTCTGCCCCCTGAGGTTCAAGACAAAGTATATATAATAGATCCGCTGATATTGCCTTATCTGCAGAACAACTCAGTTTCCTTTTTGAGTCTGATGAACTGGTTTAGCAGAGTCAACTTTGATCTAGCGCGCTTTCTGGTCACTGCATAGTACAATCAATCGTGAGTATTTTCTTGCCTTCTAAAAAACATGTTGCATTTAGAATCTCTCCTCATCTTTGATGGTGTCTTTGTAGTGATCATTGGAGTCTGATGTTATTTGACATGGAAGCTAAGATTGTTTACCTTGCAAACTCCGGGCAAAGCAGGGCGTTTCACGGTCGTGCAAAAACGTAAGGCTCATTTGGAAAGTAGTGTCTCTTTGTAATGTGTTGCTGACTCAAGTGGTTATGTATGTAGTGCCGCGAAAAAACTTGTATGTTGTGTAGAGCATGTTTTGTTAGAACATGATCTAGGAAATACCGTCCGACACAAACGGGTAACCGTGCCCACGTAAACTGATGACTATAGCTGTGGCTGGCGAACCTGTTTGAATGCCCTATTGCTCCTCAGTCAAATTATGGATGTACCAAACATAAGTAATCGTGTTGTTTCATTGTTTGCTGCAACATTTTTATGAAGCAACAAATGTCTGTATCACGCTTCTACAGGAACTTCGATTACATAACTATACCCCCAACAATGTGAAACATTTTTGTGTAATGGCCATCCAACATATTATAATCTCGGTAAAAAGATGCACAAGAGAGGAAGCGTAGAGAGCTGAGGAGTTCGAAGAGGCTCGCATTAACGAAATGATGCAACGCCACAATCAGACTAAAAAAGAAGTTTGAAATATGCAAGAAGCAATAAACTAATATTATGTGGATGCCGCAGAAGTAGAGGAATGGGCTACACGTCGACGGCAAGAGCAAGAACAGAGGGAAGCTTCATAGGTGCAAGAAGAATGGGAAGCCATGGAAGAGACCCATGATTTCGAGCGGCGCGAAAGGATGCCCGATACCAGCGTCCCCAGAGGCAGAAGTAGCAGCAACCGGAGTAGAGGACATGGGAGCAACCAGAGCAGAGGGCAAGGGACGAGTGGCACAAACTGGATGAGAGGACAGGGGATGAGTGGCACAAACCAGGGGAGAGGACAGTAGCAAGGAAAGGGAGCAATTTACTTGTATAAATCTTGACAAAAACAACACAATATGTAAAGTTGAAAACAATGAAATGTACATTTTTTGAAACATTCTTTGACCGCCACAATGTCTCTGCATTAGTCATTTTGAAGAGTACCATATGGTTTGCATGGCATCAAAGCTCTTTGCGTGACAAGGTATGTGAGAGCTTCGGTGGAAGCAATTAAGTGAAGTGTATTTGTTAGTGTCCTTGCACAATGTTGTTTTCTCCTTGCGTCTTGGAATCTGAAAAGAAGAAAAAGTTAGCTTAATTATGTTAAAGACAATCAAATTTATCGATTTAGTAAGCTTTCTATTGTTGAGACTGAATGCATACAATTCCGGTAAAAGTGGAAGTTCTTCACATGTAAGATCTCCTGAGCTGTGCAAGAGTTGTGCTTGACATTGTTTCACAGTAAGTAGGTTGTCGAAAGTAGCGCTCCATTGATAAAGGTTTTTTCTCGAGGCTATTCTCTGTATCTTAGAAGAGTGGATAAGCTGCCCAAAGAAGATGATATCTAATATAGTAAAACCATACTAAGAAATTTTGAGAGCTTATAATGAACTTGCAAATTATGGACTCTTTTGCAAAATACAGATTTTGTCTGTGATTGTTTCTATCCCAATTATCATAAAAAGTCCAAATAGCTCTCATCGTTGCAAATGAACATTGTTGCGATAGTTCTTATTTGCTCATCGAAGAAAAAATCTACAAACACTTCAAGAGGCATAAATAGTGCGATCCGAACTATTTTTGTGGCAATTGAATACTTGAGGGACTTTTGTATATCCTGAAACAACTTATTTCTAAAGCTTTCACTAGTTTGCGAAGATGGCAAGGATCAATCCTTGCTGTCAAAGGATGGAAGTGACAAAGGAGCTACACTACCCCAACCAATGGAAGTTCTCGGTTCCACATATGACATATCATAAAAGAAAATTCCATTATCTGCCAGTTCCTTGTGTTGTCTTCCTAGGTACATTTGCTCACCAATAAACGCATAGAAAGCATCAAAAATCCCAACTATGCTCTCAACTGGTTGCCAATCAGTCCTATTCGATGGATAAATATCTGATACATACCAAAGATGATATCCACCACTTAACCTTCGAATATAATTTAGCACTTCCTCTACAAGCTGCTCCTGGCTTACAACTACTTCTCCCTTCGGTGTTGTCTTAGCGGACTTTCTTCCACATTGTTGTCAGGATGAATCGTCATCAAGATCCTTGAACTCACCCTCTTTGTATACCGCACAATTGTCCACAAGGTAAAGAGCCTCCTTAGTTAACTCATTTAACGTCGTGCTCCTCTTCATATGTAGGTCCTTCTGGAGATGTGCATTTCTTAGTCCTTGGATAAATATAAGCATAAGTCTGGACGGAGTTGGCAGTTCTTCCACAGGTCAGAACTTAACATATCTTTTTAGTCGTAGAGCTGCCTTTCGCACAGATTTCCCGTCTTTCTGTTTGAATTTATGGATTTGTGAGACTGTATTATGAGTTATTCCCCTTTGTGAGGATTCCTCAATAAACTCGTCGAACACCTCCTCCATAGACTCAAAGTCTCTAGGGTTAGTCCAAACACTGTAAATTGGGTAGGAAAATCTAACACCTCTTCAGCTCTAATTACACGCACAAAGGCTGCTACATGATCCCTTGGATCTCTGTTTCCCGTGTATTTCTTGTTTACCCATTTTTGCACTTAAGAAGGTCTAATTCTACGATGGTCTACAAATCTCATCATTGGATCTCCTCGTTCCTATCTATATATCTCTTCTGGCCTTCGGTAGTAGGAGGGTTCCTCTCCCAGTGGTGCTCCTAAGCCGTAATTTCTGACGGTTCTTGCAAGAGATGGTTCATCTCTTCGAACTCGTTCTATGGGTGGTCTTCCAGGCTCTGTTGACCCTTGAGTTTTTGGCTTACTCTCTCCTTGATACCTTGAATAGAGTGGTGGTTCTTGTAAATCCCTTAGCCCTCGTGCGGCTTGATAACCCTATCGGTTTCGGTCCTCTTCTAATGTTGCACTCTGTCGAAGCCATGCCTCCAATGATGGTTGGGTTGCTGGTTGGCTCTGGTTGTTGAACATCTGTTGTAGGGTAGAATGTGAGGTCTCGTCGTTATCTTCTGAAAAGGGATTTGTCGACTTGCTAGGGATGTAGATGGCTCTTAGTACTTCTTCGGGGGAATATGTTGATGCTCCTGGAACTGTTGGCTTTTCTACCTCCTTTGGGAGAATACGTTTGTATTCTTGCCCGTACCTATCAACGAAAACGATATCCTTCCCCATAGCAATTTCATAAGAGAATAAGTAAATAACCTTGTCTTTGCTTAATTTGTTTGGATAGGGTTCTTTGCAACGAAAGTAAGAGACTATTCCCTCACTCTCATGCTTGTAAATTCCCACATTCTCATTATAGGTTGAGACCCTGGCTATTTTCTTATCATACATAAAAAGAGCTCCAGGTCGATCAATGTTTGGAGGTGGTTCTTGAGTTTCTGAAACCATTTTCCATTTCCCCACGTTATCTATCTACTGCAATCCTCAGGGTTACTAACTATCAGATAGTGGTTCCCCTTTTCGTCTCGGAATTTATCTCCATCATCATAGACTCTAATTATCTCTAGTCTCTGAGCCGGTCTTTCTTCAATACAAATACACTTGCGTCCTCGATAGTCAGAATAAACTAGGGCTCCCCTCGAGTTTGTTCCTTCTAAGAAGATTATAGTGAACTTGGAATCGTTCAAAGGATTTAGGGAGGTGCTTCCTCCTGGCATTGGTCCGTCATAGGTGAAACCTCCTGGCTATTGACTACCCATCATGAAGGACTTATGATGAAGTGTTAGTATCACTACCTCCTCAATAATCGGTGCTAGTGGATCTCCTTGCCTGAGTTACACTCTCTTCGGTGGATACTAAGCTACCTTGCTCAACATTTTGGTCTCTAAAGATGTGTCTTCCTGATCTTGAATTCATCAAACTTACTTCAAAGGATTTAGGGAGGTGCTTCCTCCTGGCATTGGTCCGTCATAGGTGAAACCTCCTGGCTATTGACTACCCATCATGAAGAAGGACTTATCTGATGAAGTGTTAGTATCACTACCCTCCTCAATAATCGGTGCTAGTGGATCTAGCCTTGCCTGAGTTACACTCTCTTCGGTGGATACTAAGCTACCTTGATCACCTGCCACCTTTTGGTCTCTAAAGATGTGTCTTCCTGATCTTGAATTCATCAAACTTAGCAATGCATCTTAACACAAATCCAACCACTCACCTGGCAAGGGATCAGTCTTCGCACACTTCTTGCTTTGCTGCTGAATATACCTGTACATAAGCATTTAATTTCAGCAATCGAATCAAAGCATCTAACCTCTAGAGATGATTTTAGTAATGATTGGTATAACTGGAGAGTTAACCTCAACCACTACTATATTTCTACACTTCTGATGTTCTGGATTAGGTCTGCTAATCTGGAACTGTACTTTCCCTCGGATGTTGGTCAATTTACCTAAAAAGTCTTAATTTCGTTTTTGCTCCATCAAAAGGTCAAACAAGGTCCAAATTCACTTCTGAAAGAATTTCTGGAACTCTCAAGTCAAATGGAACATCACTGTATAACCTCAGTCAAATTTTCTCTTCACTAAGCTCCAGTAGACATCCTACACGTAGGATGTCTCCTGCTCTGTTTTGCCTGGATTTTTCACTATGGATTCCCCTTGATTTGCTGAGTCCACAGCTGTTTTTACCTTTTGATTTGGACACCTATAAGCTGGTCAATGGATCAGAAATCTGTTCCGACAGCCTGATGTTGGTCAGACCAGTCAAATCAACTCCAATTTGGACCAAAATTGACTAGGAGTCTTGCCTCAGGCTATACAACACCCTGCTATGCCTACAGTCAGTTTCTAGCTTCAATTTCATGCATTAGACATTCTACGCGTAGCATGTCTTATTGCTCAAAATAGCTTCAAATGCAAAGCACAAACTCGTCTTGAGGTGCTGATCACTTTGGTATGCTCAAATATGGATTTGGAGTGCCAGATCACCCAAAACACATCCTACGTGTAGGATGTCTTTTTGGCCTGTTTGACCCCAGACTTGACCCACAACTTCCCCTTGATGTCAGCAACCCAGTGGTATGCTTAGATTTTGGTTTGGATTTCAAAAGGCCCCAATTTTAGCCCCATACTTGACCCACAGCTTCCCCTTGATGTCAGCAATCCAGTGGTATGCTTAGATTTTGGTTTGGATTTCAAAAGACCCCAATTTTAGCTGTTCTAGCCCTTTTCAGTCAAAGATGCTAAAGTCTGCTTAGAACCCAATTTTCTCACCGAATTGAGATGATACCCTTCTCAGTCACTCAATATATCATGCAGATCATGCCCATGCAGCCATCCTATGGTTTTGGTCATAAAATAATGCCTTGGCGCAATTTGGGTAGGATGTCTGGCAATTTTTGTCTATCTGGCCTTATCCTGTCAAGATATGGTCAAATTTCCACTTTCTAGGTGAAAATAGGGTAAAACCTACCTTCTGAACACACTGGTCAATCAAAATTTCCACCAAATCACCCTGTAGACATCCTACGCATAGGATGTCTCCTGGCTTAAAATTTATTTTTTTCGTGACAAAAATGCTCCTAATGCTCTGCAGCTCTTTTAGAAACCCTTACAACAACTTTTGAACTTCACTTCAGCTTTCAAACACTCTTTTGCATCTTTTACAACCTTGTAATGAACCTAATAAGCAAGTACAACATGCATGAAGTGATCTAGATCATAAATCATGATGTCCTACTTACCCTACTCCTACTCATCATGTGAAATGGTGATAATGGTGTCTTGGTTGCTTCCTGGCCTCTCCGGACTCTCAAGCTCTCCTTTCACCGCTTCTACCACTCAAACTCATACTCTCTACACCACAACTCAACTAATACCTAAAACTACTTTAGTTTACCTAAGTCGAAGGATCTAGGCCAGACACACGCTCCCTAGACTCCCTCTAAGACCTAGAGAGTCCTCCACCCTCTGATCCTATCTAAATGTAAAACGAGACTCTTGGCAAGCCAAAGAATCCCTATCCTCAAGGACTAGTCTCGGTCACCTACCTAGGGTTTTTGTCCCCGGCAACGGTGCCAATGTTGGGCGGATACGCCGCGATGGACGTTAACACAGCGAGAACTCACCTAAGAAGATTTTTCAGCTAAGGATGAAGCTCGACCCGCAGGCGCGTGGAAGCAAGCATAGGGTGTCAATCTACACTCGACCGACTCTCGACTAATTCCTACAGAGGTCTCTATCCAATGTCTAAGCTACAGCCTTCATGAGTGCTTAAGAGGAGATTTCCTACAACGCTTTCTATACCCAAATACCCATCAAACAGTCTCAAAATGCCACAGAACTTGAAGGAGACCCTACTAACACCAATATGTCGCTCTCCCTAAGGTCCATGAACCAAAATCCCAACCCAAAACACCCGGTGCAAAATCACGTAGGATGTCTGGCCGAAATTTGTAGGTCGTCGTTTCCAAAAACTGAAGTGCCTAATGTGTAGCTCTACTCAATGCGAATGCATGGATATGCTGAAATGCAAAAACAGATAACATATGCTCATCGAATCACCAGATGAGTCTCGTAGGTTGAGCTCGCAAAACCGGACCGTATGCGCGCAATGTAGGTATCAGTGCGTAGCTCTCGTCAGGGGCAACACGCTGCACTTCTTCGCACTCGGTTCTTACCACCGGTGCACGCGTAGCGTCAAGATGAAGCTCTCACTCTCTCTCTCGTACACAATACGCTCACTCACCGACTTCACTTTTTTAAAATGACAAAAGGTTTTTCCATTAAGGTCAAAAAGTGGTATAAATACCTTACAATCTCAAACCCTAATGTTCCAATTTAACCATCTACTCAATCTAAATGTCAAAACTGGGATACAATCTGGAAACTTCTGTAAGCCCCAATATTTACAAAGGTGAAATATCAAGTTTTCTCAATAAATGAATAATTACAAGAAATAATAATACGCCGAGCAGTCATTTTTCGTAGGGTGTGTCCAACTTCTAATACACCCTCGGCACTGAACTTCTCTCTCTCTCTCTCTCTCTCTCTCTCTCTCTCTCATGAGAGAGAGAGGGAGAGACGGCCCTCCTGCATGGATGACGGGCAGTGCAGAACCCGAGGCTAAGGTTCTCACCACCATGGCTGAGAGAGAGCTCTAGGTGCTCTTGGTAGCACACATTAAAGGTGGGTGTGTCTCTGCAGATGTTCTCTATGTCACGTTGTTATAGTGCTAGCTATGCATGTGCTTGTGTTCTCTAAGCATACACTACGCCCACAAGGGATGGCATGGTAGACATCGTGCAACGGTGCATGCTTTTTTGCACGAGGCTTGAGGGTAAGAGGGGCCATGCCGCCACTGAAGATGGCGCCGTTACTAGAACCTATTATATTAAGCCCATTAGGAGAAAGCTGGACTCACTTTTGGGCCTTTCAGTTCTAGAGAGAGAGTGGCGCTCGACCAATGAGGAAGAGGCTAACGTTACGTTGAAAATCTACATTTTGGAGTCAAGCTCTTTTAAAAGAAGGGAGAAAATATTATTTTTGTTCATCAAATTGCACAATTTCATGCTTTCAAGGCATAAATTTCGTAAGTCGTACTAACTCTATACCGAGGAATTTCAGAACTTTCATTGAAGACTCTATCTAGTATCTCTGTTCCAACATAAATATGAATTTCAGTAGCTCTACTTCCCTCTCAAAACTTCTTCCCTTTTTCATATTTGCGCTAACCTTTCTGTGTATTCTACTGCACACCATGTGTACTTCTCGAAGGCCTAGCACTACCATTGACTGTGTTAGCATTTTTAAGAGTTATACTACATACGATCAAGCATGGATACCATCTCGAATAACTATCGGAAGTTGGGTTCTACTGCAAACTAGGAGGAGGAAGAGGAGGCAACGCAATGATTTCGTGGAGGCTTTCAAGGGACAAGTTAAAGAGTTTAAAGTGTGTGCACAAAGTAAGCGGGTGAAAGAGGTCCTGATACAACATGCTTTCTAGCATGCAGAATTAATGTTGCAAACATCTCCTCCAAGTTTTCCAAGGCATCAACCCAACTGTAAGTTATTTTCAGCATCTTGCTTAGTGCATGAAGATTAACTTGTACGCCAAACCTCAAGCTAAACAGCCAAAGTGGTGTGCTATTGAACAAAAATGGACAAACCATGGGACGGAGGAATTTTATTATAACAAGGGGTATGTGAGAGAACGACCTTATACTCCCCAGACTCAGGTAGCATCACCTCAACTTCCACCCATGCCTAGGTATCAAGCAAGCAACCTACCAGGACCTGTAGGTGTAGAGAGACCACAACCAGTGTTGGGGTAGCAACCACCCCTACCAGGATTACGACCAGTTGGCATAAGATACACACCAACCGTAACCGAACCAGAAGAGAAGGCTTTGGTGCCTATGCATGCATATTACAAACATCCCAATGGATATGCTGCAAATCCTGCCTATTATCCACCGGAAGAACCCTCAACGCCAGAACCATGGAGCATGATGGAAAGTGCAGGACCACCAACAGCTGCACAAGAAGCAGGAGAAGGAAGATATAGCTTGGATGAACGAACATTGTTGCTCATAGCCAAGGGAGGCATGGGTGGGCAAAGACGTGCATACCAACAAAGAGGAGCTCAAGGAGCACCTCAACAGCCTAAGGGACCCTACTACAAGTGTGGTGGAGACCATTGGCTAAGAGACTGTCCTCATGAGGAAATCATTAGAGTCAACGCATATTGCACCGAATGTGGAGTTACTCATTTGATTCCGGATTGCCGTAAGAACCCGAGAAAAGGAGCAAAAACTACCTTGAACATGCTAGAAGCAGTGCCTTCCAGTGGAGGGTCAGAAAACAAAACAATAATACCTATTCAAGCAGTGACACGAGCCCAAGCTCAAAGAATGACGAACAAACCCATAATTGAAGAGCCAAAAACCGATACCCCAAGTTCAGAAACGAAAAATCAAAGAAGCACTTGGAAAGCTAGAAAGGCGCGTATGAAAGCCAGGAAAGAACGAGAGAAAATGGCTCTATCCAAGGAGTTAAAAAACACAAAGGATAGATTAGAGCGGTTAGAGGATCTAGCTAGCCTAAGCTCACACACCGCGGCAACCATAGCACCCAAGGAAATAGCAGAACCCAAAAGTGCAGAATCAGGATGATCAATGCTGGCAGAAAAGGTAAACGAGCAGTTAGACGTACTTTTAAAAGCTTACGAAGCCAGACTCAAAAAGAACCAAACCCAAGAACAAAGATGGATGACTTATCTGTATGCTGAATAGAAAAACAGAGGTTGGAAATGTGTAGAAAGATGATTGAAACAATTCAATCTCTGATAGAAAACCCGCTTGGTAAACCTGCAAGTTGGCATGAAGTACCAGCTCCAACCCCTATCAAACCAACTTTAGAGAAACAAAAGAAAGACTCACGAATACCTATGAGTCTAGGGTAGAACCTATCATAGTGCCAAATACAACAGATAAGACAAATGAGGGGTTCCAACCTAAAACATTGGCAGAAAAGGGTAAGGATTGTAACGGTCTAGATGACCTGTGAAAGAAAATCTGTGATGCCAACGAAGCTAACAGGGTGAGTTACCACATGAATAGCGTGAGAAAAGAGAAAATTGAGATCTTACTTCCTATTGAAGAATTTGAGGCAGGATCACAAATGAACTTTGATATGCATTCACAAGGGGGAGACCAGGGATCAATTAGTTTGGGCACAGCCAACCAGACTCGCTGAAAACTCTACCCTCTTACCTAGGAGAGTATGAAGCCAAGTCTGAGGTGAGAGTAATCCCATCTCAAAGACTGTCTTCTAACAAAGTGATGGATTCACAAGGGTTAATTGAGTTATTGTCCACCCCGGTGGCATGTGCAATCACATTAGCCGAACTCCTCAGGTTACGACCAAACATGTGGACCACAGTACGCAAATGCTTAGAAAAATTTGGAGTGAAAGACCCCACCTTGAAGCTTCAGGAAGGGATCAGAGAATTGGACAAGCCTCAACTAAACACTAGGCCAGTACCATTAAACAAGTTTGGAGAATATTGTCAGGGAGAAGATGGAAACACCACGCTACCATTAGAATTACAAGGAGTAATTTCCAAATCTATTCTTGACAGTGGAGCAGGAGTCGCTATTGCCACCAAAGAAATCTGGAAAAAATGGGAAAAACCGTCTTTGAGAGCTACCAGAATGAAATTTCAATTGGCATATGGGTTCATGGAAAAGCCTCTAAGACTCTTAGAAAAAGTAATTATCACTTCGTGCGGAATCGAGTATGAGCATACATTTGCAATAGTCGATTTCGACAAAAGAACAATTACCAGATCATCTTGGGAAGACCATTCATGCGACAATTAAAGATGGTCCAGGATTGGGGTTACGACTACATATACCTCAGACATGCCGAGACTACAACCAAAATTCACTTGAAAGACCATAGTTACAAGGATGTGAACCAGACACCAGTAGCGGAGTTTGATTCAGCTACATTGGCAGGGTCAGAACTCCCAGCATCGTTAGGGCAACAAAAAGAGCTATGGATGTGCAGAGATTTACATTGTGGAAGCTTAAAAAGAGAGGAATGTGTCTTAGAAAGAGCGATTGAGGACAAGGATTATATTCTGGAACCTTTTCCTGAAGATGCCTTGGAACCTCTGGAATGGGAACACATACTAGCAACATTGGATGTCTGTACCATTACAGATAGCCCAACGACAAAATTTTACGATAAGGATGGCTATGATGTGCTACCCTATTACATGGTAAGCCTTACCAGGAGGAGATGAGAATGTAGAACCAACCAAACAAGAAGAGTTTTATAACTCCTCTGAGTATCTAGGGGTAGATAACGATGTAGATAACGAGTGTTCAGACAGCTCAAGCGAGAGTGGGGAGAAAACAATGGATATCAAGTTCTATGATTTTGCCAATCAGCACCCTAGACGCCAGGAACCCTATAGGAAAAAACAAGCAGAAAACAAAATGAGAGAGAACCTGATGCCCAGGATAAAAGATAAAACTCACTATCTAATGCTTGTCAAAGCAGAGGATTGTGTAAAAGACCAAATATCAAGAAGATTCTCGAGAGTGCGAAGGGAATGAACGAAAGAGGAAAGAAAACAAATACGGAAAGCTAAAACAGAAACAAAATTAAAAAGATCTCAAAAATTAAAACAAGACACAACAAAAGACCCAGAGTGGACCAAACTGGAGTGTAAAAAGAAATATCAAGAACTGAAACGGTCATTACGAGAGGTATGGACGACTGAGGAAGAAAGTGATGGTAAGGAGGAGTCAGAAAAAGGAAACATGAATGTACCATCACACTATCGAAAATTCACCATACAAGACAGGAAAATCATAATGGCACCACCAGTGAGGGAAAGAATAAACCAGGAATCTTACAATGGGCCGAAAAATGCAAAACGGATAGAGCTCGCTGAGTCAGGTGAAAAGCCTCAACCGGTCTATATCGCAACCGATTTAGAGCCTGAAGAAGAAGAACGGCTAACACAACTTCTTAAGAAGTATAAATATGTGTTTGCATGGTCCTACAAAAACCTCAAAGGAGTTGATCCATCGATATGCCAACATACAATTCCTTTGAAATCAGATGCCAAACCTAGCAAACAGCGTCCTTATACATATAATGACACATTTGCTAAATGAATCAAAGAGGAGATTGATAAGCTGATGGATGTTGAATTCATCTATGAAATCAAGCATACAAATTGGGTGTCACCCATTGTGGTTGTCCCAAAAAGAACGGAAAGCTGCGAGTGTGTGTGAACCTCAAAAAGGTAAATGCAGCCACCATAAGGAATAATTATCCCTTGCAGATCATAGAACATGTACTTGAGAGGGTGGCCGGGAAACGGGATTATTCCTTTCTAGATGGATTTTCAGGGTATAACCAACTAGAAATTGCAATAGAGGATCAACACAAAACAGCGTTTGCCACAAAATGGAAAATTTATGCATATCGAGTTATGCCTTTTGGCTTAACTAACGCCCCAGCTACCTTTCAAAGGTTAATGACGCACGCGTTCAAAGAATACCTAAGAATATTCTTAGAAATATACATGGATGATCTTTGTGTACACTCTCTTCTACGAGATGATCATATTGACCATTTACAAAAGGTATTTGAGAAGTGCAGAACATATCGAATCTGTCTTAATCCGAAAAAGTGCATTTTTATGGTTAGGTAAGGCCGCATCTTAGGACACATTGTCTCAAGAAATGGCATAACCACTGACCTAGATAAAATCAAAGTCATAGTAGACCTACCCAGGCCTACTAATGCGAAACAAGTGGAATCCTTCATAGGACACTGCAGATATTATCGAAGATTCATATATATGTATGCAGTCATTGCACAACCTCTGTATCGTTTGTTAGTCAGTTTCGACTAGACTGAGGAGTGTGAAACTTCATTCCAAAAGCTGAAGGAAAACCTTGTATCAGCATCGGTACTTAAGGCACCAGATTGGGAAAAGATATTCCATGTTCACATTGATGCATCTGCATATGCCATCGGGAGTATTCTTGCTCAGCCTGGAGACGCAACAATGGATTTCCCAGTTTTTTATGCAAGCAGACAGCTAAACAATGTAGAAAAGAACTACACAACCACCGAAAGAGAGGGGTTAGGAATGATTTATGCTGTAAAGAAATTTCGGCATTTTTTGCTCGCAAACAAATTTGTGTTCTTCACAGATCATCAAGCTCTTTTGTATTTGGTAAATAAACCATGCAATATTGGGAGAATTGTACATTGGTTTATTATATTACTAGAGTTTGATTTCACAGTGGTAGTCAAAAAGGGTAAAACTCATCTATGAGTGGATCATCTTTCAAGGCTGCAAAACGGGAAAGCTCCTGAAGGAGTACATGATGACATACCTGATGCTTATCTTTTCAATATTGAAATGATACCCAAATGGTCTCAAGAAATTGTTAGCATTCTTTCCTTTGGAGATAGATTTGATGACAAGGAAGACAGATCCAAACAGCAAACAATTCGACAAACAAAAAACTTCCAATTGATTGCAGGACGGCTGTGTCATCTGGGAGCGGACCAGATTCTACGATTGTATATAAATCCGGAGGAATTCGAGTGTTGTCTTGAACAAGCACATGTCCAGGATTGTGCATTTCATTGTTCAACAATGAAAACACACCAAAGACTGAAACAATTAGGGGTTTATTGGCCAACTATGTATGCTGACACACATGCTTATGTTAACAATTGTACTATATGTAGTGCCAAACGACCAGTGGATCACGCGACATTGTTTTAGGTAAACATTGCACCTGCATGGAGTCAATATATCATTGATTTCTTAACCACACGGACGTTTCATAAAAACATAACAAGAACACGGAAAAGGGCTATAGAGCTGGAGGCTATCACGAACCACTGCACAATTTTTGTATGAGAATGTTTTTGTAAGATACGGTTTACCAATAGAAATTGTCAGTGATCGAGGAACACATTTTCTTAATGAAGTCATTGAATATCTGCTAGAGGAATTCATGGTCATACATAGAAAATCTGCTCCATATCATCCACAGGCAAATGGACAAGCTGAGGCCACAAATAAAACACTATGCACGGTTCTCACTAAAATTGTATCAGAGTCAAGAACAAACTGGGATCAACAACTACACTCAACACTATGGGCATACAGGGTAGCTTACAAAACATCAATAGAAACAGCACCGTACAATATGGTGTTTGGCCTAAATGCTATATTACCCATAGAGTTTTTAATTCCAACTCTACGAGTAGCAAAACGCTTAGAATGGACAGGACATGAGCTCTCTTCAAGAATAGATGATCTTGAAAAGCTAGATGAACTTCTCTTACGAGCTGTAGCTTCGATCTATGCTAAAAAGAGAAGACAAAAAGAGTTTTTTGACATGCATGTGCGCACGAAAGAGTTCAAAACACGTGATTATGTACTTGTTTATACCTTGAAGCAACATGCCAAAAAACTTAAAAAGAGAGGGATAGGACCTTTTGTGATTAGTGACCTATCACAAAGCGGAGCTGTCAAACTTGCTACATTAGCAGGAGAAGAAATGCCAAATTGGATTAGTGGGTGTCGATTAAAGAAATATCATTTACCACTAACACAGGATATGCTTCAACAAATCCATCAAGAAAAACAATGGATGAAGGAGAAACAAAGGGTCCGAGAAGAAGCCCAAGCAGAAGCAAAAGAACGCATTGCAAAAAGAAAGCTTCTACGAAAACAACAACAATGTGGATCACTGTTGCGAATAAATGCTATTCGATTAACGAATTTTGATGAAAACACAATGGAGCCAATAATTGTAGTCAAAGTGGATAGCAATCAAGTTGAATCGACGGCATTGCTTGATTCTAGAGCTCAAGCAAATCTAATCTCTTATAAATTATCCAAACAGCTCAAGCTCAAAGGTCAACTGCATCCTACTCCACAAGTGCTGGAAAGTAGTACATCACATTCGTTAAAAACATTGGGCTGGACTATAGGCATGTACAAGTACATCCATATATTTATCCACACAAGTTTTATGTGTTAGCGGATGAAAGCACACAACACCCCATGTTGTTGGGACAACCTTGGCAAAAAGAGTACAATGTACAGATAGATTGGAATGCGGATGCAGTCAAAATTCAGCATGCACAAGAACAACAAGTGGTAGCCTTTGCTCAGCAACCCCGGAAGAATCAGCTTCCAGCAATGAAATCACTAGATAAAGAGCCAAAAGGAAGGGTGCCACTAAAGAACAACATGATACCCAAGGCTAACAAACAGTGAACTGCCAACCACGTTCACTACAAATATAAAAAGTGTCACAGGAACAGAATAATAGAGATAGACAGCAAAAGATGGACAAAGAGATCTTTGTATTGATGGATATTTGCGGAGTTTTGACACAACAGAGGAGCAATAGAATATATATGGGCGCACTCCGTTGTACGGAGCTCGAACCTCCCGACCACCCCCGAGCTTCAGTCCGCTTGCATGCAGCGTCTCACTCGCACTCGCACTCACAATCGCACTCGCACTTGCACTTGCACTTGCACTCGCACTCGCAGAAGAGGAGATCTGTGAATGATCCCCAAACGCACCACTCGTTGTGCTTTTATCCTTCTTTTCTTCCAAAAGCCTGTGACTTCTCAAAATAGTCGCTTTTTAGGCGTTCAGTCAACTCGATTTTCGCACCAAGTATACCTTCGAGAATAAGATAAGAACGTGATCGCTAAGCGATCCGTGAAGGTTGGATTTTTATCATGACACTTCGCACAGATCCTGTTTCACACATTGATTTTTGTATCGCCTACAAAATAGCCAAAAGAACATACTCGTGCAACCAATTCAACATGATAATCAAAGTAAACAAACATAATTATGTACCTTCATAATCTCACTTGCAATAGTCTACCATGAAGAAACAAATCCACTTCTTGGTTGATAGCAGGGAGAGCTGTATGATGTTGTATATCTGTCTGTCCCTGTGTATACTACCTTGTTGCTGCCTTCTGTTTGTTTTCATCATAACTTTTACAAACGAACTCAGAACATAGCAATCCAGGTACTCATAACGACGGGAATAGGTCTGGTTTACAAGGTCGCGTGGACAGAATTGCGAAAAACGTCTTTCTTTGGCTGAAAACGCAACTTTTGGGTCGCGACTCATAAAAGCTCTATTTTTTGGATCTCCACTACTTTTTCAACTTATTTTAAGCCTGTATTTTAAGCTAAATCACATAAATATAAAACATTGATATTAATAAAAATCAATTTTACAGTTCATAGACAGACTATCTGTTATTCATTCATCTTTATCAAATACGTCTTTAGTGTATTATTTAAAAAAAGAATATATGTTCTCTCTTAGTATCTCAAACTCATTCTTATAAGCTCTATTTAATAGACTATTCAACAATCTTTCAAATCGTGCTAAACGAAAGATATGCCCTGCTACATTCTTTTCGACTTTAAGAACTTCAAAGATTAGTCCTATTACAAAAAGTCACCGACCGCAGTGAAGAGATCATAATTAGCAACATGAGAAAAACAAGTATGGGTGCGGAAGGATAGAAGTGACATGGCAGACAAACCACAATACAACAGAAGCAGATAGTTCAACCAAACACCACAAGAATAAAACAAATATGGATCCCAAAGAGAATGCTCAACAACAACTTAAATACGACTCGCATTTGGATCCCGAAACCAAAACAAAAGAAACTCCCTTCAGTACAAGCAACATCGGCATGCAGACACACACAACATACGAAACCGGTAAACCGATTTATGTGGGTGCCAATCAGCAACAAAACAATGACAACTGAGGAAGTAGCAATACACCTACAAAAACCGGCAAAGCAAAGCTACAAATGGAAAGCAAAAGAGACAAAGTCTACGGCCAATTTTGCCACGAAAATTCTCTCCAAGGAGACGACTACGGCCATATCGACAGTAGCGGCAAAGCAAGCGACTTTTGCTAGAAAGACAATCAAACAAAGAGCGGTAGAGTTACAAATTTTACTTGCAAAGAAAATCTACCGACCAAATCAACAACAAACAGGAAACCTCGACGGCGAATGCCAATAAGTATATTGCTTATACCTTCCTCTTGCACACCATTAATTTTTCTATGCATTGACCAAGTATGCATTATATAGGGCCACATTATACGGCCGAGCATTAGCACGAGTTTTCACCCATGTACAACACATACTCCGCGGCGATACCTTGTCGTCCAGGAGGACTCCGGCTAGGAGGGGGGAGGCATTCTCAAATGCGGACCCAATAGCAGAAAGAGCAAAAAAGGGCATGTTTTTCGACTATTTTTAAGGGTTGTCGTTTGATTGCGAAATTTTCTAAACTAACCCAAGTACATATGCCCTTATATAGCATGAATCTACAAGTATATGGGGCAAAACGCCAAATCAAGCCCCTAGGTGTGTGTGTATATAAGTAAAAACAACCATTTTTTAGGCAAAATATTAGTAAAACGAAGAAATCCAGCCATCAAAATTTCATGTGAGTGTATATAGTGTTTTGCGGTGATGTTTTTGATTTATTATGATTTTTGGGGTTTTTCTCGGTTTGATTTTCTATTTTTCTTTTAATTTTTCTAATTTTCGGTAGAAAAACTTCAAAAATATAAAAAGCAGTTGAAAAACAGTCGTAATGAAAAACCAAAAATATGGGGATGATCACTGACTATAGGACAACCTATGGTACAATGGGGGTGCAATTATGAGAATGGAGCGGAAAGCGTGATTTGGCCAGATTTTGACCGAAACGTCACATTTCTCGGAAACTGGGCAAATGGAATCCAAATCAAGAAATTTTTGAGCCTAAGCCGCATCTTGCAAGAAGTTGGGAGCACATGTCAAATTTCATGAAAAGTGGTTTGGGGACCCCCATTATAAAAACTTTTCACTTCATTTTAAGCTCATTTCCACTATTGACTTTTGAGAGAGAGCTTCTGCCACCTAGAGCGAACGGGACTTCCAGCAGTTTGTACGACGCGCACGACTACCCGACAGTCTCCATACATGAGAAGTAGGCTCACCACCTTGAGCTTTTCACGCATTTTTGTCGTTTTGTCGCGAAAACTAGCGTAGGGTTCACACAAAAAGCGAGCAGTAGAGACCTACAAGTAGAAGTGACCACCTAACGGCTAACCCAAAACCAATAACACTTCATTGGCGGCTTACCCTAGCATAGGAGACCACTTTTGGATGACCAAAGGAAGTAGAAAACCATTGGGAAAAACCCTAATTCCTAGAGCCCCGCAAGAGGCCACCAAATGGGAAATCGGCAGAAAGGCGACCAAATGCTACCAAAACTCATGGGTAGCCGCATCTCGACATGCTCGACAAGTCTATATAGCCCAGATGACTATACAGTGACCCAAAGTGGCACTAAAATTCAGATACACAAAGCGTCAAATAGCTCTTGCGGCCAAACCGCATGTCTGTTTGCCACCAAACTTCACGAGTGGCTTTCCTAGACCATCAACAACCAAGTCCTATGGTGGTAGACCACCACAAGTCATCCAAGACATGTAAACGCAACCACGGATGCTTCTAGAGAGACAAATTACGAAATGGAGCTCCGGTGAAGCCAAAGTCAACAAAAACCATACGGCAAGGATCCCCAAGGGATCGGGAAGCTATGGAGACCAACATCAAGAAATTTCATCATCGAAAAGCACTCCAAAAGTCAGAAAACTTCTTGGAGGCTTTGAAATCCACACAAGGAGTTACTTTCTATCTATTTGACTTTTTTGTTGAAATAGGGCTTAAAAGGGACTCAGGGGGACTAAGGGAAGACACCAGTAGCAGTCACCATGAAAATTTCATCAGGAGACATCCTACGCGTAGGATGTCTCAAGGACATTTCTGGGCACCAACCCCAACATCTCTCATCACACAAAGTTTTTGAATAGCCTGTACAAGCTAGCCACCAAGTTTCATCACATTTGGACAAAAATTGACCTCATGTGCACCAAAAAACGCAAAGTCAGGGCATAGAGGCAATAATGGGCCATATACCTACCAAAACTTGTCCAAATCACATAAAACTTGCACAATACATTCATGAGCACATTGCCAACCTATATGTGTGGTCAGATATAAAAAAATGATAAAATAGACATCCTACGCGTAGGATGTCTAAATGACATTTTTGGCCCATAGATGGTGTTTTTCAATTCCAGATCTCTTCATATCACCTTCAAGAGCTCATATATCAAGTTTCAAGCCATTCCCATCACTTTTGGCCCCCAACACCTCCAAGATACACTTTTTGAGCCCAAAAACACTACACATGGTCTTACCAACACCAATTCTTGTCCAAATCAAAATCCAAGAGCAGGGACATGTTCCACATGCCAAGAGCTACCCACAGAACAAATCTCAAGCAATTTTGATGAAAAAGACATCCTACGCGTAGGATGTCTCCAGCATGATTTTGACCTACTGTGCAAGAAATGACATGAGGGGAGCCATTGCCATGGTGCAAGGAGCCCATATATCAAATTTCAACCCATTTGAATATCATTTGCCACATGTTGTGGACATCCTACCCAATTTGTGAGCCTAAAGCCTGAATTTGTGAGCCTAAAGCCTGAATTTGCCCAGAAATGCACTTTTTGATGCCCAAACCCAATTCCAATCACATAGCCATGTTCAACAGGTCAAGGACCACCAGCATGCCAAGTTTTACCAAAAACTGATGAAATAGGCATCCTACACGTAGGATGTTTATATGATAAATTTTAGCAGAAAGACACTGTGAGCACATGCAGGGTTTCCCAAGTTCCTTTTAAGTTTTATTTTCAATTTTTAAGTCATTTGGATAGTTAAAACTCAGTTTCTCAGCTGATATGGACAAAACGCTAACTTTGGACTACTGAGTGCAACAGGATCCATGGTAGCCGCAAAATCATCGGCAAAGAAGAAGAGAATGACAATAAAAGACTATTTAGAAGAAGTGGAGCCATTTGTCATCCCAGAAGGAACTCTGAAGCCAACCAACACATGGATTCAGGAGGACTTGCTAGAGTCTAATGACTTGAAGATCTACCAAGGCGTGTTCAAAGATACTGAAAGAAATGCAATAGAGCTACCCATGCTACCTCAGGAGCTCAATGAGTTTGTCATAAGCAAGATGGCAGGATACCTGGAGAAGATAGATCTCCATAACTATTTTGAAGCTTTGCCAGCAGGGATAGACATCAAAAGAGTGTGGGAATTCGTAACAATTATCAAAGAAGATAGAGTGGCCAGAGTCACTAATCTACAGGGAAAGCTAAACACTATGATTGTAATCACAGAGAGAGTGGTGGCAGCAGCACTAGACCTCTCCAACAAAGGGGATAGTGTGACAAAGAGAAGAGATGAAGTCAAGGTGTACTCATAAAAGAAAAACAACTACACCTTCGAAGATATTGCAAACCCTAAAGTGGCTATCATGAGCCAGCTCTACAACCAGTACTTCCATATGTGTACAAAGTAGCCACAGAAGTATAGAATGCCGCCTGGATCCATTGCCACCACCTTCACTTGGGCAATGCAGAAGAGAAAGCCAAAGGTGATCAACTATGCTGTCTATATCCATGACAATCTGGTGAAGATGGGCAACAAAAATCCCACCTACATTGTGCCAGGTGAACTGATAACGAAAGTGGTTTATGGGGCATTGCACGCCAAGGGAAGATGGACTGACCCTCCATCACAGAATGATTGGTTGAAGCTCAAAGAAGATAAAGAGGATGAACCGCCCAAAGCACCACCCAGAGTTGCCACACGATTGAAGCGCCAGTTAGAGACCATGCAAGAGGAGTAGCCAGAGTTGAAGAAGGGAAAGAAGGAAACTGTATAAGTGCCGATCAAAGAGACAAAATCACAGAAAGCGGCACGGCTCGAAAGATTAATGGAAAGCTTCAGAGCCAAGAGAGCACTGAAAGGAGATTGGAGCGAGTTGTGGAAGCCCTCACTAGAAGCAATGTCGGGATCATCCCGAAGGGTGCACAGAGATAGATTTGAAGATTACATTAAGAATTTTGAGATTTTGGATGCTACAACAGAAAATATCCCAAATGTTCCTTTCACATAAGCAGAAGTGGATGAAGTGCGACAGCAACTGCTAGAAGAGCAGTAAGGCCAAGAGAGAGAGAGAGAGAGGAAGACAAAGGCAGACAGGGACTTTAAGAAGAAGCCAGCAACTCCACCATCAAGTAGGGAGTCCAGCCCACCCCCATCACCACCTCCTCTTAGCCTTCCACAAACCCAACAAAAGGAGAAGGAACAAGAAGATTTTCAGCAAGAAAAGAGCCAAGAGCAAGAGCAGTAAGAAGAAGATGAACAGAAAGAGAAAAAGATACATCCAGAAGAAAAGAATTTCAGCACATTCCTTGATCTACTAGCTGCGGGGTACTCGCAAGAAGAGGTAGCTACAGTGGCCTTTGAGTTAGCAAGCACACAGCCCAAGGAACAGAAGCAGAGCCTGCTGTTAGTGGAACTGAAAGATATGGTCACTGATACAGTGGACCTACAGCCACCTACCAATGACTGGGACGTGTTGATGCACAAGCTAACCGAGCTCAAGGCAAAATCATTGGCCACGGACAGTGAGATTGACAATCTCAAATCCAATGAAGTTCTGACAAATCTGAAGTAGACACACTACAAAGACAGAGCCAAGAGCAGATAGAGAAACAAGCAGAGCTGCAAGCCAGTCTGGCCACGGCATTGCAAAGATGCCAGGAGATGGAACAAGAAAATCAGGCAGCAGCTCAAAGACTGCAAGGAGCTGAAGAAGAATACATAAAACTTAGCAAGGCATTGACAGATACAGAGAGGGAAAGGGACAACCTAACCCTACAACTTGTTGAAGAATCCAAGGAAGTGGAAACACTGAGAAATGCCAAGGAAAAGGCAGAGCTAGAGAATGAGGCAAGCCAGGATGAGGTAATAGAGCTTAAAGACCAGATGAAATTCAAAGATCAAACCATCCAACGGCTACGGGCATCTCCTGCCACAGTCAGAGCTACTAGCTCAACTCACACTACTTCTGAGACGGATTTATATGAAGATCAAATGAAGGAGCTACAAAAGGAGGAGAAGCGGTAGAGACTGATGTTGGCTGAGGGCTCAGTGGTTATGCAAAACCGCATGGAAGAAGAAAACACAGACATGAAGAATGAGCTAGAAGCCATCAAGAGAAAGCTCGAGGAGGTGGAAAATATAAACGCATATCTAAACGACCTCCTTGTGAATATGGAAGAACAAGCTGAAGCAGAAAAGAAGACATTTCAGAAGCAAATAGAAGAGCTGAGAGGCCAGCAGCAAACAGAAGAGCAGTTTAGCACCGGGCCAGTAGCCATGGAGGGAATAGACATAGAGAATGTGGCAGATCTAGTGGACACCACCATGCAAGAGGAAATCCTTGTAGGACCCTCACAAGAGCCATACGATCTCACACAAGAAGAAGAAGAGAAGCTCCAAAAGGCAATAGAAGCAGCAGTCAAAGACACGGCTAGAGAAGCTTTGAAATGGGAGCAGAGGGTCTTTAAACCAATGACTATTCAGAAGATAGATGCCAGCAACCTTCGGCGTGAATGGATACAGCTCTCTCTCCCATATCCTCTGCTGAAATATGAAGCTGCCACAATCAACAAGCGGATCAGAGAGGAGCCAACAATGTCAATGTACAAAGCAGACATCTCCAAGCCTGAAGGGGTAAAGTTGATAGTCGACTCTCAACCCAGGTGGAGAAAGGCATGGCTGACAAAGTATCCACAGTATCTAATCCATCTGGTAGAGGCACCTAAAGTCATCAGAGATAACCTAATTTTATGCCCTCTACCAAGGATGCGGACGTGGAAGGCCCATGAGCTATTGGAAAGAAGCCAACCTACTTTGCTAAATTACCCAAAGCAGCCAGGCTCGAAGGCAGGCGAGAGAATAAGTGAGAAATACATGGTGAAAACCCTAACGGGCGCCATCAAATTGTTCACTGGATCGCCTGACCTATTTTGCATTATGATGAGAAAGATTTGCAAAACACTTTTGGCAGTCTTCGAGACATTCAAACCAGGCCAGGTATCTTCTTCTTTCAAGACACATACAGATGTGCATACGATCTGTCTGGTCAGCCTTCCCACGAGGTGATACATGCATTGTATCAAAGGATCATGTTTTTGCCATCCTATCACCTCCAGGCCTTTGAAGAAGCCTTCTACACCGGCTTCTTCACAATCAGCACTGACATATTCGGCCTGACGCTACTAGCTCAACATGCAAGATATGAGCCACTGCTCAAGATGAGAGAAAGCCTACGATGAAGAAGCATCTCAACAGCCATGTCGGGGACGACCTGAACAAGGAGGGGGGGAGTGTTAGAAGCTGGACACACCCTACGAAAAATGACTGCTCGGCGGATTATTATTTTTTTAATTATTCATTTATTGAGAAAACCCGACATTTCACCTTTGTAAATATTGGGGCTTACAGAAGTTTCCAGATTGTATCCCTGTTTTGACATTTAGATTGAGTAGATGGTTAAATTGGAACATTAAGGTTTGAGATTGTAAGGTATTTATACCACTTTTTGACCTTAATGGAAAAACCTTTTGTCATTTTAAAAAAGTGAAGTCTGCGAGTGAGCGCACTGTGTACAAGAGAGAGTGAGATCTTCATCTTGATGCTATACACGCACCGGTGGTCGTAATAGAGTGCGGAGAAGTGCAACATGTTGCCCCCGATGAGAGCTATGCGTCGATACCTACATTGCGCACGTACAGTCCGGTTTTGCGAGCTCGACCTACGAGCTTCATCTGGTGATTCGGTGAGCATACGTTATCTGTTTTCGCATTTCAGCATATCCACGCGTTCACATTGAGTAGAGATACACATTAGGCACTTCGGTTTTCGAAAACGACGACCTGCAAATTTCGGCCAGACATCCTACGTGATTTTGCACTGGGTGTTTTGGGTTGGGATTTTGATTCATGAACCTTAGGGAGAGCGACCTATTGGTGTTAGTAAGGTCTCCTTCAAGTTATGTGGCATTTCGAGACCGTTTGATGGGTATTTGGGTATAGAAAGCGTTATAGGAAATCTCCTCTTAAGCACTCCTCAAGGCTGTAGCTTAGACATTGGGTAGAGACCTCTATAGGAATTAGTCGAGAGTCAGTCGAGTGTAGATTGACACTGCTTGCTTCCACACGCCTGCGGTCAAGCTTCGTCCTTAGCTGACAAATTTTGTTAGCTGAGTTCTCGCTGTGATGACGTCCGTCGCGGCATATTCGTCCAACAGGGTGCAATGGTCCCAAGGCGAGGTGCAGATAAGAAAGACATGAGGCTTGATTGCCACCATAAGAGGTCCGTCATCCACGCAAGAGGGCCACCTCTCTCTCTCTCTCTCTCTCTCTCTCTCTCTCTCTCTCTCTCTCTCTCTCTCTCTCTCTCTCTCAACCCTTGTGGGTGCAGGCTCATAGAATACACGCATTCACACACATACACATGCGCAGGCAACATGGAGCGACATCATGAGAATTTCACGGGAGCTGATGGCATGGGTCACATAGAAGTTCTCTCTCTCTCTCTCTCTCTCTCTCTCTCTCTCTCTCTCTCTCTTCCCTTGGTTCTCATGGCAGGGAAGAATTCATTTCCTCGGTATGAGAGAGAGAGAGAGAGATAAGTTCAGTGCCCGGGTGCAAGGGTCCCAAGGCGAGGTGTAGATAAAAAAGGCATGAGGCCTGATTGCCGTCAGAATAGGCCCGTCATCCACGCAATTGGGCTCTCTCTCTCTCTCTCTCTCTCTCTCTCTCTCTCTCAACCCTTGTGGGTGCAGACTTATAGAATACACCCATTCACACACATACACATGTGCAGGCAACATGGAGCGATAGCATGAGAACGTCTCGGGAGCTGACAGCGTGGGTCACATAGAAGTTCTCTTTCTCAGGGTTGTGGGTGCAGACTCATAGAATACACGCATTCACACACATACATAGGCGCAGGCAACATGGAGCGATAGCATGAGAACATCTCGGGAGCTGATGGAGTGGGTCACATAGAAGCTCTCTCTCTCTCTCTCCCTCTCTCTCTCTCTCTCTCTCTCTCTCAGTGTTATCCAAGAGTGCCACATGTCCGAGGGGGGGGGGGGGGCACGGAATCCCTCTGCTCCAAGATTAAAATAATTCCTACAAAATTGGCTATCCAAGGTAACTCCTCTCTGCAACCAAGGTAACAATAGGTGTTTTTACTTAACAAAGGTAGTCTCAATGCCTCCATGGGATTTGAGAACTTTGTAAGGCGTTTATAACCTTCAGGAGCGTGCATGCATGTCTCCATCTACACACACGCGGGCTTGCGTGCCCTTCCTCCCTTTATAGTGTTCGGAAAAAACCATTTTTCCAAACATACTAAATTCCTTTCCTTGATTTTGCCAACACAAAATTTTAGAAAATTAGGTTTATTTGCGAGGTTTTACACTATGTTTCTCTATTTTGGCGTGAAATTTCTTCTTGACCTCAACCCAATTTTGAAATTGAAAATGGCACGATATTAAGCAGAGACACATTTTCTCGAACACTATCCCTCTAGCTGCTGCTTTAGGGACCCTAAGCAGGTAACGAATCCAAGCTCACGTCGTTGATCAGCGCACTGAAGAAAAGAAATCGCGTATACGGTATGGTTGTGAAAGTGAGTGGGAAATTGAGGCGCCCTGGCTCATGTCCTATGCGTGAAGGTTGAAGCAAGAGAGAGAAATGAAGCAGGCCTGTATTGAGTTAGAGACGACGATCACCAAGTTATGTCCGCCCTCGAGACTTGGAGAGTTGGGGACGGTTCATCGAGATCCACTCCGCCCATTGCATTACTACTCCCTCCGGTAGTATAGATAGATTGAGCCCAGTAAATTTCTCCACTATTCTTTGTAGGGTTATACGCAGGAGGATTACACTTAACCTAGCTCTTTTTCGGTGCTCCTGCGAGGATGAGTTCGTTGGAAGAGGCTGAGGCTCTGCTCCAACCGCAGCCACAATGCCAGAGTCTGTGTGGAAGCGCGATGAGCAATGGCGCTTGCAGAGAAAGAGCAGGCACATCAAGCCAAATTGAAGAGCATCGCTAATCGAAAGGTCATCTTCAAGAGGGCGGAGCAGTATCTCAAAGAGTACAGGCAGCAGGTGCAAAAACATTAAGGGATATTAGCCTTGTGGTTTTTGGGCTGATGTTGAGATGCCGTACCCTGAGGTCAGTCAGCATCGGTGATTGGAGGTGACATGCTGAAGCAGCCCACGATTGACACGTGCATCTCCCCTCTCTCTCTCTCTCTCTCTCTCACGGTTACAGCAGGCCCCCTCTCCCTCTCTATCTGCAATGGCACTGCTCAGACACACGCACGTGCACGTGGGTATGAGATATGCGACCTTGAAGCCCCTCCAGCCGCCTCTCTCCCTCTCTTTGGGCGGAGTCCATGACTCCATGTCTCTCCCTTTCTCTGAGCGCACAGCTGCACTGTTGCAGGCGACAGATCTGGAAGTGGCCATACTCCTCAAAGATTGCCACGTGTTTGGGGGGGGGGGCGAGGCTGAGGCTAAGCACTAAAGGGCACGGGAGATTTATTGAAGCTCAAGAGGTGGGATCCACGGTAGCGAAGTTCGGACACGAAGTTCAAGATGCGCACAACCGTAAGATGTCGGGATAAACTAAGATACCAAAAGGTAAACTTGGACAAGTAGGGGAAGCTGTCCACGTTTATTTATCATTTGTCGATTTTCTTGAATGTCAACTTTTTCGTCGCGGGCGTGGCGGTTAGCGCATTGGGCTCTCATGGTGGTGGCGAGGGTTCGAGTCTCCATGTCTGCCATGGGCGTCCATTTTTTTCCACCTTCAATCCCCCTCGAGATTCCCCCTTTCGACCTATGCCGTCGATCCCATCTCTTTCTGTCCATGCCCTTTAGTGCCGTGGGGGGGAGGGGGGTGGAATCCCTCCCCCTTTTATTATAGGGAATTACTAGTATGGCCGGCCGCCTCCGGCGGCCTCTCTCTCTCTCTCTCTCTCTCTCTCTCTCATAGTCATCAGGTCACATGAGCTCTCTTCCCCCCTTCGCCCCAAAACCCACACCGACCCACCCACAAAAATCACAATCTCTCCCTCTCACTGATGAAGGACGCTAATGCTAACCTCGATATATTGATGTAGACAAATACAACATCGAAACTACAGGTTTCAAGTCACCTATAAACACCCAAGCCCTCCTATTCTATAGGCGAAGATCCAATTGCGATCATCGTCATCATCACCTATGACGACATCGAAGTATTGTAGGTTGTGCATACAGAAGCAGCCACTTTGGATCCAGAAACTTATTGAGAGTTGTTGAAGTAGATTTCAAAAAGTTGTCGGCTTCTGAGGAAGCCTTGCCGCCAAGCCTTCTTCAAGCTTCGTGGTTGCACACGCAGCACTGGAGCCTACCACCCGTTAAGGAAGAAGCAG
This sequence comes from Adiantum capillus-veneris, assembly GCF_014529385.1. Taxonomy (NCBI): domain Eukaryota; kingdom Viridiplantae; phylum Streptophyta; class Polypodiopsida; order Polypodiales; family Pteridaceae; genus Adiantum; species Adiantum capillus-veneris. The sequence continues at coordinate 44,168,317 of NC_140948.1, forward strand.
ATGCCACGACTCATGACCCATCTTGAAGCCTAATGATTAGGCGTATCAATTGGATAAATAATTGCGGTTGATGATCAAAGAGATTTCTCTCTCCCCGTTCATCACGCGCATTGGCAACCCCAACCCCAACCGCCCCCGCCCCCCCTCCCCCCCCTCCCCCCCCCCCCCCCCCCCCCCCCCCCCTCTCTCTCTCTCTCTCTCTCTCTCTCTCTCTCCCCCCTTCATCACGCACATTGGCAACCTCTCTCTCTCCTCGTCAGCTAGATCTTTAAGGTCTCTTGGGATAGTTTCCTACGACGTTAAAATTCTCTTCTGCTTCTTCCTCTCTCTTCTCTCTCTCTCTCTCTCTCTCTCGATCGCCAGGTTAATCACAATCTATCTCTGTCATTGATAAAGGGCACTAATACTAACCCTAATATATTGTTGCAGACAGATTCAACATCAAACCTGCAAGTTGTACCTGTAAACACCAAAGTCCCCTATCGTATAAGCGAAGATGAAGGCACATCCTTGCCGCAACCCCATAGACCGAGCACGTAGCTAGCGAGAGCGAGAAACCGAGCAATTGCATAGCAACTCGTCATGCAAGCTGAGGTCCTACACAGTTTTCCCAAAACACTACACCCCTCCGTGCTCTCAACCAACCATGGAAAAAAGCAACCCCTAGCTTCGTGGGCGAGCTTCACGTCGCTAGCACATACCACAGCAACAT